>NC_081196.1:57369147-57718147 GCF_902713425.1 Acipenser ruthenus
CAGCACTTTCACATGTGCAGGGATAGCGGTCCCTAGATTGACCCTGTGTTCTAGCTCATCCCCCAATTCAGCTATGTCAAGGATGACCTGTGGAGTGAGACAATAATGCTTTAGCACCACATCCTCCGGCATCCCAAACAAAGTGACCCTGGGATTAACTATGCAGTGTCTTCTTCGTCTTGCCCTTCTCACTTGAACGTGTTCCTGTCTCTCCTCAACTATTATTATTATTATTATTATTTATTTCTTAGCAGACGCCCTTATCCAGGGCGACTTACAATTAGAGCCAAGTGTCGCCACATCAGGAAGTGTACCACAGCAGCCATCCTGAAACCAATGACAGGTCTCTGCAGGTGTGTGTTTTTACACAGCAGCAAGGCAAAATCCTTATATTACATTATAATGTTTGCGCCCACTTAGTATCCATATCCCGCCCAATTCCATGCTCTTTTCTTCACTTTAATGCACTTCAATATAATTTTAATGACAAAATGCAAATTTAATAGGTGGTGCAGAACCATTTTTTACATACTCCATTTTTAGCGGCCAGTAAAATCTGACTTTACAGCTGTTAAACACGATTTACTGCAGCATTATGGGAGTTTTGCACCCGCAAATCACTTTGCGTGTATCCTTACATCACCCCCTAAATGTGTGACAAAAAAGTGCACTATTCTGGCTTGCTAAATGTCAGTATAAACAAATGACAACTGGTATTTCACAAAACATCATAAACACACTTTTCATTAAGTGTAAAGATTCTGGTATTCTTAACACCTGGAGCAAAATTCTTTGAAGGTTGTTATGCCAAAAGTATTTGAAAATCGGTTAAAATTGGTTAATTTATTCTGGATTTGGTATTCTCAGTAGATTCTTAAAGGTATTCAAAAGCTTTAGTTAAACTGCACGAGGAAAAGGCAATTTTTAATAGATCAGCCGTATGTACTTAAATCACAAATAGTCTGGCTAGAAAGACATCTGTTTTAGACTTTTGTATGACTGCATTGTCTTTTTATACCAGTTGTTTATTATTTTTAAGAGATTATTAAGATGCAAGTCTCTTCACTGTAAACATGTCTATCTGAAAACCAAAGAAATGTAGCATATAATATGAAACAGGCCTCTTTAAGATGAGCAATTGAGTAGGCATTAGGTGATTGAAAATGAAAATACATGGGGTAAATACATCTGAAAGTCCTAATATAGTGGCAAAATCTGTTGCAACTAACTAACACGACTAATGCATAGGGGCTGATCCTTATAAAGAAGGGACTAATATTGTCATTGTCAGATATTCCTTTTTATATACAGTTCTTTAAAAAAAAAATTAAATAATGAGCAAATCTAAAAACAATGAGCATTTTATATATTCTGTTAAAAAAACAGCACAATATAAGGCTCTTAAGCTATATTACTTTAATACATTTTCACACTACAATGAACAATATTAGTGTAATTAGTGCTGCTAGCAAACATAGGCCTGTGTGTTTGTGCTGTTGATAAACAGAATCGGCTTTCATCAAGTCCTAACAGTTTTCACTTCCAGCTTTTATCTTGGACAAACACAGACACTTTCAGCATTTAAGTATTACAATTCCTTGGTTTAACCCCTCCCTACTATCAGAGCACTTTTAAAATGCCCACTGCTCTTCTGCACTAGACGCTCACCGTACCCTCTAGTAGTTTCACGTCAAGTCAGTGGCAGTTGCTGGGCTGGCTACGCTAAGTTTCTTCACAGGTGGGTATTTGGATCCAGGGGACCCCTGGATAGTACTTGGGTGACATTTCTTGATCATTCATGCTATTTAGAGTTCATAATTTTTGGAACCACTAGGAGTTAGTTTTAGTCATATGAAGTTGATATGTTGCAAAAGTTTTTTTTCTGATGAATTTTTCATAAAAAGAATGATCTTTTGCTTAACTTTTTAACTTATTTTAGCCAATGGCACTATTTCATGCCATTCTAAACATTGCCAAAAGGCACTTGGGAAAGCCCAAGCTCATCCCTTTATGGAGTGCAGGATGTGCCAGGCGCAGCAAAGCAGCCCCAAAACATAACCGAGCCTCCTCCATGTTTCACTGTAGGTATGGTGTTCTTTTCTTTGAAAGCTTCATTTTTTCGTCTGTGAACATAGAGCTGATGTGACTTGCCAAAAAGCTCCAGTTTTGACTCATCTGTTCAAAGGACATTCTCTCAGAAGGATTGTGGCTTGTCAATATGCATTTTAGCAAATTCCAGTCTGGCTTTTTTATGTTTTTCTGTCAAAAGTGGAGTCCTCCTGGGTCTTCTTCCATGGAGCCCACTTTCGCTCAAAAAGCGACGGATGGTGCGATCAGAAACTGACGTACCTTCACCTTGGAGTTCAGCTTGTATCTCTTTGGCAGTTATCCTTGGTTCTTTTTCTACCATTCGCACTATCCTTCTGTTCACTCTGGGGTCGATTTTCCTCTTGCGGCCGCGCCCAGGGAGGTTGGCTACAGTTCCATGGACCTTAAACCTCTTAATAATATTTGCAACTGTTGTCACAGGAACATCAAGCTGCTTGGAGATGGTCTTGTAGCCTTTACCTTTACCATGCTTGTCTCTTATTTTCTTTCTGATCTCCTCAGACAACTCTCTCCTTTGCTTTCTCTGGTCCATGTTCAGTGTGGTGCACACAATGGTACCAAACAGCACAGTGACTACTTTTCTCCATTTAAATAGGCTGAATGACTGATTACAAGATTGGAGACATGTGTGATACTAATTAAAGAAACTAATTAGTTTTAAATATCGCTATAATCCAATTATTTATTATCTTTTCTAAGGGGTACCAACAAATGTGTCCAGGCCATTTTAGAATATCTTTGTAGAATAAGCAATAATTCATCTCTTTTCACAGCTTCTTTGCTTTATTCTATGACATACCAAAGGCATGCAAGTATAAAATAGCTTTTAATTTCATCACTTTTCAGGAGGAATGAAGCATTATTTCAATGAGCTGTAAGGGTACCAACAAATTTGAGCACGTCTGTATATTACAATGTCTATTTTGGATAACGTCAAAATACTGTACACTGATGTTCATGAACATAATTAATATTTGTGTCCACTTGCAATCTTATTAGTCTTTCAGCTTATGAAAATGCCTGAAAAATCCATGATGCCAGTTCCACTTTAACTGAATTATGCTGTTATTTGACTGTTTTTAAGCATTTATTTTACCGTTTTAAGCTTATTAAACTAGTTTTCTATAATTAAGAAAAAAATATATGGTCAGCAGATACTGTTTCACCTTATGTTTTTTTTAAATTAGCATTTATATTTCAAATATAAAACCGATCCCATACCTCATAAATTGAGAAGTAACATACAAAGAATGTATTAGGATCTTATCGTTGCATGGGTGAGTATTGTGTGGTATGATTGTTTGGTCGTTTTTCAAGGCCTTTTCTGTGCTAAATCACATCATGCCTTTAAAAAGTAGAAATGAATCACCTGTCATCAAACCCGCAGTGGATTATTGATTTCCAAACGTCTCTGCGAGTTGATTCACGACAGAATGAAATAGAAGACTAGTTTGTCATTGAAACTTCATTGCCCTAGATTAAAAGTATTTAGTACTGATGTCAGTTAATACTGCCTGTAACACTATCAGCATCAGCACATAGAAAGTTAAACCACTTTCAAATAATCTGTTATACCCATAAAACTGACACGATTATAAGTGCCACATTCAAAGAAATCTTTGAATAACTATTTTCACAAAAGGAAAGTTATCTAAGTGTATTCTCCTGTTTGTTGTGTCATTACACCAAAAGAAGTATGCATACTTTGACTGTGGTTTGATAAGAGATAAACTGTGGTCTGATATGGAATCATGATAAAAAATAAAAAAAAATGTATGAAACAGAGATATATTACAGCATTTTAAAATTTTATCAAAAATGTTTGGTCGTCAATGGGACTTCCTGTGGGTTGTTTCTTGATAACAGTAGTACAGTACTTGTGACTTCAAGACTTTCCAGTAAGGTCCAGCTGCTTCCAATCTATCTTGTCGTGTGCTTCTCAAAACTCCGCAATATTCTCAAAACCATGCCTTGTCTTTCATATATCACTTGGAAATGGATTAGTAAAAACACATGCAATCTTCTTCAATGTCTAAAGATTGAATAACTATTGTATATTAAAGTGGGGTGATGCTACAGGTTGAATAACTCTCATATATTCAAGCGGGGTGAAGCTAAAATTCTAATAAACTATTCTTTGTTGAGCAGCTAAGTGTTCTCATAATTGTGTTGCAGTGTATTCAAAGCCTCCATGGACCTCTTGTGAACTCAAGTAGAAGAACAGAAATTTCTGGAAAAAGTTGTTCTTACGATGGTCTCATGATGTTGGTTAGCTTAAAGTAGCTTTTGGGAAAATAAATCCCTTGGTTAGCGGTGGAAAGCTATGAGGTTTGTAATAATGTAATTATTAGCAAATTATAATTATTTGTTGCAAAAAGGACTATATTCAACTAAACAACAAATGGAATAGCTGTGTCTCGTTCAAGCAATCAAAAGATAATGCTCTTTAACAGAAATTAAACGTTATAGTTCATAATTGTTAATAAAGAGAATGCAGACTATCTTATTCATATCCTGATATGACAACCTGACTCTGAAAAAAAAAAATCTATGCGGAAGAAAAAAAGCTACATAAAATAGCTTGTTTATAATACAAAACACGCTTTCTGCATAACTGCATTCTGCTAGTGAATAAGTTAGTCACATTGTCGAAGACTTAGATCAGCTTTGAAAAATAAGATAATAAAAACCCATAAAATGATTACAACCGCTGCCTAGAATGACAAGTATTATCAACAAAAATTAATCAGGCGCATCTTTTAGTGAACTCAATTAATAATGTGCAACAACAGGGTCTCTTTTCTTAAGATGAAAATTAATTAGTAGAGGGAAGGTCACTCGGAGATGCTGACATCACTCATCGGAATGCTCTGGCAGTTCTAATTATTTGTCTTCCAGGCTTGGGTGATCAGAAATTATTGCAATACCTGAGCAACATTTAGAAAAAGCTTTGTGCAAAGCTCCTTTAATTAGAGCTGCTATTTGATTAATGCCATGTAAGCATACAGGAACAGCCTTTTATCATTGCTTAGCTGAGAAGTTTTTTGGGGGTACTGTACTGTGAAAGGCATTTCATTTGATGTAAGCCTACCATTTTCATCCATTTCTTGTAGTTTGCTGCAATTAAGTGAATATTACATCCATTTACCATGAATGCACTGATGTATGTTAATAGAAATGTTATGCAGTTATGAAAAAAAAACAAAAAAAAACCTCCAAACCCTCGAGTGAACATGAACAATTAATTAAAGCATTTCTTTGTTGGCAAGCAATTTTCTGTTTTTAGACTTAAAAAAAAAATGATAACATATGTGCATGTAACAAAGAAAGTACCAATATGTCAAACCCTTGTTTTCAGAAAAGATTTAAAAGTAAAGTTTTGTTAACCTGCATTCACTTGAGTAAATATTTTAAAAAAATATGGACACAAAACTTAGCCTCAAAACAAGTTATTTAATTAATGATTTTTTAAATACTTTTTGTATACACAGTTACATCAGTTAAAGCCCTATGTTGAAACTGTACCGCTTTGAGACACAGAATTTCTGAGGCCTGTTGTGATGGGATTGACTCTGTACCTGTTGGATTTGGTACGTCAGGTTTCAGCAGTATCTTTACTCTATTAGGAGAGTATGGTTTGGGTAGCTGTAGACTAATCTTTTCTGGATTTGAATTTTTGATCAACATTTACCCTGGTTTTCAGTAGACATTAGTCCAAATTAAAATAACAGCCACACAATACTGCACAATTGACACTGCACACTCTCAAAAAGAGAGGCCAATGATTGAATGTGATTGGATGAATGAAGACTGAACGTTTGCCCCAGGGCACACGGCTTGCATTGTGGGATTTGGTGAAGCCACTGTTGGTACTATCCCTGCTTTGTGAATTAATACTTAAGGGTCTTTCTTCAGTGGTGACCTTTCATGAGCACCTGAATTCATCACAAAAAGTATACAAGGGGAAAGATAAGTTATATTATAAAATGACAAAAGCTTCTGTTCATTACAAGTGCACAAAAAAGTGGTTACATGACATAACAGCGTGTACAAAAAAACGCGACGACATCCCGGCGAAGGACATTACAGCGACTGCCCATAACAGTGCTACAACATCACCGCGCTGAACTACAATTCCCAGAAGTAGTTCACAAAAGTGTCACTTACCAGGAACTTGGACACACGACGCAGTCAGATTGGGGTTCACCACAGATTTTCTGATTGCAGAAGACTATAGTTTTTTTTTTTCACTTTTACCATACAGCTCCATCATAACTAGACTGGTAAATACGATAAGTAAAACCTCCATGCAATAAAAGCATGTTTCTGTGAGCATTGTTTATGTAGTTGGGCTGCATATTGATTTGTTTTTCACTTGTTGCAGAATGATATGCAGCACATGTTTGATATATATTGTAGCGATAGTTAACCTATATCGCCACAATATATTTGTATATGATTACTCCTCCATAGGTCTTCCGGGATTGGGGAGCGATACAAGGACATGGCGTGTTTGGATTTTTTTTTTAAATGCATATTTTGTACAGATTTGTTTTTTAAATAAAGAGTTTAACTTTATATTGTTGTCCTTGCTTCTCTGCCGTGTCGTATCCCTACTGAACCCACTGTTTTATTTCTAGCATGACACTTTTATCCAGAGTGAGTTAGTTTTTGTTGTTTGAAATGAAAATGTTATAGTCAGATAATTCCCCTTTATGTACTTGCTTGGCACATAGTTTTTATTATTATTATTTCTAGTACTACTGCTAATACGGGTCTGTACACTATGTCTAATAAAAGGGTCTATTAAAAGACCCTTACAAATACATCACAGCGGTATTTACATCCGCTAATATTTTTGAAGGGGGCGGGGGGAGTTCCTGGTAAGTGATGCATTTGTGAACTTCGCAGAGTCTTCTGGGAATTGAATTGTAGTTCGGCGCGGTGATGTCATAGCGCTGTTATGGGCATTCGCTGTAATGGCCGACGCGGTAATGGCCTGCGCCGTCTT
Source organism: Acipenser ruthenus (assembly GCF_902713425.1). Classification (NCBI taxonomy): domain Eukaryota; kingdom Metazoa; phylum Chordata; class Actinopteri; order Acipenseriformes; family Acipenseridae; genus Acipenser; species Acipenser ruthenus. The sequence continues at coordinate 57,376,268 of NC_081196.1, forward strand.
GGACTCGCGATGATGTCGTGATACGCAAAAAAGTATCCTGTAACAAGCTGTGTAAACTGTGCACTTTGTATATTCAGGCCACTGAGATGTTCATTTTTTAATCCAACTCTTGGTGGTCTTTAGCACTTGAAGTTTGTGTCTGTGGCAAGGTACAGCAGTACCTGAAACCTTGGTTACAACCAAGATTATTTATTTAATGATAATACTGTGCACATACCAGTGAGGCTAGCACACTATTTTACCCAACCGCTTCTTTGCATGAAAATACTTCATCTTGAAAATGCTTTGTGGTGCGTAATGTTCACGACAATGTCATCAATGCATGATAATATAATAGGAAACTTGAAGTTCATTCTGCATGTAAATCTTGCCCTTATTCAAAAATACTAACATACCAAAATAACCTACTATATATCAACACAAATTTAGATTTCTTCTTCCACTTTAAATACTATATATACATCAACAACAGTTGGGTATATACAGGTTTGTTTTTTTTAAATTACAGCTAAAGCCTGTTCAGTATTGGTCTCAGGTAGGTTTGAACTTGGGAACTGCTATTGTTTACAATTTGATGTATGCCAACATTTTCATAAGCAATAGCAATGCAGACCTAATATTGTGCATTACTCAAATGAAGCCAGAGCATAATCTTCATTGCAGCATAATTACATTGCATGCAAATTGTATTCAAAATGTTACCCTGGTTCATTTTTAATTTAAAATAAAGACAATAGGATTCTATTTTTAACAGCACTTCCGTCCCCATGTCAAAGACCCTGAATGGGTGTTTAAGAGAGCCCTAATACTCCTTCTCTGCACTTCTACTGCTGGGGCTCAGCTGTGCTGTCTCTAACCCTAACTACATCAATTCAAATTACCTGCAGATTAACAAAGCAACACTTTCAACCTCAGAGCACATTTGATCCAAATAGACTTTAAATGCCATTTCTGTTCCTATTAACCTACAGATCGGTGTGGCAGATATTTTCATGAGGCTGCCCAGAAAAAAAAAAACAGGGTGCTAATGGCTGAGCTGTGACAGCACTATTCCTGATGATTTATGATTCTGTGTTTAACTTGATTACTCCACTGCTGACTCTGAATACTATTTCAATTAGTGCACTGAAGGTCACATCACAAATATCCCCCCATAATCTATTCCTATTAACACTAATGCACAGAGTATCCACATCTTTTCACCCTTGTTGATTCAAATCATCCGCAGTCCTAACAGTGGGCTTGTTTACCAGTTTACTGGTTTAGACTCATCCGAGCTGGTAATTTCCAGTCCTTTGAGTATCATTAATGGCTGTAGCACGACATGTAGCTTTTAGGAACATCTCAATAACGTCTATGCATTTAGTAGTTTTAGTATTATAATTGGTTTTACAGATTGACTAGTTTTGTGTATTTTAAAAAACAATGATGTTGTCCCTAAAGGCTGATAATGAAGAACATGGTATATTATGTTTCAGAGAGAAAAGTATGTTTGGGTGATTAATCATTACTGTTTTATATGTTCAAATAAAAGCATTACTAGTGAACCATCACATGAGTGAAAGTTTTAATATGTCTATTCTACAATTATATAAAGATCAAGACTTAACATTTCACTAACCTTTTGTTTTGTAAAATAACACATTCAACATGTGATACAACGATTATTCAAGGAACTAACATATAATATTACAGAATGTATTTCCATGAACTCTGGTAATATGCCCTTGTAAAAATCGTAAAATACGTATTTGTTACCAAACAATGAGTGCAGGTCTACACAGACTGTTATTATATGAATCCTTCCATGCATTCACTTTTCATTTTTTAACCCAGTTTAGTTGAAATCTAAGCCAAAGGCTTTTAAGGGTCACTGATGGAATACATTTGAATGATCTCACCCCAGTGTAAACTACTTTCAATTGTGAAAAATGTGTCTATTTAGAAGTAATTGACAAATCAATTATACCGCATAGCACTCATTTGAACAAAAAAGCCTTTTACCAATGGCAGTGACAACAGATTAAATAACTTGCTGATGATATCATTTTTTTATGCTAGAGATCATTTCCGCTGCTGGGTAGGGTATTTAAAGGGAATAGTTATAGGTTTGATAGTTTGCATGTCCATCACTCCAATGCATTGCACTGCTTTGTGGATTCAACTTGAACATTAAAACGATAATACCTGCACAGCCGCTTGCTCTTGCAAAAGGAAACACATTCAGTCTCAGAACCTTGGTTGTAAGGTAATTTCAACGTTGCCTTTAGCAGTTGTTGCTAAGGGATTCAAAACAACCAGAAATCAGCACAGAAATAAAAGAAGCGTGGGTTTTACTCTCGTTAAATCCTGTGATTAAAAAAACAAAAACGTACATAGTTTTAATTTAATGTAATGCTGTTCAAAATGAATACCAATCTTGAAGTTGGATGACATGACTGTAATTACCATTCAGAATTACAAACGTTTTCATAAAGCTTTTTCAGATGTATAACCCCGGGAGGAAATACTGGTATTAAGAAAATGTCAAGGTTTTACTATTGTACACAGTAAGTTGCCATTATACAATATTACAATTTTTATATTTTCGCCTATGTTACAGTGAGAACAGTTATCTCTAAAAAAAGATATGCCCAACAGAAAGGTCAATTTAACCTGCTAGTGGTAATTGGAGCATTGCTTTTTGACTGAGACATACCTGCACTGGCAATGTCACAATAAAACACTTGAAGAAATAGGATACATATTTTTCTAGCATAATGTTTAGGCTTCATAAAATCATAGACCACAATGTAGTTTACAAATAAATTGAAACCCTTTTTTTGCTTGTATGCGAGGAACAAAAAAAAAAAACAAAACACAACAATCTAATAAAAGAAAATAAAATCTACTTGCATGTCTAGCGAATAATCTCCATAATAATGACCTTAAAATTACACAATATATATGGAACAAATGACTGTATCAAAGTGCTATTTAAAATTAAATCAATGATTCTATAACAGTGATATATCAGTGCTTGTATTTCTTGTCAAACTGGATGCATTCTTGCAGAGCTCTGCACATCACTCTGGTCTGGACAGAACAACAATGGGTTGACAGGATTGGAAACTGAAGTCCTATTTATCCAAAGAGCAGGAATGAAGCAGCAGTATTAGTTTCCCTAGGCCACTGTACCAACGTGCATTGACTGACGTAGGACAGACCAACCTCTAAAGCTAAATTTCAATTTGTATCATTAAACCAGTCAATAAAACTCTTTCAGTATCAAACTGGGGTTTCTGCCAGTTCTATCTGAAGTTCACAATCCAATCTGAAAGTCAAAGGTTGTCTATATGTATCACGTTTTTTATAATTGAAAGGAATTTACTTCCTTTCAGTATTTCCATGCTAGTATTAATTCACAATCATCCCTTCTGCCAGCATGTTATTTTTTCAGCAAAGTAAAAACCCATCTGTACCACTCCTTCACACGAGACGCATGTAAAGTAACCTCTTCAATCAGTGCAACTGGAGCAACATTCTCAAATTCATACGATAAGAGTCCCCCCAGTTCACACTCCATTGATAGTGCATGCTTACATGTATTTCGTTTTTAAAACAGGACAGAAACTAGCTGTGATAGAGCAGAAACAGATGCTGGTGGAGATGTTGTTGAAGCTGACACCCTGGGATCCTTCAAGAAGCTGCTTGATGAGATTCTGGGATCAATAAGCTACTAACAACCAAACGAGCAAGATGGGCTGAATGGCCTCCTCTCGTTTGTAAACTTTCTTATGTTCTTATATAACAGCTGGCACAGAAGTGGCTGCTGGTAACCGGTTGTATCTGTCTGGATGATTGGAAGAAAATAATAAAAATCATGCCTGAGGGTCCAGATTTTCCAGTTCTTAACAGAAAGTCATGTGATGAGACCACTTTAGATGCCTTGTGGTCATTAAACATTGAAATAGGGAAAATGGTTTCAATATCTTAATTTAAATTATTTTTAATATTAGAGCAAGTATGTGTAAAATACTTAAATCCAACTTTTCAATAACCATTTAGTATAGAATTGCAGGGAAAAATGTTATCTAATGAAAATCGTATGTCTGCATTCTGTGCTACTGCCTCCTGTTCATGGTTGATTACAAAAAAAATAGGCTTTTAGAAATGTGTGATTAGGTGTTTAGAAACTCTCTGTAGGACTGTTTAAGTTCTCATAAGGCTTATAATTCTCATATAATTGACTTTCTCAGCATCAGAAGAGTAGAGTAGAAGAAATGCGTTGATGCTGATTTCACATTGGAGATTGAAGTTTGATCATGAGAAAGGCAAAGGGTTATATTTACTGTTTTAGGAATTTTCTTCAGTAGATTGCTGTAAAATAATCTTCAGCCACTGCAGTTACCCAGCACATCAGTATTTTAAACATGGTTGGCTATGACATCTCTTGACATTCCAGCTACCCAATGAGATCAAAGAGGACCCCACATGGCCAGTGAGAGGCAGTGTGGTTTTAAATAACCACACTTTTTTATAGGTTACGCACTATTACACCCTTTACAATATTTCATATTGCGTGGCATAAATTAATATTAAGTAGATATGCAATTGCATATTAAATTAATGTTAAATTAATATTTAATAAATATTCAATAGCAGGTTTCTTGCTAAATGTTAACCAAATGTCGATTGAAAATGTAATTGCATACCACGTCCATTTATATTATGTTTTGTTACCCTTGAAAATATGTAAAAATGTTCCATTGTTTACATGTTTTTAATTGAAAATAGAGTTAATCTGACTTAAATGTTAATGGAAAGTAACAAGGAATAATTGAACATAAATTTAATATCAATTGCATATCTATTAAATATTAATTCAACATTAATTCAATATGAAATTGCATATCTTTTTAAATAATAATTTATGCCATGCAATATAAAGCGTTACCAATATTTTTTATGATGATACCGTGTCCTTGGCACGTTAAAAAGGAAAGGCATTGGAAAGGTTAAACACATATCAAAACAAGGATGAACCTTCTTAAGCAGATGCAAAGCAAAACAACACTCCAAAAAGTGCTGAGTACAGGTTATTTGACTGTTGTAATTTGCATTCCAATCAATTAAAACACAATAAATGCAGGAATTAAAAAGAAAAATTCAGCTATGGGCGGTCTACAAAAAGTGAATATGGAGTTTTGATTGATCTACAGTACGTAACTTTTATAATCGTTGTTATGGCAATTGTGTGCCTCCCCCTGGGAACTCCCATCCATGGTCGGCAGTGGAATAGCCTGGACTCGAACCGACGACCTCCAGGCTATAGGGCGCATCCTGCACTCCACGCGGCGTGCCTTTACCGGATGCCCACTCGGGAGCTCCTACGCAAATGTTAAGTTTAAGGTTAAATTGTTCTGTACTTTACATTGCTTGCAAATCAACATAAAAGAGAATGATAATGATCTACACACGTCTTAATTTTGATGAGTTCAAAATCATAACACATCCACGTTCTTTGTATTTAATGATGTTCATAAAGTGCTCGATAAAACACCTCTGAGCTATCAGTGGGTGCTATTCCAAAATTAATTTTCTTAATAGATGGTAGCTAAAAATATTTCTATGTTTCTGTCTTTTTAGCATATTATATACTTTGTGCTCATTTTTGAATGTGTATATAACTTATATTCAGCACACTCTTTTTATAATGGAGGTGGTCAAAAATGATTATATATTCTCGTCTTTTGTTGTTGTGGCTGAAACAGCTATTAACATTCAGCACCTTGCATAAAACATCCCTATGCAAATTCACAACATCTTGGCCAGCAACCTACAATATTGATTAAAACTGTCAGTTTCACCACCCATGAAGTGCATTTCTAACGCCAGTGGCAGCAGAACCAGCTGAACACAGCACTATGGAACAGAGCCATGTGCAGTTCAGCAGTTTTAGTATGTCTCAAACAATCTCATGTATGTATTCGAAGATATTGATGAGAACACCTCTCTGTGTTAAAGTGGTTATAGCTAATAAAATACTTTCATAAATCTTACTTATCAAGCTCTTTTGATGTAGATCAAGTTTTGCAAGAAGCACAATCGTGTATTTTCACATATATATATATATATATATATATATATATATATATATATATATATATATATATATATATATATATATATATTAAAGAAAACTCTGTTACCATGCTTTACTTTTAGTCTGTTATTGTTTCATCTTGTAGGTAATTTAACTTGCCTAGGTCATTTTAGCAGTGTCTAAAAATGTAAATCATTAAGTATAGCTTATCAGATTGTGGCTAACATATCCTTATAAGGTATATATATATATATATATATATATATATATATATATATATATATATATATATATATATAGTTGGGTTTTTACTGGAGCAATCTAGGTAAAGTACCTTGCTCAGGGGTACAGCAGCAGTGTCCTCCACCTGGGATTGAACCCACGACCCTCCGGTCAAGAGTCCAGAGCCCTAACCACTACTCCACACTGCTGCCCTATATGTATGAAAAAGAAGGAAGGCTATACACTTTATCTCTGCCTTTGCCTCTCCCGTCTCTCCTGCTTTCCCAGATCTCACAGAAACATGGATCTCCCCTGATAACTAACACTCCGGCCACCCTTTCCTCTCTCTATGTCCTCTCCCACTCTCCTGGCCCCTCTGGACAGGGTGGGGGAACAGGACTGCTCTCCCTCTCTGCTCTTTTCTGCCCCCCTGCTCTTTTCTGCCCCCTCCTGCTCTCTCCTCTCTCTCTGTTAGCACCTTTGAGTTTCACGCTGTTGAAATCACCTTCCCATGTTGCCTCTTCCTCATTGTTCTCTATCACCCTGCTGGACCCCTTACTCACTTTCTTGATGAGCTTGACTTCCTCCTCTCCTCCCTCCCCTCTCCCTCCATCCCTGTTGTTCTACTAGGTGACTTCAACATCCACCTCTCCAACCATATCCACTGCTGGATTTCTCCCCCTTTTCCACTCCTTCGCCTTCTGTCTCTGCTCATCACCCTTCACTCACTCAGCAGGCCGTCAACTGGATCTGGACCAGGGACTACTTGCTCCCCACCCGCTCCGTCATTCCTCTCAATATCTCTGACCATTACTTTATCTCCTTCTCTCAGTCGCTCCCTTCCCTTCCTGCTCCGCCAACCCGTCACCTTTTGTCGAGACCTCTGTTCCCTCTCCCCCTCTGTCTTCTCCTCTGCTGCCCTCTTGCACCACCCCTCTATTGACTCCTTCTCCCAACTCTCTGTAGACTCAGCTACCTCCAGCCTTTTCTGCTCCCTCACCTCCAGCCTTGACTCCCTTTGCCCTCTCACCCCTTGACCTGCCCGCCTCTCCCCACCCCAGCCCTGGCTCTACTCCATGCTCCGCTTGGCTCATACCAAACAGCGCACTGCTGAAAAGAAATGGAAGAAAACCAATCTCCCTACTGCCTTGGATCTCTATCACTCGCTCCTCACCTCCTTCTCTTCTACACTCATCTCTGCCAAATGCTCCTACTTCTATGCTGATGATGCCCAGATCTTCCTCTCCTTTCCCCCCTCTGACTCCGACATTTCCTCCTGTATCTCTACCTGTCTCTCGGCCATCTCCTCCTGGATGCATTCGCATCATCTCAAACTCAATCACTCAGAATCAGATCTCCTTTTCTTCCGCCCTCTTCCTCTACCATCGCTGATCTCTCTATCTCTATTCCACTTGAATCTACCACCCTCTCCCTCCTGTCACTTCTTCCTCAGCAACATATGCCGAATTCGCCCTTCCTCACTGATTACTCCACACAGCCCCTAGTTCAGGCCCTGGTACTGTCCTGCCTTGACTACTGCAACTCCATCCTGGCCGGCCTTCCTGCCTCTGCTACCCATCCACTCTTGTACTCGCCCATCGCTGTCTTGACCATTCTGCTCCCTCCTGTCTCCAGGCTATCATTTCTCCCTACACCCCCTCTTGCCATGCATATTACTCGTGCAATTTACTTAAGCACAGTAAAAGCCACCTATGTGGGCACAGTAAAAGCCACCTTGTTTGAAAGTACAGACCTGGCGCTTTCCAATGACGTACTCAGTGCTTGTAAGCAGTATTCCTAGCCGGAGCTATGACTGCCTGAAAGTAAGCCTCTCATCATGTGACAGAGTTCACAGCTTAGGTTATGTTTTGAGTTGATTGCTCCGTCATTTTAGCAGCTAGACAGAACGGGCGGTATCGTTGGAAAGCTTAAGATTCTCAGCTTTCCAGCAATATCAGCAATAATGTAGTTCAGTGAGAAAGAGAGCACTAGAGAAGCTTCAGATCAGAGAGAGAGACAGCATGAGAGAGAGAGTTTTATCCATTGTGTATTGTGCCAGACAGGAACTGCTTTACAAAGTGGCACAGAAGGTATTGGGACATGGCCTGAGCATGTAACATTGTAAATAGTTCTCTTCAGTGTTCCATATTCTGTTTTGTTCAAAAAAATGCTCGGTTGGTAAAAGTGCTAATAAAACAGTTTTTTTTCACCCAATTTGCTTCATTTTTTCCCCCATGTTCATTTCATATTTAAATTCAATGGTGCAGTGTTTTTTTTTTTTTTTTTTTTTTTTTTAGCCATCTATGATTACAATACATATAGTAGTGACCAAACATGATTATTTTGGAAAAAAGTTTTTTTTTTTGTTTACACAGATATTCTCATCTCTACCACATATAGTATGCCTGATGCAACTTACTTAATATGAAAGGAATTTGTGTTGCCTTTCATTTAATATTTAATAATTTCATATAAGTTACATGCATGCAGCACAAACTATCCAGTAGTTAAACATACATAAATGAAAACAGTGAAAAACAGGCGGAAATAGGGCTGAGTAAAGATTAATGTTTACAGCCACATGGCAGTGTAGCAACTCGAGGGAAATAATGACATTCAAAAATGATGCTGTGGAATAATTTGTGTCACAGTGACAAAAGTCACATGGTAAATAAAATTATATGTGTTCCTTTCTCTATGAATCAGGAACTGTACATCAACACAAATAAACAATAAATATACATGTACATACACACATACATATACAAACTAAGAAACATTTTACCTGACAATCATGCTTCATGAGTATTTTAGTTTACTGTAGTTTCATGGAAATTAATTGAAATATTTGTTGTATATTTACAGTTGTAAACAATTATTTTCTTTTCAGTCCACTTAATTTCATCAAGCAGTTATGAAAGAAGACCGAATTTGTATCCCCTCTTATGCATTTTTTAAGAATGAGATTTACCAGGCCAATTCTGTGTGTTTTTGGTTGAAATAACAGGTTCAAATGAATTACAAAGAATTAATATATTACATATTATCATTAACAATATGAAAGACTACTTGGCCTCAAAATCTTTGAATCAATGAGTGATCCATTCAGATAGACCAGTATAACCTCTGCAACAGTTGTAATTTCACTACACTTCCCCATTGTAGGCTATAACTGGAAGATGAAGGGCCAGATACAGTACAATAGCTGTTCTACATCCCTAAGGCCTTGGGTGGCAGGTCAAGAATACGACAGTGGTGCTATTTTTGAGGAAGTAGGAAATAGAATGACAATGGCTATATTTACAATGAATACTTGACAGTAACTGTTATTTCTGAAAATAAAACCACTTGACCTTGTCCTCTTTTTACCATGATATGGGTACACAACAAACTTGTGCCATACTATGAATTAAATGCGCATTGCTTTAAAGAGGGTTTTTACAATGACTTTGTAAGATTTTAGAATGATATTACAGAAACATTCCAATTTTACTTACCGAATCATGGCAATCTGTGTTTACAGCAGATGTAGTTGAAACATTCCACTAGTTATCCTTGCCCTTTTCTGTCTCTGTGAATGGTTAAATACAGCTTATTTATGTGTTAAATGTTTCTCTTAAGGTTCCATCATATGTAGTGTTTCATGATGAATAGTTCAAGCCCCCCCTCCCCTCCCCTCAGCCAAGGCGACAATCAGGGTCATTGCTTCACAGTGATATGAAGTTAAAACTACATTTGTCTGATAAAATATGTATGATTCTTAACTCCAAGCCATGGGAATTATGACTATGATATTATAATACTGTATTAAAATACTTTTACAGCATGAGTCAAAGCTATTAGCTTAGAGACCACAAGTAAAAGCTTTATTGATCGAGATACACAGAGAACTCAATTAATGCTAATGAGATTCAGTGTTTTGATCAGTGGCGGTGTGTATATGCCACCTTGTCACCCGGATGGCTTGTGGGTGATGTCAGACCAGGAAATGGACACACACAGGGCTGCGCGGTAAGCGCTAGTGCTCACATTTATTGAATAAAATAATTAAACTAAAACAAAACACTTTCACAAAACAAAAGGCACGTTGGCCAAAACAAAACAGTGCATTTGAACACTAAATCACACAAGTACCGTGCTGGTCAAAATCCAGCACGAGTAGCAATTGTAGTATATTTCCTTTTAAACTCACTCATGTCTCGCACTTACTCTCCACTCTCATCCACCTCTTTGGAGCGACTGCAATGTGGCCACCTCCCCAATTGGTAATTACTTAATTAATTTGGGAGATGGCCACATTATGCACGATTTTGTAATGTGGCACTAGGTTACAGGCGTACCACACAAGCAACATGCATTTTCAAAATCTAGCAAAATAAAATACAGTTCTAGAAACGGAATGTTCCATTCTGCGTCCCAGCATTTGTTATAAGCATAGCCAACGACAGGAGATGTGAGCATCTGCTGAGGGATACGTTAGAGGGGATGGTTTGGAGACTGCAAATGGCAGGGCAAATAACTGATTATCTGAGGTCTCTGCAAACCCCCTGGAGGAGAGATGCCCCAGAATACCTTGGTTTACCTTATTAGTGTCAGCTTGCACCTGGAACAAGGTTTCCATGGCTACCGAACAATGACAGCCAGCTAAGATGCAGGGACATCCCCATTGGTTTGATTTATATGTCTTAGATCCAATAAAAAAGGGCTATTAAATCAGCCCAGGCAGTTCACAGGCAGGGGCATGGCGGATTCAATTGTCCAGGGCATAGCTAAGGGTTAAGATAGATCATTTCTGAGCAACTGAAGAGGGTCCCATAGCCAACAAGGACACATCGCATCTCCAGTTGTTTTTTATGTTCAGCCATGAAATCTATCCAACATAATAGAAATACAACCGCATGTCTTACTCCAGTGAAGGTTATTTGTAGACGGAAGGTCCTTTCTTGTCAAGATATGATGAATACCATGTGCAGAGACAGAAGAGCATCAGGACCTGTATTAGCCAGAAAACCCACTGATCTGTGAATAACCTAAAAAAGAAAAACCTGAAGATTAGTAGCAACGCTTTTAAGAATGATCCATCAAATTCAACAAGCAGATTCACAGAGATGAATCATCTGGCACCTGTGATTTTCACCAAGACAAAAAGGTGTGAATAAATAGAAAAATGAGGTAATAAAAACCACTCAGTGGGTTGTTATTAAACAGCTGTGTGTTATTAATTTTTTTTTTTTTTTATCAATCCCACTAAATACATGTGGAAATATAGGTCCTAGCTGTTTTTGTAGCAAGCACTTACTCATTGCTATATAAACAGAGACATAAACCAGCCAAATTATTACACTTTTAAGATCACAGAATTGTCTAAAGTTACTGAACTTTTGTTTAGTGTGAGCCAAATTCATTCAGATATGCTCTGACTGGATCACACAAAATAAACCCAATGGGGAATGAGTTGCTTCACATAAAAACTAATTTTATTCAACTGATAATTCCAATGTAATGTGCAAGGACATTTTGCTAACATAAATGCATAAGATGAATACATTTGAAAAGATGGACCCTCAGGCAAAAAAAAAAAAAAAGACTCTTGGATGGATGTGTTAAAACTGACTAAAGCTGTGAACATGTGCCCTGTCAGTGTGTTGGTATATTCACCAGATTGTAACCTGTCCCCCTGCAACACTCTGCCCCCAGTGGATGTAATGCCCCTCATACTTATGTATTAAGTCCACTGGAGGCAGCTGGCACACCATCTTGATGTTTTAGTAATAATACATGTTAGAGCCCCTTTGAGACCACAGGGTAGTTTTAACTCTCCAAGTATTAAAAAGTCACCAGGATGAGATGACTGAAACAAAGGGTTTCTAAACAAGAGGAGGAATTAATTAGTTAACATTACTGTAATATTTCAGACTTGCACCACGCTTCTCTTAAAGCTAATATTTGAACCCACATTCAGTTTAACAGAAAGCAGCTTCTGGAGTCATTTTGTGAACCATACTCGCCAACTAAGCTCAGCAGTCAAGAGGTTAAGTAAGTGTCTAATGATGATGTCTGTACAATAGATGCACATCAGTTAATTGAGGGAGCCTGACATGAATTTCAGGGTTATCTATTGCGCTAAACTTTTGTCTCCATGTTTTTTAACTGTTTTAAAGATGTGCTTTAAGATAAGATCTTCAGTTTGTTGGTCTGATTTGTGGTTGCTGTCATTGGAATATTTGGAGAATCATATGATAACTTTGTTCATAGGAGAAATAACAATTGCAAGTCCTAAATGCTGCTGGGGAATAAAAGACTGATAATCAAAGTATAGAGTTGTTTCCTAGTGGCTCCTGTTTTCTGACCAGTGGTGTGCCGTCAGGACCTTCAAGGTATTCTCTGCTGACCAGACAGTGCCAAGTAAACCGTCAGTCAAATGACATTACGTTGCCTCACTCACTTGCGTACAGTGTGCTTGATAATACAATGAAACATACTACTCTAATTATTATTTGTTCATTTGTCTGATACCTTTATCCAAGATGACTTACAGGGTTTACTAGAGGTTTTTTAAGAGTCTAGGGGTTTCCTGAAGGGGATGTGATCAGCCAATAAGAGATCTGCATTTCCCCCACATAAGTCTAAAACAACGACCAGACGCTAGAAAAAAAACAGTTGAGGGTGTTCTCCGTTTCAGTTGAAGGTCTTGAGTGAGTTTAGACAGGCGACCAATCAGGAGTGAGCAGAGGCGGGCCATAAATCTCCCAGGGTATTCTCTGCCTCACTTGAAGGCCCTGCTTTAGCAACCAATGGGAAAGTCAAAGCTCTGACAGCTGACTCTGCTACCCCAGTCCATTTTGTCAAGGCACGCCACTGTTTCTGACACACCTGGGTGAGTTGTGAGGCACAAGGCCATAAGCCTGTGGTTAATTATTATTATTATTATATTATTATTTATTTATTAGCAGACACCCTTATCCAGGGTGACTTACAGTTGTTACAAAATATCACATTATAAAGTATCACATTACAGATAAGAGCAGTTATAAAATACAATAAATCCTGTATTAAATAAGAGCAAATTCAAATAAGAAAATATTTAAGAGCAATTTTGACTAAGAGCAGTTAAACTTATAGTAAAAATATCTGCTTATAAGAATACATTCCATTAAGAGCAAGTAGTAAGTACAATAAATGGCTAAGAACGATTTCAAATAAGAGCAATTACAAAAAATGTGAATACAGTTACCTTTAAGGGTAAAATCAAGTACAAGATACAGAAAATATAATTATGATTGAAAGCAGTAGTAGAATACAGCAAAGTGTGGAGCAGTTAGGTGTATGTACAAGATAATGCAAGTACTGATACAACTGGGTGCCATATAGTCCAGTGTAGTTGAGAGCTGCCTAAATATGAAGTATAGCTCTTTTCTGCTAGGGTTTATTCAGCTAAATTCACTAGTATTGTAATGGCATCCAATGATGTTTTTATTTTAGTTTATTGTGTTTATTTATTTTTGTCTTTGGCATGATATCAAATACTTGTTTGGTCATATTAGGTGCATTTAGTAATTGCAAAGCACTTGTACATGTTTACTTTGTTTTAGGAAATGGTTTGTAAAAAAGAAAATTGAACAAAGGCCATGGCAGCTGTTTAAGTGCTCATTCTCTCTGATAAGCAAAATCAAATCATTGTTATTTTTACATTAGGATCACTTGTTACACTGTATGATGGAAGAAAAGCAGGAAGAGGGAAGCACAGCTGATAATAAGCACAGTGTGGAATTAAAGGGCTTTGAGGCCAATGTTCCACCCATGTAAGAACAACTGTGAAGAAACTCATTGTAACAAAAATGCAGCTCCTCAAAATGATTATATAACGGGAATGTGAGAACTTTTAATGCACAAGTTCCAATGGAAAGGCTCCATTAATTGTTTTACTTTGAACTAAGGTACTCCTTGAGAGAAAAAGAATCTAGTGTTATTGGCACAGAACACAAGTTGAAAATAATAAACAAATAATAATAAGTACAAGCTAGTCAATCCGCATGCTAAATTTGTAACAATAGAAAATGTGTAGATGTGTTCAAAGTTTTGTCAATTACTTATTTTCAAATATTTTCAAAAATATCTAATAGTTTCCACATATCTAATCTAAATGTGTTATATGAAAAATAGGACCTTGTGTACGATCTTCCAATGTTTGCTTTTTGAATGTTATTTTGTGATGTCTGTGCTGTGAATAGTTGCTTGTACAGGATATTGTTTCTGTTTTACACACACGTGAGCAGGTCAATGCAGTAATAGTGCAACAAGCGTGGATACCATGCAGGCTTCTACACAAGCATGAATATGGGCAAGGTTAATTTACACTACTGGCATCATAGCATGCAAGAGATTGAGCCTTAACTTAACACATTGAAAAACAAACTCTGTCTCTTTATTTAAGAAACACCCAATTAGCAAAAGCACAACAAGTGTTATAGAATCACCCAGAACAGTAAGAATGGATTTGAGCCAGAAGAAGTGTGAATTGGTATAATGAAGCTGTTAATGGTTGCACTCATTCATTTGTTCCACAGGCTGTGCTCTACATAGAGGCTGTGAAAGATGTGGCATGACAGAGTGACTTACAAAGGTTTCCACATCGACAAACTTATTATGCCACTGCATACTTTAGGTCCGGCTTTCACCCACTCCCTGTTTTTATATACAGGAAGTATGACAAAAAAAAAAAAATGGAACTTTAACTTTAAAAAATTGAACATTTTCTCTGTGTCTAATGCGTAAGGAAAAAAAATATATATAAATTTGTAATGTCACTAAAGAAATGATTAGTCCCAGAAAATCATACACATCATGTAATAATACATTTCACATTACTGTTGCTTCAAAGTAACGGAAATACAACTTGAGAGAAAAAAAAATAAAAACGTTATAAGTAACTCATACGTAACAAACTTACATTAGAACATGTTGAGCCACTTTTAGTTAAAGCAAAGTTGTTGTTTTTTTTTAAATACAGGCCTGTGGCAATGTGCCCCGCCCTGTGTGTATATTATGTGTTGTATGTTGCGTGCGTGTGTAAATGTTGGTGTATAGTCATTGGTACACAGGATATAAACGGGTCTGTGTTTCACGTGTATTTAAAAATGTAGATTTGTATTTAGGCACGAGGAGGGCACAAATCACTTCACGTGCTGGTTAAATGTAATATGTGAGCACGGGGTTGCACAGAATTAATTCACGTGCTGGGATTCAAGTGAATAATGAATTAGTAATTGAATCCCAGCACAACAGTATATATAGACACATTTTCATTCACTCAGGGTTGGGTATTCGAGAGTGGAGAACGGGTGAGAGAGAAGGAGAAATAAGTTTAAATATCAATTGCTATTATGTGCTGGTAGGACCAGCACGATACTTGTTTATTTAAAACTCACCGTGTTTGTTTGTGTGTCTGTCCGTGCACTGTATAGTCAGTTTTGTTTGTCTCTTTATTTTGGTGTGAAGTGCCGTGTCCTGTTTTGTGTTCCAACCTTTTATTTTCTGTTCTGCTTATTAAATGCTGAGCGCGATCACGCGCTCAGCTTCATCAAAACCCCAAGTCTCTGTTTATTTCCTGCTTCTGGTCTGACGCCACCCACTCCGGCCGTCTTTGTGACAAGGCCGTAT
Organism: Acipenser ruthenus; assembly: GCF_902713425.1. Taxonomy (NCBI): domain Eukaryota; kingdom Metazoa; phylum Chordata; class Actinopteri; order Acipenseriformes; family Acipenseridae; genus Acipenser; species Acipenser ruthenus. The sequence continues at coordinate 57,392,235 of NC_081196.1, forward strand.
TATCGTGATGTGCTTATAGCCATGTCTACTGGAGGTATTATGTGTGACAGTTTATTTAAAGGAGTTAATAGGTAAGAATCCCACTATCGTGGTAAAAAGGTATTAATGCAAATTAATTATTCATGAGAACTTATCAAACATACAGGAAAAAAACGCCACTGGGACAATCGTGAATTACAGCAAAAGCAAGGAGTAAAGTTTGGAGGAGTCTCAGCTCCAGTTTTAACACTGGAATCGGGCCCTTTGTGTTTTCTATTGAATGCATGCATTATACTATTGTCCACATATGGAAAGACAATTGTACTTCACCTCTTTTCATTAGAAAAAGGGAGCAACACACAAATCATTTTTTTGGTTTATTGCAAAATAATTTGAAGGTGACCTTTATACCACACTTACTATCACCCCAAAAGACCTTTCAGCACTAAAAAAAAACAAGCTACGAGTTCAAGAATTAAACAAGTAACAGGCAAACATGCATGAAGAGGAAATGACCAATTATCGATTTGTAAGCAAGATCAATTTTGCTCTTCCACTGTTTTCAGCCTACCAGGTAATAATACCACTTTTAAGAGGGCTTGTATAATAATTGCTTTTACAGAATAAACAAAAATAACAAACATATGCAGCAGTATGCTATGGAAGAAAGTTAAGGCCAGGGACTTATAAACATAGAAATAAGTAAACATAGATAAGTGAATTAAAAAGGAGAGCATTTGTGACACATCCTGGCCACTATTCACCAGTTAAGAAACCCAGTTTGGAACAGTCATTGAAATCTGCAATATGTCTTTGGAGGGCAAACTGTAATGCATACATAAAAAGGGTAATTTAGAAATATTTCAAAGGGAGCAGATTTTATTAGTTTTTGGGGTTATTTCTGTTAGGTAACAGTAAAGAAACGTTAATTTAATCTTAAATTTAACATAGATGTAGGCCATAGCATTACAGAGATGTGTTTTGTGTTTATAGACCTAGCACATCTGTGTTATAAGAAGTAAATGCATCATACTTAGTTCACAGTTCCATAAGCTCTCACCTTGTAAATACTGTAACACAGGGTTTGTCAAATTCCCTCAGACTGTCATATCAGTGCAGATTCAAGTTTTAGCAAAGAGACTGCAGGTGCTAAAAGCTTACATTCCAAGACCAAACACTAATTACGAGTCGAATGAAAGAAAATATCAGGATGAAAGCTGCAGCTATAAATCAGCCAAATGCTATGTTTTTTAAATCAGTCATGCTTGAGTGCATGAACACATCCAGATACTATGATTTATTCTTCACATTTTTATCAGCATGATTTTCAATAACAACACAACTCTAAAAACAACCAAAAGACCACTTACAAGCCTCTATATTGAATTTAGTTGTAAAAAGCAATACTGGGTGAGGAGTGCCCGCTGATTGATTAAAATTGGTGTTATATTTTCTACAATGACAACTATTACATTCATTTTTCTGAATTCACCTTCACTGTTTTAACAGTGGAGGATCCTATGAACAAACTCAACTCTTTCTGAGTCAAACTGAATAAGGGTCACTGCGTTTACCATGTACATACTGTACTGCAGTTCATAAACAAGCCACATTGAGTTTGTTAAACATATTTTCAAAGAAAAGCCTGTACAGACAGACTTGGTGTGCCACACCATTGGTACTGATATGAAATCTATTGCCCTTTAAGTTGGAGGTACATGAGCAATTTTAATACAATCTTAATACATGAGCAACAACAACGTTGTTGTCAACAGTTTAAATCCCCAACGTATGTCTATTTCCGCACATTGGGGTATGCAACCTTTTGACAACATCTATCTCTCTCTTCCTCTCACTCACACACACACACACACACACTGTATATGGAGGCATTTCTCTGTTCCAACCAAGTTTTATTTTGTAGTAGAGTTGCACACAGAACATAAGGGAAAACAAAACAGCTTTACTCCATGCTGAAACAATTGACTGTTACATCTAAATGCTCTTGGCTTAAACACACCCTCATAAAACAACTAACTGGGAAGAAAAGTGTGCAAAAAAAGCAAAACCCTGAAAGCTATATTAACAATATTAAACAGATACGAAATTAAATATGAACAAAATGTAGCTGCATAATGTACCCATTTGAGTGTAAAAAAAATACTAAATCTACATGGAATGTTATTGAGCAGATTTAAATGTTATTGTGATTCTGGTATGTAGGAATAAATTCACAATGCTGTGGTAAAGCACCCACAAATTATATACACATCATATAACAATATAAAGACAGATATTTTATCGGGACGGGACGGGGGGGTAGCCCTAGTTCCTAGCTTCTAGCTCCTAGTTCCTAGCTCTTGCCCCCTGCCCCCTTCCCCCTGAACCACCCATAAAGGTTACAATATGGGGAAACATTTAAAGAAACATATTTTGAAAGAATACTTGTGGGCAAGATTCTTAGAAATGTGTTACGTAAAATATTTGGCATTCAAGTAACAAGGACACACACACAGCAGTGTGGAGTAGTGGTTAGGGCTCTGGACTCTTGACCGGAGGGTCGTGGTTTCAATCCCAGGTGGGGGACACTGCTGCTGTAGCCTTGAGCAAGGTACTTTACCTAGATTGCTCCAGTAAAAACCCAACTGTATACATGGGTAATTGTATGTAAAAAATAATGTAATTGTATGCAAAATAATGTGATATCTTGTAACAATTGTAAGTCACCCTGGATAAGGGCATCTGCTAAGAAATAAATTAATAATAATTAATAATATTGCAGCAAATCAACCTGAGCAATGGAATCCATTATTAACACAACATGTTTTAATCATTTCTCTATAAATACAAATAGGAGGACATTTTCTAAGTATCTTGCCCTTTGTGTCATGAAAATGTGACTTTTTCTTTGCAATTGTCCTATGGAGTCCTATACATATTTACCAATGTGCTCAAAAACATACACATAACCTGTTTGCAAACAAAACTGTCCCAGTGTTGATCATGGATACAAATATTTCTTTAGCTAACAAAAGACCCAATCTATTTTTCCACTAAATATAATTCATTTGTCATTTTAGAGAGGCCTATTCAAATTATAAGAGTATAAGAATGAAAGCTGCTTTGTATTCCATTGAATCAATATTTTCTTGAAATTTGTGTTGCACTCTGCATCTCCTCTTCATGGCATGATTTAAAAGATCAGCACAAAGTATTCTTAATTTTATTGCTGGCTGTAAATTAAAATTAATGATGCTGACAACTGCAATTAACAATGAAAAATGCAAATTGTTAGAATTACTTTAGCAATAACATTGTTGTTCAGAAAAGACTCGAGGTGCTTTCCTTATTATTTTAAATATCCCCAAAAACACAAAAAGACAGCTTCATAACATTTTATTTTCTAAAAGAAACTAAGAAAAGAAAAAAAAATCCTCTACTCTTTTGGGAATCTCTCACCATGCATAATTAAGCAAATTTGATTGAAATTAAGCATGACTTCTTTGGTTGAATTTTAATTAATGCAAATTTGGCATGTATATGCCTAAGATTAATTTCAGCCAATTAAAAAACAAAGCTTATTCGAAAGCATATAACTGTTCAAAGTAGAAGAGCAAAGCATTTTTTCTTCATAGCATCTTCATAACTTACACTCCAGAGATTTTTTTTTCATCAACTTTGATCATTTGTGTAGTGTTCTAAACGAGCACTCTGAATCCAAATGTGGCATAAAAAGATTGGCTCCACTTGACTCAGTAAGCCATTTTTTGCATAGCTTAGTTTGTATTGATCAAAGTTATGGTTAGAACCAAATGTCATATGAAGTGTTTGGTTTTATTCATTTAAATAGTAAGGAACCTTGAAAAGTCTTATTTTCAAGGTTGACTTGTCAAGACAACAATAGCATGTTTATTACAGTTTTTTTCTACATAAATATACATTAACTGTGTTTTTAATAAAACATAATACTAAGAAAATGAAATTAAAATCACCTAAATATATACATCTAAAAACAAAAAGTATAAACAAAGACAGAGAATGGTGTTTCTGGTCAAAGCACTTTTATTTTGGAGAGTGGAAAAGGCCAGGTTCTCTTAAAATAAGCATGAAATCAACATGAGCGAGAGCCTAGCAAGGAAAGACACACTTGTTATAGAAATGGATTGCACCAGACAAATCCAGACAGTTCAAGAGTATACTATTAATATCCTGCATTGCTTTCTTAATCAGATCTCTGATAAATGTATTCTGCAAAACAAACATCTGAACTGAATAATTTTTTTCTAAACTGTAACCTTAGTAGTGACTTGTTTTCTGGAACACATTGGAGTGTTTTATGTAATTAGTTTGCAGCATTTTGTTTTCAGAAGACGTTCACAAGGCAGGACGTGCTTACTGATTAACATATTCTGTAAAATAAAAACGAAGAGAGTTTGTTCACAAAAAAGAAATACAATTAATTCATTGTAGACACAGAAAATGGTTTCCATTACACGAGAGTAGATGTTAAAACTTCATGCTGATTTGAACTCGGCTCTCGCCAAGATAAGCACCAACTAAGACGTAGCTTTACAGTAAACTAATGTGATCCATATGTGTCTCCATCCATTTACGTTTCCTTCCATATGATGATATAGATATCCTTCTGTCTGGTGTGAATGGCTGAAGTGTAATGCTGGCTCCAGGGATCAGCTTATTTTGCCTCCCTGGCGCATCAGCACACACAACGGCTGCGATGCTGGCTCCGGGGATCAACCACAGTGCGGCCTCCCCAGCGCATCAGCATGACAACCGTCTGGATTGAGCTAAGTAGGGTACATCTCTGGGGTTTTCAAGTGGGCACCTTCCATCCTCAGTGTTTCGTCGACTAGCCCACGACACCTCAAGAGTGTGAAATATTTGGCTTTCTGTTGTGAACTGGAGTTGAATAGTACCGTGCATTACATTTTTCTAACGGTCAACTGCAATAGATAGAATACAAAGCTGAACACTAGCAGGATAGTTATACATGTTGTAAAATTATTTCTGCCTGTGCTGAAGTTCACAAGTTTTCATTCGCTCCCATATTTTTTTTAGTTTTTGAGTTATCCTGTATAGTACATATCGGTACTACGAAATGTAAAAACCCATTGAAAGTGAAAGTCTCTGAATGTCACTAGATGTCACTCTGCATTATGTTATTTCATGAACTAATGATTTCTGGTATAGCAAACCACCTCTTTTAAAAATATCTTTCTAGATGCTGAAAAATGTGAATGGATAACAGAAAATTGCTGACTGTCAATTTTCTACTGTGTGACTTCTATTGATCAATCATTGTTGACACAAAGATCCCCAGAGGCCTTGCTTTCCTCTCCAGAATGTATGCTAGTTGCTTCTTCTAATACATGTTATACATCAGCAATAGCACGCTATCACACAAAAACTACAGCTGTCTATAAGAAATGTAGGGGCATCTTTTCTGACAGAATGGCTGCTGGAGAAAGAAAGAATAGAACCAAAGCTTTTTTTTTATTGAAGTTTCCTTTTGTTTTGTTGTTCCATGAGGAAAAATTCAAAATGTTATCATACTGTTAAAATTTTTCATGTAAGCCTAGTTTAACTAAAATGCTCAAGAAAGAAAAAAAAGTGAAAGACTTCAAGTTATTTGGGGATTGGTATATCTAAAAAGGCTGTTCAAATATTATATGCGATGGCTTGGAGTCTACTGTATGATAACTGCAATAATGTACAGTACTGTAGTGCTTAAAATCATCACCTTACACAGAACACCTCATCAATGTGCCTTGCGAAAAATGGCAGACATGACTAATTTCATTCAACACATTTATTTTTAAATTAAAAGGAACCAAGTTTGTAACTAACTGAGTATTTGTACACAATTTCATCCAAAGCGATTCTAGTCCTAATTGGAGAAAGGCAACAACAGAGGATTGACCTATATTTGTATGGATGTCCTGTCCTACATCCAGTTTAACTTAAAAAACCCAATATGAAGTCTGTGCTTGACTATAACGGTACAGAAGTTTATCACTATTGGATCACTGGTTCTACTCCTAACCTGAGAATGTTGTGTATTGACCTAGTATTCTGTGACACTGTTTCCCACAATGTAATTGACAAATAGACAGATGGAAGGAATTAATAACTGTATAAACTGGCTCGGAAATGTCTTTTATCCAGATTAGCTGTTGGCATTCCAATCCCAGATGATTAACAGGGTTTGGATCTCATTTCATTCCAAACAGGAACACACTTGAAGGTGTTGGCTGTATTGATACATGTCTGTGCCTTCTCGTCTACTATTGCTTACCAAATGCTTTTCACTTCATGCGGTTGCAGATAATAATAAACAACCATTTTCCCTCTTTTCAACGAAGATGCAGATAAAGAAAGGTTTATTGTGAAAGAAAGTTGTAGCAGGGCTTTGAAACACAATTATTATAAGGAAATGATCAAAAAATACTTTAACAGTATCATAGGGAATCAGGGGTAAGTATGTATTGTAAACTAGATGTCTTTCTCAAGCAGTATCAGAAATCTACACGTTCTGAAAGGGAGCATGTCTCCTGCTATTTGAAATGGATTTATGAGCGCAGCACCACTTCATATGAGCCTGTTCCATTTGCACTGGGTTTCATTCCGTTTGATCTATTGATGCTACTAATAGAACTTCATCTTATCTGTTTCATAATTCATCTTGCTTACAAAAGATATGCAATGTATGAGTAATGCTTTGTCCAGACAGAAGCTATCATGTTTCTGGTGATAGTTGGAAGAGCTTCTGATTTATGATGACTCCTCTGGTAACCACTTCTACATATTTCTTAATTGGAGCTGCAGTGTTAATTATAGCAATTAGGAATACAGAATACTTTAAATGGATAACTTTATATATGTTTGTCCAAATATGAATTAGGTATTTAAAAAAAACCAAAAAAACAAACAAACAAACAAAAAATAACAGTACTTTTAGAGTCAAGCCTGAGCTCTGGAGGGGAGAATCCAGCCTGACTGGTCTCCCCCGACCAGTAGGGGTTGCTGGGGTGCATTGAGCCAATTGGCTACTCAGCATGACCAGGATTTGAACCAGCACACCATGCAGCAGTGCCTTTACAAGGTGAGACTCTTGGGACCTCAAGAATGGATTTTTTGTTGGCAGTGAGAACCAATAGTATAATTCTGTTTTATTGAATTCAAAAGGGGTAAGTTTTAAGTTTTAGGCTCTGAATACTATGTTACTTATTATGTTCCATTCAATAGTATAGAATCAAACCAACTAAATAATTAATTATTACCAGCATTTACATGGATACAATTGAAAGCAATTAATTGAATCACTCAATCAGGTGATATGCCAATAAATGATGTACTTTATCAATGAATTTTCAAGACCATTAAGCAACAGAGTGCCCAATACATCAACATACAGTGTTTCTATGCAGCGGTAATGTAGGTGGGTTAGGATGTAAAAAATGAACATCTGTATTGGCCTATAGTACAGTAACTGAGCACAGTATTATGGTGTGTTTGTGACAAGTCTTATTTGATGTCTTTAAAAAGCATTTTTTTGGCACAAACGGAAACATGCAGACACAATCAAATAATGTATTCTTCTATAGAAGCTATCACATCTGAATCTTAACATATGTACAAATTGCAGTTATTTGTCTTTAAGTGAATGTGCAAATAAACTTGAACGATTCAGGGCAAGCAATGTCTGCAAAGGTTTGCTTCTGCATACTAATCTTACCAAACATCTTCTTGCAAAAGCTTAAACATCGATTTGATCTTTCACATCAAAAGACAAACAGTGATGCAAGTCAGCAGTTCTTCTGTCAGTGTCACTCTGAGATGCGATTCTTTACAAATGCATCTTTATGGATGTTGGAATCAGGCATTTGGCAATCAAATATATTGGCATTTCTTGAAAGAAGATTCATTGCTTGGGCTGCAGCAAAATTGGATACAAACATTCCCACACCTGCCAATCCTGAAGGAGTTATACTGGCTGTTTAGATTACAATTATCACAACATCTGTACCTGTTATGTGTGTTTCTTTGATGTTGTCTCAGAAGATCAATCCTTGGCAGCAGGGGGAATAAAGGTTTTAAATATTTCAATCAATTTTACTATCAATAATTACATTCAATACTTTTTTACTGCCTCCCTTATCTTTTCTTTTGCCATACAGTTTGCTATTGGAATCTTCCAACGTATCTGGCTATTAAAAATAGCTATATTTAAAATATAACATTTTTGCAACAAATTGAACAGTGGTTTGTATTCTAATATGGATTAAGAAACACGACATTTGATCTCGTAAATAGCTGTCTGTGGCGAGATAAATTTTGCACACCACTGGTGGAGCAGGAGTTAATACCTGAGGGCAGTCATAATTCAGAAACGTTTATTCTTTATACATTAAACACATGCAGGTCTCCAGGTGAACGTAACACTAAAAGCATGAAGACCCATGTTCAGTAGCCCTGTGGCAGTCCATTTTGTGTGCTTTTGTACACTTGTTCTGTCAAAATGTGTAATCTGTACTGCCTAAGGCCTTTTTTTTATTACATTAGAAAAGGTTTGTTGCAGTAAGGCTTGCGTAATGCTTCCTTTTATGCACCACAGAGTGCAAATTCAAATTAAATCTTTGAGTAGATGTTGTGCCTTTGAATATATGTAAACTGTTACCCTGTGGATATGTGGTAATCCACACTATACAGTATATGTATGGCTCTTCGTTTTCGGTTTTTATTTTTGGTCATGTGATGTCCCTATAACATTATATTGAGCAGACTCTGTTTCTTAATTAAACTCTTGGAAAAGCATTGATTGTGGAACAAGATCCTGTAACTTGAATGAGACTATGATTCTTTGATAATGTTAAAAAAAAAAAAAAAAAGCTCCTTATGTTTTATTCAAACAGAGTACAAAAAGCGAGTTCAGTTAAATTGCTTTTCCCGGATTTAAAATCTTAAACCTGTTTACCATGTTATAATAACCTTTCTGCAAATAATAGTTTCCTCTTAATTACGATTTAATTAAATCAATTTACCTTCACTCACTGTTTGTGTTTGGTTTGAATGATAAATAAGGAGCTGCCTTTTTTTTTTTACATTATCAATGAAACAGAATCACAGTCTCAATCAAGTTACGGCAGAAAAAACTAAAGTGAACTTGTTTCACAATCAACACTTTTCAAGAGTTTCATTGAGCGGAGTCAGCTCAAAAAGGGACATCATGTGATCAAAAATAAAAAGCGAAACTGAAGAGCCCTAAGTATATGACACTTTAGAAACACATGTCACTAACAGGGCTGCTCCTCACTTACATATTTAAATATATTCTATTATATCTAAAAGCTGCATCTTCCAAGTCATTCTGATGGCTGGAAGTAGACTCTTGTTTGTCAGATGCTTCCAAACAACTAATCACATGGAAAAGTCAAATTGATGGGCAAAACCGGAGGAAATTTGTAGCCACACATTTAGCCACAATTAGGATCTATCAAGGGTCTTATGCTGTGAGATATAAGCAAACAAACAAATAAATAAACAAGGAACAAATCTAAGAAAAGCCACTCAAGCTATGTTTTTTATGTAATGAGTGAAATAATTTGATCAGTGGTTCAAAAAGTACACAATCCACTGGTTTTGAAAAGTGTTTTAATACACAGTTATAAGAGGTCTGTTTACGAGCTGGGAGTGCTGATATAACCCATACACAGTCCTATAAATCTATGTTTTATTATTAATATACAATTATAAAAATGCACTGATATTTTTTTTCCAATTATTACCAATCCTTATTTGGTTCATTTTCTATTTCCATTGTGATGTAATGGTTTTGAAAGGAATTTGCAGCTGAATGGAATTTGAAAAAGTGTCTCAGTTATGATGATGATGTCAGTCATGCTGATATGGAGAATGTATCACAACGATAAAAACTGAAAGTGGCATGACTGATGCCATGAATAGGGTTTCTCCGTGATGTGGAGTGGAATACAGAAGGCAAAATGGGGGTTCTGATTGGCTGAAAGATCCTGAGCAGACTATAATTAAGCATACTGTATGTGACAGTTTTGACTGATATTGCATTGTGCTCTAGCCATTCATGTGTTGTGTAAATTAAATAATGTATGTATAGGCTACTGTGCCCCTGGGCCCTCCATAAAAACACTATCAGGCTTTTCAAGAGGATTTTATCCTGGTAAACTAAATTTGAATAAATAAAGGAGAATTCAAAAACACAAAACAGTATGCATGTATGACCCAAAAAAAATAAATAAATAAAACCAGCCCAGTAGGCTGACTATGCCCCAGTTCACTCTCTTTTCCAAGTGTATCTGCATCCGTGTAATGTTTGAGATCTAATGTCAGTTGCCCTATCAGTATAAAATATTATAATATTTATATGAAGGTGTCTATAAGAGGCACAGTAGCTCATTTTTAGGGGTGTTAGAATAAGACTTTTAAAGCAAGTACAGTAGATTGGTAAACTTGTTACCGTTGCCTTCTGAACACTGTTGTATCTAGGTTACAGCAAAGAAGGTTGGTGTTTAGATCCTGAGTGTTCTCCAACATCAACTCTGAAAACATTGACAGTTATGTTGATTTCTTGTCTCAGTGGGATCCCCTTGGGTGAATAAGGGGAAAAGAGCCAGTATTACAGCCATGTAAGTTATTACAATACCTGTAAGATGTATTGGACCTTGCTGTACTGTTTCCTATTGCCCTGGATCACTTGAAATAACGTTCACTTGTCGGCATTATGAACTGCTTCAGGCAACTCCGATCTATTCCCAAAGCACTTTAGAAACAAAACTAGTAATAAGGTGGCAATATTTGAATGACAGGTTACTTCCATTGCGTTGAGCAAGTCTTTATTCCTGCCGTCTTTTTAAATCAAGTCATTGCTTAAGTAACAAAAAATATTTTCAAGCTTTCTGCGGTAACTGTAGCTGTTTGTATCACATGAGGGACCCTCATAATGTTGTTATAAAATGATAGAGCAGTCATAAATAAATATTTTTTTACTACGTTAAAAAGCTTTAAAAAGATGAATATATTACTGTTTTAAATCTTCCCTTGAGCAATACAAAACCTTTAGTATAATTCAGCCTCTGTTTCTTAGAGCATAAGAATTTCATATTTAATATTTTAACAGCTTCTGATATTAAGCATTTTACAGCATAAGACTATAAACCTAGAAAAACACCCAGTGTACAGCACATTCTGTATTACATCCCTCCCATTGTTGAATTAATCTATGGGTAAAAAGATTATAAAGTACACAGAGCTAACAAAATAATTCCAGGTTATCTTATCTAATATATATTACCATCACTTTGTAGATCATTGTCCTATAAAAGATGCACAGAAGGTTGTGTGTGCCAAAAATACTAATATTTCAAATTAGTTAATTTACACCTGATTTAGTATAATTTAGGTATTTGCAAGGTAAAAAAAAACAAACAAAATGTATTAATTAATGCTGCTAGAATCCACAATGATGTGTGCGCTTTTGGCACTGATATACAGACTCAGCTTGCGTGTACCCGCACCTGCAATATCAAGCCCTGACTTTTTACTTGCAGCATTGAACATGGACAAACTCAGACACTGCTGACTTTTAAGTATGATAATTCCTCAGGAAAATAATAATTATTAGAAACTCCCCCTACGCATGCACATTTTTCATTATTAGTGTGTGGAGTAGTGGTTAGGGCTCTGGACTCCTGACCGGAGGGTTGTGGGTTCAATCCCCAGTGGGGGACACTGCTGTTGTACCCTTGAGCAAGGTACTTTACCTAGATTGCTCCAGTAAAAACCCAGCTGTATAAATGGGTAATTGTATGTAAAATAATGTGATATCTGTATAATGTATGTGAAATAATGTAAAATGTGATATCTTGTAACAATTGTAAGTCGCCCTGGATAAGGGCGTCTGCTAAGAAATAAATAATAATAATAATAATTATTATTAAGCTAACAAATCATCCGACTGAATCCGTTGTTTACCTAAAAAGTTTTCATACTCGCTCAGTAAATATGCATTTGATGTTTCCATAGAATTTGTAAATAATAATACCAAAAAATGTCCAAAGTTTTTTGCACTCTTTTCCGTGCTGCACTTCCTGTTGAAAGACCGCATCACACATCGGCTCATCTTTTTGTGCCAATTGCAGCTTTTCCTGTGACTGACCTCAATTTTGATGAAGTTCCTTCATGCAACCTCTTCACTAGGAGTGTAGCATTAAAGTATCGTCAGATAAATTACCATTAAAAAAAAGCACATTTGCCATTATGCGTGCATTTTTCAGGCTGGAAAATGTGAGACCTACAAAATGATGGCAGTACATATTAGGTCAAATGTAATGGAATAATTTTGTTAGCAGCATGTTCTTTAAAGAATAAATCGCTTCAATTACTAATTGATTTTTATTATGATTACAATGAAATGTTCCCTTGGCCTGATTGGCAGGAGAGGGTCCATCACACTGGAGAGTGCGGTCCAGCCTGTCTAGGGAACTGGACAGGACGCTTAGTGGATGACTAACATCCGCAGGAGGCACAACTGCAGCAGCATTTTTTTTATTTCATTTAAGCTTAAAGAACATAACCAGTTCATATCGGTGTGATACATTATATTAAATAAGTACTTACTGTAATTCCTTCACACATCAAAAAAAAACTTCCCACTTCCAGAGCTTATCTCTTCTGTTACACCCCTAAGGGCTGAAGCACTCTCTCCTTCTGTACTTGCTTTCTGCCTGGCTGCATACAGTCATTCAAAAGGGCAGAGTTGAGATATAAACACTCTTAAAGGGGCTGCATCCTGCTACTGCAGATCCATGACGTGATGTTTGCAATAATTTTGAGTATTGAAATTGGTTATTGTCCCGATTGCCTCTAACAAGCATTCCAGGTAAATTCACTGGGGAGTCTCTTATAGCCCATAGCCAGAAGTGAATTTGGATCAAAAGCAACAGCAACAGATCTTAGGATGATTCAGAATGGTGACTAAACTTCTGTGACACAAGGTCTTCTTATGTAGCAGTAACGATCTTGGTTCCCGCAGGCAGGCGCATCACACAGGGCGAGGCAATCCACACACAGGTGGAGGGCGGGCGCGAACCCGGGACCTCTCGCACTAAAGCATAGCACCGATACCGCTGTACAAAAGAGCCGGCTCCCTTGCAAGGAGCGTATATCGGGCTTATGTCTCTGTGTGTGATTACGTCACCTACTAGCCCTTCTGCTGCTTTACCCCGTGCACGCTACAATATATACAGTATGTATATATATATATATATATATATATATGGTGGTGTACATTTGTTTTTAAAATGGTATTTCTGCACTTCTTTATATAGTGCTTTTAAGGAATCAACCAGGGAAACATTTCTTTCCATTTTGTTTTGGAATACTGTTCAATGTCCCACATGCAGCTTAATCAAGGTCACATTTTGCTCTCTTCCATTTCCTCTGGTGTGTGCATCTGTGTATGAGCTAATGTTAATATTGCACCTTACATGTAAAGTCAAAGACTAATGGTTAGACAAAGCCATTTACACATTTGTTTATCCTCCTGTAGCTAGTTAAGTAAAAAAAGAAGCAATCTTGTTCAAAGGGGAAGGACTCATAATATACTGAGTTACTCTCCTCAGCTGTCTAAAAGAATGATATAAAGAAATGCAGAAATGTATTTTTTTTTCTATAGCCATTTGGGAGAAACCATATAGACACTTTAATAGCCTTTACTCCTTTAAATCTTCACATGGTCGAAGTGATTGCCAAGCCTGATATTTTCCATTTACACTTCAGTGCTAGCAGAAAGGTGAAAAATCAATATACTCTCCCACTCAAGTGTATCAGAAAATGAGGTTATAAAAAGAATACATTTGTCTCTTTCAAAGAAAAATGTAGGGCTTTAAATAATTTAGGTTGAAGCTCTAGCTGTCGTGAAATGGTTTTAATCCATTTAACGTAACATTGTGATTAGCAATGACAGATCACAAAATAGAAAATGCTCTACAAATAGCCATTGACTGACTACTATGGGAGCTGTTAACACCATCCAGGGGTATACTTTGTCTCACCAAAGCTTTGATCCACGTTCTACAAAAAAGAATTAGACTATATTAAAGGATTGTATTTTTACAAGAAGTGTTCAACCATCTAGCATCAAATACCTTGTGTGTTATTGGGCTCTAGTCCTTTGAAGAATAACTACAGCATATGAACGTTCATGGTGTACCCCGTATTTAAAAAAAAACAAAACAAAACAAACAAACAAAAAACACTAGAAGCTGGATATCATGTCAGCAACTTTTAAAAGTTCCAGTACATTTTGATATATCAATGGTTCATAAAGTCACATGACTAATGGTAAAGTTGTGAAATAATATTGGTTAGAATCACTCAAAATGCCAACCAATCATTCAAATGTGTGGGAAAAACATTTAAAAAAAAATTGTATGTCAAATACAAGAGTAAATGGAAATTCTGAGAATAGGTTTATTTATTTTTTAAATAAATTACAATGGAGCTATGGTGCAGTGGGTTAATGTGCTAAGAACCATGTACTTAAATCTAGCTTTAACATCACAAAGTGAGCATTTGGAGGTCACAGTTTATATCCTCAGTGCTTGTGAGGTTATTAAATATGCTGGTGCTTAATTGATTATCTCCTACTGATACTATATATATATATATATATATATATATATATATATATATATATATATATATTTATATATATATATATATATTTATACTGTGTGCTTAATAAAAATGTAGATGTGATTCTTTTGGAAAACACCTCCCATTTCTACAAATATTCATGCACAGTACTTATGTAAAAAGGTAAAAGATAACGTGGTCACACAGATTGTTGTAGAACGTAGTTCATTTTTATAGGAATACTTGACTAGGTCAGGAAGCTATGTTCTTTCAAAGGTAGTAAACGTATTACTTTAAATGCCTACTTATTACAATTGAAACGGCTGAATACAGATATAAAAATGCTGATATAATCTTGACTAAGATATTGAAAAACAAAAGCTTTGTATCTAGGTAAGATGTCCTAATGCAAATGTTCTTAAGGTAATGGAGATACTGAGTTCAAAAAATGTATTCTTGGCTGAAGTACATGGCTTTACCTTTACTTTCTATCAGTGTTATCGCCCAATGACCTGCAGAGGGCAGCCTGGATAGCCCTTGATCTATAACTAACAGATACCTGCACACTCCAGGCTATACACTCAAAGTGACTGAAGTAAAATGACTGTTTATTTCAAAATGGATAGATATAGTGTAAGAATAATTTCAGAATTTCTGGTCGGAGTTGAGAGTCTCCCTTTCTGATTCTCTGTTGTTTGAGAGAGACAGATGTACCAACAATTCAAGAAGAAATTCCATGCACTGTTTTCAGGAGACCCCCTACCACATCCATGTCCAGGGTTCAAGGACCTCATATTGTATTAAATCAATCATCTCCCAACATCCAAATCTCTGAACCCGCAGTTAATCTCATAAAACAATCTGTATCACAAAACAGCAGAGCCACTTATAATACAGGCTGGTAGTCTTACATCAAATATTGCTCCCTGTCACATTCATGCCTTACTTCCGAATCTTCCATCATAGAATTCATTACTTTTTGCTTTTTAAAACGCAATCTCTCCCTTTCCACCATATGCCGATACTTGTCAGGACTACAGTTTCACTCTTGTTAAGGTCTCACTCATGGTATAACTTGTAAGTGAAACAGTTATACCGAATTCAGATAAGGTTAAAGTGCAGTGCATGACTGCAGATAGTGGATTCATGAAATACCCCAAATAAGCAAAAACGCAACAATGGATGGTAAATATGTTTCCATCTGCACTGTGAAACCAGGCTGTAGAATTAGATATCAACTCATTCCTATATCTAATTAAGCTGTTGCATGTTCCATCTGCAGTCACCAATCCAATCTGAAGCCAGAAGTTAAACACAGCCCAAAGGTCTTTTTATGTAAAAATGCATATTCCTCATAATGAAATAATCCTCAGAGCGATTTGTAAAGAACAATTTATGCTTGTCTGCAGACCTTACTGGTGATGACACATGCAGATTAAAATAAAACTACCACACAAATCAGTACTGTAATGTTATTGTCAGGTGATAAAACCCACGCAATACAAGCTATGCAATATAAGCCATTTAATACTACTACATTTCAGATGGTTATATATCACATTGATATCAATGACTTCCAGCCTATATATTATAACAAGTGTCTAAAATATTGTAATGTGTTACAAACTACTGCTAACAATCTAGTTGCCAAAATACAGTGGAACTTTTATAAGAACAACTTGAAAGCTATCCAATATGCTTAGTATCTATTAAGGCAAATCACAGAATCCTTAATAAAACAGTGGCTAGTTACTTGTTTTATTGAGTGACAGGTGTTTGCTAGTAACATGTTTTTCTTCACCTTATTTTTCTTCATTATTATAATTGACTTGATAATGAGAATAGCAGTTGGAATGAATATCATTACTTGCACCTGGGATTTTGATTTCAGTGAAATGCAATAGGAGGTAAGAACTGACTGGGTATTTCTGTTAGCCTCACATTCATCTAAAAAAAAGGCAAGCTCACGTTGGATTTAAATCAACCTGCAAAGGTTGTGTACTCCGCACTAGGTCTGTCATGGCAGATGGTGTCAACAATATGAGATCAATGATTGGCAGTGGTAAGGAATATTCTGCATTTGGTCACCCTGCAATTATCTTAGGGGAACAGAAGACCTTCATTCCACCTCCACTGTATGCTACAGATGAGACACGGAACACACAAACTTGAATCAAGACTGGACTGGGATGGGGACTACCAAATACTGTGTAATATAATCCTTTAGGACAGGGCTCCTCAAGACCACAGAGTCTTCTGGTTTTCACTGGAACGACCTACCCACGGACATCAGGACTGCTCAGTCCCTGACCATCTTTCGGCGCCTCCTCAAGACACACCTGTTCAGACAGCATCTGTAAACCTCACCTCTCGACTATACTGGACTATTTGGCACCCAGTTGTACCAGTACTTGCATCAGCTTGTACTTGCACTGAACTGCTCCATACCTTGCCACATTCTACTATTGCTCTTAATTAGAACTACTTCCTGTATCTTGTACTTGATTTTACACTTATAGGTATCCTGTAATGGGGTCACCTCCGCCCCTGGGTGTTTTTGGTTTATTTTGTATAGTTTGGGTTATGTAGCATGGGTGAGTTAAAGTGTATATTGGTATGTGGGCACAGGAAGTCACAATTACTTCACGTGCAGACTGTGCCGGGGCCAGATAGAATGATTAGCAATCAAGTCGCAGCACAGCTACTTAAAAGAGTCACGGTTCTCGCACTCGGGGTTGGTGTTTTCAGGGCAAAAGAACGGGAGAGAGAAGGAGAGAAAATCTAAAGTTGTAACAATTGCTACTCGTGCTGAAATAGCTCAGCATGATCCTTGTATGGTTAGTGTTCGCTACGTTTTGTTTGTCTGTTTTGGCCGTTGTACCATTTTGTTTCTGTACAGTGCTTTGTTTAACTGTTTTACTTAATAAATCTGCGCACCAGCAATACTGCGTCCTGCATTTCCTGGTCTGAAGCCATCTTGCTACATATCCACATTCACGTTTTTTGTAATTGCTCTTATTTGAAATCGTTCTTATCCATTTATCGTACTTACTATGTGCTCTTAATGGACTTTACTCGTATAAGCAGATATTTTTACTATAAATTTAACTGCTCTTAGTTGAAATCTCTCAAATGTAATTATTTACTGTATTCTTTATTTTGCTCTTATTTGAATTGGATCTTATTTTCTACTGACCTTACAGTATTTTATAACTGCTCTTACCTGTAATGTGATACTTTGTACTGTGATATTTTGTAACTATAAGTTAATGCGTCTGCTAAGAAATAAATAAATAAATAAATCCAATAATAATAATAATTCCAACTAAACCCTTAATTAAATGAATAATTTGACCTTTTTAATTGTTCTCAGCTCCTAAAAAGTTGCAGATTTCAAGTTACTTAAACAATTTAATAGTTAACTTGAAACCCCCAACTGTTTAACAGCTGAAAACAATTAAAAAGGTGTAACGTGCTAAATATACAGTACATAATACACACATCACTCCAATTAACTGAATTGTTATCATAGGCTACCTGTACTTTATATGAGAATGTGCTGTACTGTTTCCCTTTGCTATATGGTTAACAGTATATTTTTATTTCCCTTTCAAGTCGAAAATAACCATCAAGGTATGGGATATTGCCGTCAGGCAGTAGTGATTGGCTGAGCTTTTATAGCAAAGCTGCCGATAGGCCTCTGCGCGAGCTGCCACGTAAGCCCGCCCCCTTGGGAGCTTACTATACGCAGCGCGCAGAGACTCACTTCCTCTTTTGTCTTCAGCATTGGTAGCGGTAGGTATTAGAGCCTGTAGCTGACTGTACTCAAAAAGCTTAAAGCTTGAGAAGCTGGTTTTTGCCCCTTCTCCGAGTTTATTTCAGTTACACTCTTCGGAGTCGTTATTATTATTATTTAAGGATTTTATATATTGTGTATATTTTTATATATTTTATATATTTCCTTCACGCTTTGCTTGCATCGCGTTTCTCGTGGTCTCCCGTCTTTCCTTTATTAATTAATTTTGATTATTGTGTTGTGTTTTGGGTTGTATTAAAATATATATTTTTTCTGTGTGTATTGTATATATTTGTGACGCACGTTGCGTTGGCCTTGGCCGCGCGCCTGTCTGCAGCCCCGGTCTTGCCTTGGCTAGACCGCGTGTGTGTGGAGCCTGCTCTGCTGTCTCCCACGTACTGCCTGCGGTAAAAAAAAAAAAAAAAAAAAAAAAAAAAAAAACCGCGTGGTAGTTGTACTGTGCCCACATATACTGTGTCCCAGTCACATAATCACCACCAGCAGTACTGCTGCAGCGAAAAAAAAAAAAAAAAAAAAAAAAAAAAAAAAATCCCATTCACTACACAGAGGAAGACGACCACTAAGCCTCTATCCCCAGCACCAGCAGGTAAGTAGTGCACAGCATAAGACACTGTACCAGCACATAGCGTCTCCGCTCTGCGGGTCAGCTGACGCTTAGGCGTCTGTGCTAGCGTTCTACGCTCGGTACTCACGCTCCGGCGTGCTGCGCTTAGGCGCTTGGTGTCGGCACTTTGCCACTTGGTGCAGCGCTTCGGCGCTTTGTGCAGCGCATCAGCGCTTGGTGCTAGCGCGTCTGCGCTTGGGGACTTCGGCGCATCGACGCTCGGTGCACGCACCTCGACGCTCGACGCTTCGGCGCTCGACGCTCGGTGCACGCACCACGACGCTCGACGCTTCGGCGCTCGACGCTCGGTGCACGCACCTCGACGCTCGACGCTCGGCGCCTCGACGCTCGGTGCACGCACCTCGACGCTCGACGCTCGGCGCGTCGACGCCTCGACGCTCGGTGCACGCACCTCGACGCTTCGGCGCTCGACGCTCGGTGCACGCACCTCGACGCTTCGGCGCTCGACGCTCGGCGCGTCGGCGCCTCGACGCTCGGTGCACGCACCTCGACGCTCGGTGCACGCACATCGACGCTCGACGCTCGGTGCACGCACCTCGACGCTCGACGCTCGGTGCACGCACCTCGACGCTCGACGCTTCGGCGCATCGACGCCTTGACGCTCGGTGCACGCACCTCGACGCTCGACGCTCGACGCTCGGTGCACGCACCTCGACGCTCGACGCTCGGTGCACGCACCTCGACGCTCGGCGCTTCGACGCCTTGACGCTCGGTGCACGCACCTCGACGCTCGGTGCACGCACTTCGGCGCTCGCTCGGTGCACGCACCTCGACGCTCGGCGCTTCGACGCCTTGACGCTCGGTGCACGCACCTCAACGCTCGACGCTTCGGCGCTCGACGCTTGGCGCATCGACGCCTTTACGACCAGGGCACGTCCACGCTTCGGCAACCATGTCCGGGTTCCACCGTTGCGTCACCTGCCAGGCAAAATTGCCAGCGAGCGATCCCCATGAGGACTGTGTGGCGTGTCTGGGGCCAGAGCACGCCGCATCCGCGTTGGCGGATAGGGCTTTTTGCCATCTTTGTGCTGGTTTCCAGACACGCACCCTCCGCCAAAGGGCGAAGAAAGCAGTGGGTGGGCGCTCTCCTTCCACTGGATCGTCCCACACCATTTCTGCCCCGCCGTCATCTACGGCGACGCCGCCAGGGCGGCTGCAGCTCTCCAGGAGCCCGTCCTCCCAGCTAACGGCTGGTCAGAGGTCCCCCACCAGACGCGCTCGGGAGCGCAGCCCCTCCCCTCGTAGGGTACGCCCCCGTCGGGAGTCTAGGTCGCACTCCAGATCGCCTCGACGGAGAGCACGCTCTCGTTCCCCTCGTCGGGACAGGCGATACAGAGACAGGTCGGGGGTGGCAGAGCTAACCTCCAAAATGTCCCAATTCATGGAGGTTATGATGGGGCAGCAGTCCATCCTCATGTCCTTAGCAAATGTGGTGCCTCCAGTCCCAGGACAACCGACTGGGCCCATTGCTAGTCAGCCAGTGGCCCCTCCACAACCTGCACCGGTCGTCGCTCCTCCAGTGCAGTCTCAAGGGGAGTGGGATATCGATGCGCTGTCTAGAGACGCATCTGACATCCTAGAGGGGGACAGTACAGAGGCTGAGGTAGCCTCCCAGCACTCTGAGGACGAGCTCCACGTGCTGGACACCAATGACCCTACGTGGTCTGTGGTGGACAGAGCAACCCGCCACTTGGGCGTCGAGTGGCCGATGGCGGAGCCGCCTCGGCGCTCCTTGTTTGAGTCGCCTTCAGCCCAGTCCAGTCAGTCCAGGATGCTTCCGGCATTCCCGGACTTTATTAAGGAGGTACAGTCCACCTGGGGGGCTCCGGCCTCTGCCCCGGCGACTTCTCGCAAGGCCTCGGCCTTTAACATGCAAGGGGCAAGTGAGGCTGGGTTGGCGTCCTTCCCACCTGTGGACGCTGCGTTCGCCGCGTTGGTGAAGACGCCAACACTATCGGGGCTGACGAAAGATCCTGCATGCCCCAATAAGCAGTGCAGGACCACTGAGGTACACCTCAAGAAGGGGTACGCTGCGGCCACAGAGGCGGTCAAGCTCTCTAATGTGGCCAGCTTGCTGACGGTCTACCAAGCGGCATTAATTAAAGACCTGCCTGAGTGCCCTTCGGCGGCCCTCAGAAGCGAGTTGGGGACCGTCAGTCAACTGCTGGTGAAGCTGGCCCAGCTCAACGCGCGGGCTCAGGGCAGGAGCATCGCGTCTCTGGTGGTGGCCAGAAGGCAGCTCTGGCTCTCGCAGGCGAGAGTGCAGGAACCTGATAAGGCCCCGTTGCTGGATGCCCCAATTACACCGGGACACACATTTGGTCCAGCGGTGGAGGAGATGCTGCAACGCTCCGCCAAGGCGCGGGAGGCGTCACAGCAGATGGCGAAAATGTGGCCAAAACCGTCGTTCCAGCCGAAGCGGCCTCAGGAACATCAGTGGCGCAGGGCACCACCACAGCACCAGCCACGGCCAGGGGGGACTAAGACCTCTCCCTCAAGCACAGCAGCGCGCGGTCAACCTCCTTTTTCAAGACCGCAGCGCGGAGGGTGGCGCCCTAGAGGTGGTGCCAAGCCACGCCCTCGGGGCTCTGGCCAGGCCCCTCGCGAACGAGCCCAGCCCAAACAGCCCTGAGAACACCAGGCAGCTGTTAACCCTCCCCTACACTGTCTCCCAGCTCCAGTTCTGGCAACAATGCACCAACGACATCTGGGTGCACAAAACTATATCCACCGGGTACACCCTTCAGTTCCAGTTAAAACCTCCCCCCTTTCGGGGGGTGGTCGTAACTGCAGTGAAGGACTCGGTTCAGTCCTCAGCTCTGAATGTGGAAATACAAGCATTGCTCAGCAAGCGTGCCATTCAACAAGTAGACCCTGCTCTGATCGACCAGGGGTTCTATTCCAAATACTTCCTGGTGCCCAAGAAGGACGGCGGGCTCCGTCCTATTTTAGATCTGCGAGTACTGAACAAATACCTGCGGGTGTTATCGTTCAGGATGCTTACGCACAGGCACATCATCCAGTCAGTCCGACACGGCGACTGGTTCACCACCGTGGACCTGACAGATGCGTACTTTCACGTTCCCATCTGCCCGGGTCACAGGAAGTATCTGCGTTTCGCATTCCAGAGCAGGGTATACGAGTTTTGTGTCCTTCCGTTCGGCCTGTCACTAGCTCCTCGAACCTTTTCGAAATGTATGGATGCCATTCTAGCTCCCTTGCGGGCTCAAGGTGTCCGACTGCTGAATTATCTGGACGACTGGCTCGTCTGCGCGCAGTCAAAGGAGCAGGTGGCACAGCACACAGTGATGGTTACAGACCATCTTCGGCGGCTAGGTCTGAAGATCAATTCAGAAAAGAGCCGCCTAGTGCCGAGCCAACAGACCGAGTTCTTGGGTCTGCATCTGGACTCAGTGTCCATGGAAGCGACCCTGTCGACACAAAGAGTTGCCTCAATAGAGCGGTGTCTTTCCCTATTCAGGTTGAGACAAACAGTCAGCATGGAGCTGTGTCAGCGCATGCTGGGGTTGATGGCTGCCGCCTCACAAGCCCTTCCTTTGGGCTTACTACACCAGAGACCTCTGCAGGCCTGGTTCAATGCCTTCGCGTTGCATCCGCGGAGAGACAAACACCGCAGGCTAAGGGTATCCCGAGCCTGCTGGGAAGCGCTACGCTGGTGGAGAGTTCCGTCAAACCTCCGCCAAGGCGTACGCTTGGGTCCCATTTTCAGAAGGCAGGTCATCACGACCGACGCTTCCAACCACGGTTGGGGAGCAGTCTGGAACGGGACAGGGACCCGTGGAGTGTGGTCAGGACCCTGGAGGTCAGCCCACATCAACGCTCTGGAGCTCAGAGCGGTGGACCTCGCCCTCCGGCACTTCTTGCCAGTGCTTCTAGACAAGCACGTGTTAGTGCGGTCAGACAACACCACAGTAGTGGCGTATATCAATCGCCAGGGCGGATTGCGGTCCCCCAGTCTTCACCAGATGGTAACGCGGCTGTTGCTCTGGGCTCAACCGCGTTTAGCCTCTCTGCGTGCAGTTCATCTGCCGGGCAGAGTCAATTACGCAGCGGATCTCCTGTCCAGAGGAGGTCCTCTTGCGGGCGAATGGCGTCTCCACCCTCAAGTGGTGGAGCGCATCTGGGAATGGTTCGGCACAGCGCAGGTCGATCTCTTCGCTTCGCGAGAGACCACGCACTGTCCTCTATGGTTCTCGGTGAAGGACCTCGACAGCCCCCTGGGGGTGGATGCACTGGCTCACGAATGGCCGCCAGGGCTCCTGTATGCCTTTCCACCGATTCCGATGCTCCCCGCCTTCTTGGAGAAGGTCAGGGTAGAGCGAGCGACAGTGATTCTGATCGCTCCTCGGTGGCCTCGGAGAATATGGTTCCCGAGTCTAGTGCAGTTACTGCACGGTCGCCCGAGGGAACTCCCTTTGCGAGCGGACTTGTTGTCCCAAGCTCAAGGACAGCTTTGGCATCCGAACCCCAAACTCATGCAGTTGTGGGCTTGGCCCCTGAGCGGGAGCGCCTGTCAGCCTTAGGGCTTTCGACTGCAGTTATATCGACCATCCAGAGTGCGAGAGCGCCCTCTACTAGGTCGCAGTATGCGTATAAGTGGCAGCTGTTTCAGAGTTGGTGTCTGGCTGAGAGCCACGACCCAGTCTCCTGTCCTATGGCAGTAATATTGCAGTTTCTACAGAAACTGCTGGATGAAGGGAAATCTCCTTCTACACTTAAAGTGTATTTAGCCGCCATTTCGGTTTGTCATGTACGCATTGACGGGTTATCACCTGGTTGCCATTTTTTGGCATCTCAGTTTCTGAAAGGTGCAAGACGCTTGCGGCCTCCAAGAACGACCAGTTTACCGTCGTGGAGCCTTGATGTGGTGCTAGAAGCCCTTACCAAGGCACCGTTTGAGCCTCTCCACAGCGTGGATATGAAGCTCATATCTATTAAGACAGCTTTTTTGCTGGCTGTGGTATCAGCAAAACGCGTGAGCGAGTTACATGCACTTTCAGTGCATCCTTCTTGTACTCGTTTTGCAGGAGACGGTTCTAAGGTCTCCATGCGCCCTAATCCGGCCTTTTTACCAAAGGTTATATCCCCGTTCCACATGAACCAGTCAGTCGAGTTGATGGCGTTCCATCCTCCTCCTTTTTCTTCCCCAGAGGAAGAGCGGTTACACATGCTCTGCCCCGTGAGGGCATTGAGGTGTTATATGGACCGTACAAAGACTGTGAGGCAGACAGAACAGTTGTTCATATGCCATGGTTCTAGATCTTTGGGTCAGCCGCTGTCTAAACAGCGCCTTTCCCACTGGATAGTGGATGCTATTAAATTAGCGTATGAATCTGCAGGCCTTCCACCACCAGGGCAGTTGAAGGCGCATTCTACCAGGGGTATGGCGACATCCTGGGCCCTCTTTCGAGGGGTGCCGGTGTCTGATATTTGCGCGGCAGCCAGTTGGGCTACGCCGCATACTTTCATGAGGTTTTACAGGTTAAATGTACTGGATTCCTCTGCTCCACTGTTTGGAGCATCTGTTTTACACTCTACGACGCCTCAGGATGCGGACGTATAGAGTGGTTGATAGCATGGTGTTGACTGTTCCACCTTTAAGACAGGTGTCATTACGAGCATAGACGCTGAGGCGCAGCTCCGCATATGCCTAGATGTTCTGCCTACGCAGTTGCGTTATGACGTAAGTCTGTCCTACTGCCGAGAATCCTCCCTCGCGACGGCTTGGGTACACTGTTCCCATACCTTGATGGTTATTTTCGACTTGAAAGGGAACGATAGGTTGCGGATGCAACCCCGGTTCCCTGAAAGAGAAAATAACCATCAAGCCGCGTGGTCGCTTCAGAAGCCTTCACGGCCTGAAGAGCAAAAGAGGAAGTGAGTCTCTGCGCGCTGCGTATAGTAAGCTCCCAAGGGGGCGGGCTTACGTGGCAGCTCGCGCAGAGGCCTATCGGCAGCTTTGCTATAAAAGCTCAGCCAATCGCTACTGCCTGACGGCAATATCCCATACCTTGATGGTTATTTTCTCTTTCAGGGAACCGGGGTTGCATCCGCAACCTATCGATTTATTTTACTATACCATATGTTCCAAACATATTTTTAATTTTAACTTTCATTAATATTTACCATTTTATTATAGTGCCACCTCAATTAAAATATAACGACCTCAACCTGCACAACTCAGACACCAACAGCACATCAGTCTCTTTCTGCCCGTTGTAAACATGGCCAATGTTGTTGATTTACATAAGGACATAAGAACATAAGAAAGTTTACAAACGTGAGGAGGCCATTCAGCCCATCTTGCTCATTTGGGTGTTAGTAGCTTATTGATCCCAGAATCTCATCAAGCAGCTTCTTGAAGGATCCCAGGGTGTCAGCTTCAACAACATTACTGGGGAGTTGGTTCCACAATTCTCTGTGTAAAAAAGTGTCTCCTATTTTCCATCTGAATGCCCCTTTATCTAATCTCCATTTGAGACCCCTGGTCCTTGTTTCTTTTTTCAGGTCGAAAAAGTCCCCTGGGTCGACATCGTCAATACCTTTTCTAAAAAAAAAAAAAAAAAAGAGAGAGAAGGAAAGAAAAACCAATAAACATTTTTTTTTTTAATTTAATAGAGTAAATACATCCTGTAAGATTCTATTAGCACACATGGCATAATGTGAAATCATGCTGGCCCTAAATGTCAATTTTAGATTGAATAACAATATTGAAAACAATCTATTTCATGAAACACAATTTTATTTTAAGTCTAACGGAAAACAGTCTGATCCAAGTGGCCAAACTCGGATGAGTTGTCCCTTGAAATGGCGTAATTCCTTAATACATGTTTAGGAATGCTCACAAATTACAACATAAAGTTTTGGCCAATTTCATAATCAGTCTTCCCCTCATCACAACATTTTTTTTTCTTTTCTATTTTCTAGTATAGGACCTTTCTTTATTTTGGTATGTGTATCTGCAGGTCAGTATCATTGGAAACCAAGTTCTGTATTCAGCATAGGCTACCTGACACTTAGAATTCAGAATCTATAGCACATGTATACAACAGATAATGCTTGAATGGAGTGGTAAAATCCTTTCTATACCTTTTGGCAAAAATATATATAATTAGAAACTAGGAGGTGGAACATGCCTCATATTTAACATAAATACCAGGCAGACCTTGCCACTATTGAAGCATTGATTACTTTTTGTTCAGTCACATTTACCTCAGTTATATTCAAGTAAATATGCATGCCATGTTGATTCCCTGATTCAAAGGAACAGAACATTTAATTTCTTGTCACTATCTCTGAAATTCCTAAAGGTACAATTAGCATTTCGTTTGACAAAATGTTGAAAGGTTCATAGATTGATCTTTGCTAAAAATGCAGCAAGATTTTTTTTAAATGCAAATTTTGACATTTATTAACTTTTATTCAAGATCTGTTTATGGATTGTAAAACTGTGCATATATTTAACTTGGCAAAAGTAAAAAGACAATGTTTAGGCACAATCACCGTGCAACAATAAGCATTAATTTAGTGTTTTAACAATGAACATTTTTACTGTCCTTGATTTATGCCATCTGCATGGCATTTTTTTTAATGAGAAGACTCAAAGTGTTTCATGGGCGCGTATTCCTGAAAACATTAGCTGTACTGCAGTGCTCTCTCCAGAGGGCTTTTCCCAACTGAAATAATGTCAGCAGTTTTCCACCTTCAAAGTCCCTTTGTTTCCAAATCTATTAACAATTCTAATTGTACAGGAACACTTGTTAAGTAAGTATGGTAAACAAGGCAGGAAACGCATGATTTCCTTTCAGTATAGATTAAAGGTAAAACTCTTTTTGTGGTGTTCTGAAATGCATTCATATTGTTTAAAATAAATGGCAGTATCAGTAAGCTATAGGTGGTAAAACAAGATTTTCTTGAAGTTTAGCAAGAAAAAACTACTCACTGAAGTTGTTAGCCTTGCATTCAGTAAAAGAAAATAAAAATAAAAGTTTAGAGAATCAAAACTTGTATTTGGTAATTAACATATCTTGTTTGTAACAATTGTACAACATCCTAATTTTGCAAACACAACATTAGTATTACAATTATTTTTATAAGACAATCATTTAGAGTGAACTCAAGTTCTGTTGACTTTGTGTTTTCGCTGACTGTGAGCTTCAACATTATTATTTGTTTATTTAGCAGATGCCTTTACCCAAGGTGACTTACAGAGACTAGGGTGTGTGAACTATGCATCAGCTGCAGAGTCACGTCTCACCCGAAAGACGGAGCACAAGGAGGTTAAGTGACTTGCTCAGGGTCACACAATGAGTCCGTGGCTGAGGTGGGATTTGAACCAGGGACCTCCTGGTTACAAGCCAATTTCTTTAACCACTGGACCACACAGCCTCCTTACTAGCCACAACATCTTTACTGGCCAGTGCTAAATATGTTCCCCAATTTAACTAATCCTCCAACACAATACAATGGTAATTTGAATTTGTAAAATATCACATCATACTGGAAGTAACGTGCAATTTCCTTTACAAGACAGTTCCTGTTAACAAAGTCAAAGCAAATGATGATTAAAGCAATTTAAATTTCACTTTGTTTTTACATTGTAGCTCAGATACAGTGAGATAGGCTATTTTTCTTTATGCAATGTTTATTGTACACCAGCATAATGAAATCAGATCTGTCATCATTTATAGTTTTCTTAGACAAACTGTCTGCTTCACATTACTTGAAAGAAGGTTTGCTAACAGTGGGTGTCCAACTCATTGTTTCTAGGCGTGGCTAGTTGTTTCTTATGTTTAAGTACCGTATTCCTTCAAATTTAAGTTTAAGACACAGCCAAAATGTTCCACCCTCAACTTGAGGAAAAAAAAATTAGATAAAGATGCATTCACAAAGATGCATTTACTCATTTAAGAAAATGACATATGGAGGTAGGTTACAGCTGTCTGCTGTCACACAGAGCATTACAGTTATGCGCTGCTTCTCATTTCCTGTTCTGATTACTCACACATGTTTTGATCCCTTTTTGTGAACTGTGGCATTGCTTGGCAAGTAGAAACATACAGGGGTCTGATTAGAACTGAGCCTAATAATGATGAAATTGTAAAAGCTTCTCTTCTAATCCCTCAGGAAGCTAATGACGCTTTGTGATAGGGAGGATCCTGTCGCTGGTTCAGCTGCGCTGCTGCTGTGGTAAACAGGAAGGCTTGCTCGGAGCTGAGCTGGGAGGTCTTGATTGGCTGGAGGGCGTGCCCGGGGAGCCTACGCCTGTTTAAGTACGCCGAAGCGGCAGTTCGAGGCTACTGCACCACGGCCATAGCTACACATGCGGGTGCTGAGCGAAAACTTGCTTTGTTTACATCAAGGAGGAGAGCACTCCACAGGGTAACTACTGTCAGTCACGGTGCTGCTTGTGTACTTGGGCAGTCACCTCAACTGCCAGTCGGTCACGTTGCTGTTTGTGTACTTAAGACACAGGCCATTTTTGAGAAGAAAAAATGGGTTTAAAAATTCCATCTTAAATTCAAAGGAATATGATATTGTACAAAAAAACTGGACTTCCACATGAAGAGTACAGTATGTACAGTATTTAACTGCAGGGATATTTGAATAAGAGCCAATGAACAACATATTTATATATGCCTCTTTAAATAAAATAGCTTTAATGTCATATAATTGTATTTGTATGTATTCAGATATGATACATCTTTTTACATTTTATGCAATCCAGTATTCTGTTTATCCTTAAAGAAGAGCCCTCTTGCCAACCTGAATTCTAAACAGAGGTACAATAGTCTGGACCAATGCTCAAACACTCCTGAATACAAATTTGTTATACTGAGATCAGACTGTGGTTCTGGTTTCAGCTTAATGCACACCTTCACACTATGAAGAAGGAGCCAATGTGGTCTTTAAAGCTCAGTAAATACCACTCTGCCAATATGTTACAGTATGTGGAACAGTATTGGTCATTTAAGAGAAACATTTAAATAAATTTGATCAGTTACATTCGATCCACTCATTTCTCTTCACATATTTCTGGACTGAATATATAAAAAGCCCTATTAAAGGTTATTTGTGTGTGTTTTATAGCCTTCACACATCAGAATAACTAAATTTGAACTGGAAAATGTTAATCAATTAGTGTTAGCTGGTTCATTTCTAATGCTGCAGGGAGAAGTTCAAATTAATTGGTGTTGAGGACATTTAATACTATACTGCATTACTGAGAAAAAAGAACAGAGTTAAACAAACTACTACTGACAAAAACCACCACTGTGAATGGGATCATTTTTGAACAACTGCAATTGGTTTCAACATTTGCAAAAGAAAAAAGATAAGCCGATTGGTTGACCATTTTTTGTTTTGATTCTTATTAAACAAAGATAGTATTAAAAATGTAACCGAATGATTGACATATTATATGCATTTTTATAAATGACAATGCACATTATTGGTGTACTTTGATAGTGTTTATTTATAATAGACGACAAGTATATACGGTAGGAGGGGACACAGTGGTGAATGTTAATAAATACAATACCTTCTGCAGTGAAACACCTCCGTTGTTGGTGCACAGTGAACCTTCATTTAATAATTTAGACTTTATTTAGATATTTAACTTTTTACATCAGTTGAATAAAACTGTATAAGCTTGCCTTGAACAAATAAATAAGAAAGGCAGACAAAAGCAGAACCACTTTCTTGTTTTTAGGACCCAGTGTTTGATAATTCTCGCTTGATTTGTTTTCATCAATACACTGGGACTAGACATCAGAGAAGTGATTCCTTGTGCTTCTGTACCATGCTGTCAGTCAGAAAATCTACCAGATAACTGATGTCAGGGTCACAGTGAAATCAGTATGTCAACAGCATCTGCACCCATGGGGGTTTTTCACTGAATTGTACAGATAGAAATGGGATTAATATGAACGTATTATTTGCTTAATCATATGTACAGCACAACCTTTGTGAATTAAGCAGAGCTGAGGCCTGCACTTAGGTGCCAGATACTTTCCTCAGCTCTTGATATAGGACTCCCCCTCATTGATTATCTGGAGCACAGAGGAAATGGCTCATGCATCTTGTGTACATTATAACAAATGTTCTCTTTGCATTACAATTGAATTGTGATTGTTGTGTTCAATCAATGAGAAAGGTCAAAGGATCGTGTCTGCCAGCATTTTTAATGGAGGAGTTGATTGGGATTCGTTTTAATCATTCTGGCTGCTTCAGAATGAGCACAACAAAGTGTCAATGGCGCTGTAATTATGAGTGTTTATACAGGGTTTCCTTGCAATTTGGATGTCCAAAAATCTTGGTATATAGTAGGAAGGGGTTTGGTATCAAATTGTTTTATAAAGTTGCACCTTTAAATCTACTATTGGGGGGTACTGTACGTACAGCTCAGTACACTACCAAAAAAGAGACTAGTGGGAAAAAAACGACTAAGTGATTATCATGTATTGGCAGTAATTTGTAAACAAGTGGTACCTTGCTACTGTGCATTCACAGTAATGTTTCTTTTTTATTATTAAATTGAATTACTTATTTTCTTTTAATCATAAAGTAAAATTTGAACATTTAGATATAATCAATAAACGACTGTGTGGCGGAGTGTCCCGCCCCTATTTATTATTATTTGTATTTTTGTTTGCGGCGTGGATAAAAGCACCGCATCTTTTATTATATTTAAAAACCCCGTGAGGATGCATGGCTGATCAGCTACTGATTATTTAACTAGCTGACAGTCATGCATCCTTACCAAACGCGTGCAGACTCTGGCCGAGGGATAATAAGATAATTAACAGCTAGTTAATCCCTCGGCCAGAGTCTGTGGCTGACCTTGCAGGGTCTAGACACATTTTTGCCAATGGCTCCTAGGCCAAAAAAATTGGCTGCCAAATCCAATTGTTGGGTGTCACTTTAAGAGTAAAGTTGCCTATCACTTTTATATTTACAACTTCAGCGCCATCCCCATGGATTTTGAAAAGGTCCTCACTCCACCTGTCTTCGCTCGGACTGCCACAGCTCAGACTGCCACAGCTCAGACTGCCCTTGGACTTGTAGCTCTTAGACTGGCTGGTGCTTAGAACGGCTGACATTTTAGACATTGATTGCCAATTTATACTATTGTCTCTCTCTCTCTCTCTCTCTCTCTCTCTCTCTCTCTCTCTCTCTCTCTCTGTCTCTCTATCTCTCTCCCTCTCTCCAATATACCTTCACTGGATTGCATCTTCCTTCTTTTGGATGGTATTGCTCTTCCAAGTATTTTTCAGGCTTAACCTAAATTTTCCACTCTTTTCAATGTCTTCATGGGCTTAATTCAAACTGTAGCGCTTAATGTTTTTTTATATTTATTTAACGTTTTTTATTTCACTGGGCGTGAGCTGGGGGGGAAGGATAAGGCAGAAGAAGCAGCAAGGAGCAGTTAGTAGGACAGAATGTGGTTACTGACTGAGGGCGATGCTGTCACACATCCCAGGGGCGGAAGACCCGAAACAGGATAGAAAAGAGGTCACTGGGGCCGACGCTGTCGACAGCCCAAGGGCGGAGGACCCGGCCACCGGAAACAGGATAGAAAAGAGGTCACCGACTGGGGTCGACGCTCTCGACATCCCAGGGGCGGAGGACCCGGCAACCGAAAACACATATGAGGGTTATGACTTGGAAAGCCGCCCCTCGGGAGGAGATGAGAGAGGTACCCAGCATCTGAGGCTTCTGTAAGGGGCGCTCGTAAAACCCCTGATTGGCCGAGACGTCACGCTGCCTGGGACCTGAAAATGAGGACAAAGCATTGAGGTTAGTATAGGACTTGGCATGAGTGACCACATCCTGAAGAGAGGCAGAATAAAAGAGAGCCTCGAGTGAGATGAGCGCAGGAGCTGCGACAGGACAGAGTTTGGCCGGGGGTCCACTCTGACTCACGCGGTGAGAACCCCTGAAGGTAAGGGAGGCGGTTGCCTAGCCCTGAGGTCGGGGAAGTGAGCCTCACTTGCCCCCCAGAGATGACCGATGCGAAGGCATGTAGAAGGTGGAGGAGGGGAGGAGGAGGAAAACGAAACACTAGACAGAAAAGGTGCAGGTGATCAGGTCTTAAATAGTAAATAGATACTAATTAACGGGAGATTAGAAAATTGAAAGATTAGAAGATTAGCGGCCCCCCAGCTCCACGCCCCCCGAACCTCGCAAGCTAACATTTCGCTGGGCGTGAGCTGGGGGGGAAGGATAAGGCAGAAGAAGCAGCAAGAAGCAGTTAGTAGGACAGAATGTGGTTACTGACTGAGGGCGACGCTGTCACACATCCCAGGGGCAGAGGACCCGGCAACCGGAAACAGGATAGAAAAGAGGTCACCGACTGGGGCCGACGCTGTCGACATCCCAGGGGCGGAGGACCCGGCAACCGGAAACAGGATAGAAAAGAGGTCACCGACTGGGGCCGACGCTCTCAACATCCCAGGGGCGGAGGACCCGGCAACTGAAAACACATATGAGGGTTATGATTTGGAAAGCTGCCCCTCGGGAGGAGATGAGAGAGGTACCCAGCATCTGAGGCTTCTGTAAGGGGCGCTTGTAAAACCCCTGATTGGCCGAGACGTCACGCTGCCTGGGACCTGAAAATAAGGTCAAAGCATTGAGGTTAGTATAGGACTCGGCCCGAGTGACCACGTCCTGAAGAGAGGCAGAATAGAAGAGAGCCTCGAGTGAGATGAGTGCAGGAGCTGCGACAGGACGGAGTTTGGCCGGGGGTCCACTCTGACTCACGCGGTGAGAACCCCTGAAGGTAAGGGAGGCGGCTGCCTAGCCCTGAGGTCGGGGAAGTGAGCCTCACTTGCCCCCCAAAGGATGGACCCCCGGCACCTCAAGAAAACTCCCACACCGTGAGACAAACAAGACAGCACATGCCAACGCATAACATAGACAAAAGACCAGAATGACAAACAGGACAAACAAAGGAAGATTAGTAAATTTGTTAGTAGGATGCGACTATGTGTATACCTGCCGCTCAGTGGAGAGGAAAAAACCCCTTGAGGCAGATTAGGGGAAAACCTCTGGTGGCCCCGGCGAACAGGTAGCCCCCACTCCGGGCATGCTAGCGATTTTTAAAATGGGCTGCAACTATATCGGAGGACATGAATGAACGTAATAATCAACTGCGGAAGAGGACCAGCGGCCCATGGTCTTGATCAGACTGTGGTTGATGCTGGCTCTTGCAGCGGAGGTAGCTGCACCTACACGAAATGAATGGGGAGAATACAGCTGAGGAGGGAGGCCTGCTCTAGAAAGGAGGGTGGAGAAGTGGGCTGATTAGGAGATCTTCGTCGCTGCAGGGAAGCTTGAAGCTGAAGAAACTGTGTATTCTGAGCTTCTGAGGAAGCCGAAGGCGGCTGTGAGTGATGTTGGCCCTCGCAGCAGAGGGGGCTGTGCCTACGGAATGATTGGGGGGGAGGCCCGCTCTGGAGGCTAGGTAGGTTGGAATCCAGCGACGAGTGATCCTAGGAGCGAGAGAAATCAATGAGGGGGTGGAGTAGAGGAGGGAGGCTTGCTCTGGAGGGTGGAAGGTGGGTTGAGAACCAGCGATGAGTGATGATAGGAGCAAGAGGAATCAATGAACTGAGGGTCCTGGGGGGGTGGGTAGTGTAGAGGAGGGGGGGGGGATTCTTGCTGGGGAGATACCTTGATGATGAAAGGGGCAGATAGGGGACTCTATTTGACAGCTGAATGGACTAACCACGTTGAAATTGATCCCTCTTGGAGGTACGACCGAATGGTGAAGTAAATTAGAAGCAGAAGAAACTGCGAGTTCTGAACGTAATAATCTACTGCGGAAGAGGACCAGCGGCCCATGGTCTTGATCAGACTGTGGTTGATGCTGGCTCTTGCAGCGGAGGTAGCTGCACCTCTACGAAATGAATGGGGAGAATACAGCTGAGGAGGGAGGCCTGCTCTAGAAAGGAGGGTGGAGAGGTTGGCTGATTAGGAGATCTTCGTCGCTGCAGGGAAGCTTGAAGCTGAAGGAACTGTGAATTCTGAGCTTCTGAGGAAGCCGAAGAAGGCCGAGAAGCAGATGAGATACCTTGACGTTGAAAATAAGGGGCAGATAGGGGAATCTGCTTGACAGCTGAATTAACTGACCGCGCTGAAATGGATCCGTCTGGAGGTACACAACGGAATGATGGAGTAAATTAGAACTGTGGATTCTAAGCTCTTAAGGAGACCGAAGAGGGCTCAGATGCAGATGATCTCCATAGGTAGATCCTTGTATGGGGAGAAGTGGCATTTCTGAAGAGTAGAATGAGCAAACTGAGAAACAGACGGGACCAGTCGACGGAACTTGAATACTAAAAGTGGAGGCCGAAGGGGAGCTGGAACTGACAGTTGAGGTAGCAGCTGGAACTGAACGAACGTGTGTAAATCGACTGCTGGGGAAGCTCAGCACGCTTTGTGCTCCATTTTCTGGAATGGAGGGCAGAGATGAGATGTTGACTATCCTATGTGTCAGTTAATACGGGATCGATCTGCGGTCTGCCACTATCATGACTGCTTGAAATGGAAAAGGTGAACTCACATTGAGAGACTGGGTTTCACGACTCCAGTTATTCTCCTAGAGTGGAACTCCTTAACTCATAAACAAGACAGATTTCCAGTCTCACCGCGTCTCTCACCATGTATTAATGCTGTAATATTTGAGAGGATGTGTGGGCATATGAATAGATTGCTGAACAAGCACCTCGTATTTTTGGTTAGATGGGGATTAGCATTAGCCTTGACTGCGGAATGCTTCCATGATCTGCGTATTGGAGGAAAGTGGAAGCGTTGGAAGATCTGGAGTAGTGCAGGTACAGATTTGGACTGTGAACTAAAGCAACTTGCATGCTATAATAGTGAGTAGATCTGAAGAGGGAGCAGAGATCTGCTGCAGTGAGGAGCAATTAACAGTAGAGGACGGGATCTGCTGAACGGTGCAGAGATCTGAGGAAGTAAACAAAGAAGTGCTGTCAATAATGAGCGGTGGTCTGCTGGAGAGAGAGAGAGAGAGAGAGAGAGATCTGCTGAAGCAGTGATCTGTTATTGTGAATGGTGGACTGCCATTGGTAGAGCGTGGTGGTCTGCTGCAGAATGCAGATATCTGCTGAAGCAGGGATCTGTAATAGTGAATGGTGGATTGCCATTGGAAGTGTGATGATCTGCTGTAGAGCACAGAGATCTGCTGAATGCGGTAGATATTGGACTGTGAGTTAAAGTGATTTAGATGAAGCCAGAGATGGAGAATACATAGAGCTGAGGCCGCTGTAGAACCTGAGGATGAAGAATCCGTTGCTCTGAGGCTGTTGAAAAATCTATTGATTTGGTCGGGAGCAGTCTGCCTCAAAGGGGCGGGGGGGGGGGGGGGGGGGGGGGTAAGAGTTGAAATTGAAGAATGTCATTTGATATAGATAGACAGAGGATGAGGCAGGAGGGGAACTCCCGAGAATCCATCCGAGTGAGAACTGCGGGAATAGATAGAAAAGCTGTAGTGTCCGAGCTTCGCAGCGAAACCAAACTGGTTTAATGTATAGAGAGAGAGCTTGTGGTATTATACTGCCATCCGGAGGTTATGATTGGAATTACATCATTGACCTGAGTGAATCGGTAGAATCTATGAAGTTATTACGATTAAAATCCTTGTCTATGTAGAACAACATTTGCTTATTCCTTTAGATTTGAATAATAAATATTCTAGACATGTTTAGGACAGATAGTCATGAATATAAATAAGTTAACGCAATATTTAGATGTCATGGTTCGGCGCGTTGAATTCGTCTCTGCCAGTTGTGAAAGCGCAGCAACAGGAAGCCGGAAGATTGCAGTGCTGAGGCGCAGAGCACGCAGAGCCTGATGAAGCTGCCTGGTCACCATGACAACTTACCACTCCCCGCAGTCACTCAATAAGGGCGTTGCCGTGGTAACCATAGTCTGTGAGGCGCCGGTGGAAAGTTACAGTACAATGGTGTCGTTGGAGAATGTTGTGACCAGTCGAGTCACGAGCCGCCACTGGTTAAAAATTGAGTTTAGAATGGGCTGGATACGTCTTTAAAAGGTTGAACGTAGCTGATGGAGGTCCAGCCATCTTCTGATGAAACGGTAATTGTGCTGGCTCTGTGGGAGCGGGGGGAGGGGCGTCTGATTGCAGACGAGGAGTAAAGAAAGATTCCGCCGACAAAACTTTGTGGTAGAATTAAATAGAGCTAAGGTAAGGCAATCGCCGACAACGGGAATCTCGATGTCATGTCGAAGGAGCTTGAAAGTTTAACGGAGGACCAGACTTTCTGATAAAGTTGCAGACAAGTTGAGTAATGAAGCTGCGCTTTGGACGGCTATGATGCCGAGGTGGAGACTGGATGGAACAGGAAAGAGTAACGTTGGAGCTCTTGGAGCCGAAATGAGAAGCTAAATGAAAAGAAAGATCACCCGAACCTCGCAGGCTAACATTTAGTGGGGGGTGTTGGGTGACTGTTTTTAATAATGGCCTATATCATACATGTATTTTTGGAACCATAAAGTTAAAGATTTGTACATATTTATATTTCCATATCAAAAGGATAACTTTACATGTAAAGGCCCAACGCAACAGAGGACATTTATCATTTAAGAAGCTGCCTGTCATAGTTACATTTAATTAAATCAACAAATTCCAATAATGAGAAATTCTAACAATACATGCTGATGTGTGCATTTTTCCCCCTTGCTTAAAGATTTTGTAATGGCAGTTTGTTTTGACAATCCATAACATTATGTATATGTTTTCTTTTAAAACTGTACAAGAATAATGCATGTTTAATACTATAGTACAGTTATGTTACAGTATTGACAAGTGTGAAATGCATATTTTGTAACTGACAGTCGAATCAAATCTCACTTTCCTGACAACTGCTTTAATGGTTAACAGAATTGAATAAACATACGACTTTAATAATTATAATGGATACTTGCAGTCTCTAGCATATTATACATTTCAAATATCTCCATTTAAATGCATATTCTGGCGTTGTGCCCAGGGACACTTAGCAATCTATTGAAACATGCATAGAGAGAACTGACTGAAAGGTTTGGCACTGTCACAGTATTGTAAAGTGTCAGTTCTTTAACAAACTGTAGCATAAATGAGTCTAAAATTACATTAAAAAAACATAATACTGTATTTATAAATATCTAAAAAGCACTTCTGCATCTAGAAAACTGACATTATGTGTGTAAAGGAGCTATGCTATACTTCAGGGTATAATACACAGTAAAACTGAAAGAGCTACTTTGAGACAAACCATACTAATGCTCGGATATATTGTGAAAAGTGTTGAATTTTAATCAAGGGAAATAATGTTAAAGCTTTACAATGCATTAGTAAGACCTCATCTAGAATATTGTGTTCAGTTCTGGTCACCTTGCTACAAAAATGATATTGCTGCTCTGATGTATGCAGACAGGCTAAAATAATTGAATCTATTCAGTCTTGAACAAAGAAGACTACGCGGTGATCTGATTCAAGCTTTCAAAATTCTAAAAGTTATTGACAATGTCGACCCAGGGGACTTTTTCGACTTGAAAAAAGAAACAAGGACCAGGGGTCACAAATGGAGATTAGATAAAGGGGCATTCAGAACAGAAAATAGGAGGCACTTTTTTACACAGAGAATTGTGAGGGTCTGAAACCAACTCCCCAGTAATGTTGTTGAAGCTGACACCCTGGGATACTTCAAGAAGCTGCTTGATGGCCTCCTCTTGTTTTCACGCTGTAATCAGGTTCAACCTTGATTTAGCTTCTGAGAGCTGACAGGTTCTGACTTCAAGGTGGTACATGTATTTGTCTGATATTTAAGGGATGTTACACTTTAGTTCATTAATTATATTGCAATACACTTAGCTTCCATAAGGGGATGATGTATGATTGGCCTAATTATTTCTTATTCAGATTTTCGCCATGCTTTCTAAAGCATATCAATTTTGTTAATACCATGTAATTAAAACATGTCAGTGCACTACAAGTTGCAGGCTGTATTAATGACTATGAAAATTATTTTAATTAAATAGCCAATTATAGAAAAATCCTAACCATGAGAATTGACATTTAAATGAATTTCCTTTAAATTGCTTTTCAACACTGTTTTATCAACGACGTAGAGGGCGAATAAATTATTATATCAAAAAATGTGCAGTGGCATTGCTCATGTAGAATTCATAACTATAATCTTTACATGTCTTAAAAAAGGCTTCCATTTATCATCTCAAAATTATCATTATTTAGCTGAGTAAGTGGAATTAAGAAGAAAAGTCTATAATTATTTTAACAGACACCAAATACATCGACATGTAGTACTTTCTCGCTGTTTTTCTTTCTTTTTTATATTTATGCTTATTAAGTTACTGATGCCATGACTGTTGAATGGATTCCCTTAATTCTTTCCTTCTAACCCTTTCATCCCATTCTAATCTGCACTTGGTGCAAATATTGTTAGTTTGCATTGTACTAATGTAGTTACAGTACTTATTTATTTCCTAGTCTAATTTCCTACTTATTTCTTTCTTTCTGTCTTTCTCTTTCAACCCCTAACCCCAAATACAAAAGCGTACATTAACTATTTTAAAAATGTATTCCGAATAATTCCCGAAGTTTTTCGATTCAAAATAGCAGGAATAGCCTATGCAATGGGTTTGCTCGAGTGATCCAATAGCAGGAATAGCCTATGCAATGGGTTTGCTCGAGTGATCACAATAGCAGGAATAGCCTATGCAATGGGTTTGCTCGAGTGATCACAATAGCAGGAATAGTCTATGCAATAGGTTTGCTCGAGTGATCACAATAGTAGGAATAGCCTATGCAATGGGTTTGCTCGAGTGATCACAATAGCAGGAATAGCCTATGCAATGGGTTTGCTTGAGTGATCCAGTAGCAGGAATAGCCTGTGCAATGGGTTTGCTTGAGTGAACACAATAGCAGGAATAGTCTATGCAATGGGTTTGCGCAAGTGATCACAATGCTCCTTTGTGTGAATGCTTCAAATCTTTAAGAGATGCTGTTCAGAACTGGTTTTCCTTGATTTCAGTTGCTTAATAAGATAAAGGTTAATGGCATACTTTATAGTATGCCTGCCTTTCTTCTTAAAGAAGAAATAACAAAAATGAATACCGGAATCCAACCTTCCCAAGAGCTATCATGTAACCTTCTGATATTATCAGACCTGCGGTACAAATACTGATAATATTTCAGTACAAGGTCTCTTCAGGTTGTATAATATTGTTTTTGATTTGAAATAAAAAAAAGATAAAAACACTACAAGTGTTTCAATTCAATTAATAGTGAGGGAAAGATTCTCAGAGGGTTGAAGTACAGTATCTGCATTGTAATAATGTTTTGAGAACTACGTAAAATACCAGGGAGAGTCCTGTTCAATTATTCAGCTGACGGCAGTCTAGACTGTAGATGTGCCACTGTTTAGATAACCTCATTAGACCCCAGTATGCGTTAGAAGCCTTGTTTCTGTTTACAAGACACATTAAGAGCAGTGTTGTTTTACAAAACCGCCTGCTGAAAATAACAGAATGACAGAGCAGCAAACTTATAAAAGTGAATAAAACATGCATTTGTATTTGAAAAGAAATCATGAGTGATACAGTAATACATAAAAAATGCATGGCTTCCACTTATACATCTGAAATCCAGTTGAATTCCCGATTGCATTGAATTTCTGATATTCAGGAAGAGGTAGTCAACATTAATAAAGGTTGAATAACCCTTTCACACAGTTTTTTTTTAAAGATAAAGGTTTCATAATGGGGCCTGTGTGCCAAAGGCTTGGTGGAACTGAGAACAGAAGAACTAATACAACCCTGACAATTTGTTTATGAGCTCAGTGCACCTACAGGCACTATAAAGATACTTCCTACAATTGTTGCCAACATGACATTTTAATAATTCTAATGAGAATCATGTTAGAACAGGTCTTAACAGAACCTATTAATACAGTATAAAATGCAAAATACTGTAACTTAAGGTACATGTTGGGCAAGCAAACAAAAATGAAATCAGCCACGCTTCAGAACAGGGCCTAAATATTTTAGCATTTTTAGGTCTGTCACAATACATTTTCCCAGTAAAACACAACAGTAAAAATAGGTTAAGCTTAACGTTGATGCCAGCTATTGTTTGTGAACTCTGACACTGTGCAGTATAAAGGTTTACTAAGTTAAACATGCACAACACTAAAACGTTCATATTTACTATAATCACTTTTTGAATAGTTTTTTTTCCACATTTGTGGTATAAAGTGATTTAAAAATGTACCTGTTAGGGAGTGGTTAGAAACTAGGAGAGAGGGGTCATGTAAATATTGATGGTCTTTGAGGTGTCAGACAAATGTTTGAAAACAGTTTTTAAAAAAAAAACAGACTTGGGGGTATTGCTTTATTCTTATCAGAAAAAAAACAAGAAATTAATTATCCATCAGTGATCTCACCAGTGGAACAATTGCTAGCACTGAATGAGTTTGAGTCAGGACAGTAGACCGTGAATGTGAGCTGTAACAGACAATGAAGCTGGTGTCAGGTCTTTTGTTAATGGCCGGTGTGTGTAAAACACATACTGCAACACACACTCGAGTTCCACAGCAGTATACTGTACCAGCGAACACTATCACTCCCCTTTTCCCACAACATGCACACATTGTTAAAAAACAGTACATTCAATGGTATTGCTTTTCTTTTGTTGTTTGGTCAAAGACTTCAAAGGTCTGAGAAACAGTGAAACACGTCTACCATTTTGAAAATTCTTTTAAAATATTTTCACTGTTAAAGGCATGGGGTTCTCGAGAATGTAAACTAAAGGAAGGCTTGACTGAAGGTATTCAGACTGGGATTACAATTTATTAACTTTATTTCAAGACCCAATGCTGTATACTGATGTTGAGTCACAACTGGGATCTGTTTTTTGAGCCGCTTAACACATTTTGTATACTCTTTTCTGTTTTGTCTTTAGAGTATTAAAATGTGTATTATAGATTTGTTTAGAAGCTCCTTTTCTAGGTATTTCATCTATTAAGTAAGCATTTTTCATATTTACCATTAAACTAATTGAACATAAAGTCAGAATTTGTGACTTTTCTGCTTATTCTTTCAAGTCTTTTGTACAATATAGAAATAATACAGATATACTTTCCTGGGTAAAGGATAATTGGGTACATGATTTTTAATTTCCTCCTTTATTAATTACACTATACAGATCCCTCATGAAATTAAAAATTGGCCATTTAGCAAGTATCAACCCAATATGTTGAATAAGTGTACCTCAATAAACTGTTTATTTTTTAATTACTGGGAAGGTTTTTTCAATTATTGAACTTGAAATACAAGATCCCTACAGTTTATATGTATGCAACATACAGCATCTGATCAGTGAGAGACAATTTAAAATGTATTGCCTAGAATGAATTTAACCCACAGTCTATAGTAACAGATTATACCAGTCACAGTCCGAGTAGCACAGACAGATGGAACAATGAGACTAACATTTTTATTTATTGCCATCTTTGTTTTTCTACTATACTAAAATTAGGAAATTATAACTAACTAAGAGGTGGTTTGATGTCAATTTAGAAATTGTTAGCCACCAGCTAAGCATGAAATAATGCCATGGCTTTCATCCTTTGAGGCAGATGACCTTCCTTGATTATAGTGGACGTGACCATGCTTTACTTCTATCCTGTCACTTTACTTCAAGGGAACCTTTGCAAATTAAACAGCTTCCAGCTCTCCTTCAGTCTTCTCAGAAAGTCATTATTTTGAGTAGTCAAACCGGCTACAAAAACCATTTCATATTTTAAATAAGGAAACAAAACAAATACTTTGGCAATCATTTGCTATGTCTTGTTTGTCATTTCTGCCACTAAAATGTACATTTGTTCTGCTTTACTGGTTTTGGTAAGACATTTCTTTACATAAAAGAACTGAAAAACTGCCGTATGTTTCAAATAGCCCTGTCCCTTGTTTCAAATTCCCCAGCTGTTGCTTTGCAACAATGTGAGCTGATTTCAAAGATAACTAAATACTTTGATAATACAAAGTGACAAAAGAAATGACTAACAAATCAAATAACTGATCCATAACTATAAAAAAAAACCTCAATGGGGGTGTGTGGCAGGGCAGGGCCCTGCTTGTAAATAGTGTTTTGTGGTGTTTTGGTGGTGGTTGGCAGGGGTGGTTTTCAGAGAGGCGGTACGTGAGAGTGAAAGACACGAAAATGAAAGTAAAAGCAAGCAATTGCTAAGCGTGCTGGGTAGACCAGCACAATATTTGTTTGTTGGATTAGTTTTCGTGAATTGTTTTGTTAAACCTTAATATTTTTGTTTAAATATTTATTTTATTTTTGTTTCAATAAAAACGACGCACAAGAGCGCTTTTTACCCGTAGTACCTGTGTGTGTGTCTCTGTCAGCTATCTGGTCTGGGAACGTCACTACTCGGCCAACCTGTCACACGTGGTGTCCATGTGGGATCTAGCGCTTCCACGGACCCAGGCCAGAGTAGGTACTGCGGATAAAAAAAATTTTTTGCTTTTTTTTGTGAGTGAAGAAAAGACGGAGGAAGGTTTGTGGTGCCTGCACATAACAGAGGTGAGGCACTACAGAAGAGAAGGTCCTGTCCAGAGGGGAAAGGAAGAGCCAGGGGAAAGGAAGAGAGGTATGAGGACTGGCTGAGGGATCCCAGCACCCCCCTGTGGCTGAGAACAGAGGGGAGACAATTCCTGGGGGACAGCACCTGGATATCCTCCTGGATTTTGTCCAGCTGAAGCCCGCGGTCCAGCTGAAGGGAATCAGCAGAGGATATCCAGGGCTGATGGAGGCCTTGGAGGCAATGATCCAGGTCATGGACTGGGTCTACCAGGAGCGAGAGGCAGAACAGTCCCAGTATGCTCGTGCCGGTGTCCCAAAATGCTCCTTCTGCCTGTGCTATGGGCATGAGGAGGACAGCTGCCCGGAGGCTGACTGGGACCCAGACACAAACCTGGAGTGGGAGGAAACCGAGCCTCCAACACCCAACTGGGAGGAGCCTGAGCGTCCATCGCCCAAGAGGGGGGGAGCCCAAGCGTCCATCGCCCAGAGGTTCCAGAGGCACTTTAAACACTTTGTAGTGTGTTACATTCAACACACTACGACTTGTGTTAATTGTGTTGGATTAAGCAGTTTGAGTCAGTTCAGGGGGCTTGCGCACGCTCTGTCTAGTCAGTGACTCGATTGCTCAATAAGTGGTTCCAAGTCTCCAACCTAAAGAAGATGCTAAGGAGCCATAGTTATGAAAAACTGCAGAGCAGAAGACTCACAAAATGGACATGAAGATGACACTGTCTTATGAGCCAGTTGGGAAGCTGGAAGCAGAGATCCAGCAAGGAATGGCAGAGCAATATTATGGCAGAGAAGACCATTACAGCTACAGCAGAGTGTATACAACTCCATCCATGGGTGAGCGACCTGTTGCAGCTGTTGTTGTAGAAGGTTTCCCCAATGGAGGTGAGGAATATCAGCTAGTACCCTTGGTAACTGAATGACAGGGTATTTCCCTTGAGAATCACCCCCTTTTCAATTCCTTATCAACCAGCATGTGTACTTCAAGCTGGCCTGGTACAGAGCCTCCTATGGTACTGTGATGCTGATAATTACACCGTGTAACAATTTATTTTTTTTTTTTTTGGTTCCTGGGTAGTAAGTGTTATTTCCTAATTGCTTATGCCTCAAAAGTATAGAAAATGGCTATTATTCCCCACAAACTTTGCTTTTTGACCAGGACAGTGATATTTTGAAATTTACCTATTTTCCAGAACATTCCAGATAGATTCAGTGCTGGGTGAAATAAATGTATTTTTG
This sequence comes from Acipenser ruthenus, assembly GCF_902713425.1. Taxonomy (NCBI): domain Eukaryota; kingdom Metazoa; phylum Chordata; class Actinopteri; order Acipenseriformes; family Acipenseridae; genus Acipenser; species Acipenser ruthenus. The sequence continues at coordinate 57,436,251 of NC_081196.1, forward strand.
TAGGATGGTACAGAGGGGAAAAGAGAGCCATGAAGTTCGCTATCCCAAGAATTTGGCGGGAACCCACTGACCACTCAAGCAACTGCTACTTCTGCATGGTGGACCCTTCCAAACGTCGGACTGGCAAGAATGCACCTGCTATTACATATCCGGACCTTCCTTCATCCCTCGCCCCGGTGCCACACTGCCATGAGCTCCCCGTACCCACTCCTCCGGAGAGAGAGCAGCCGTCTTTAGAAGAGAGCAGCAAGTCAGAGAGCGAGGAAGACGTTGTAGATCCAGATGACAATTTCAGAGGTGGAGCTGAGGAGAGAGACCCATACTACCCCAACCAAAAAGACCTCAACGACTTGATTAGCGATCTTGGTCTCACCAAGTCCAATGCCGAGCTTTTGACGTCTAGGCTCAAGCAGTGGAACTTGTTGGATGAAAGTGTGCAAGTCGCAGATCAGAGGAAGCGTCACCAACCTTTTTCCAGCTTTTTCACCCGTCAAGATGGGCTCTGCTTCTGCCACAATGTGACCAGTCTGTTCGAGGCAATCTCGAAAAACTACTCACTTCTAAATCTTTTGTAGTCATTTTTGTATTACCTTAGTATAAATACATGTTAATTTGGATTCATATGTTGTTTTTTTCTGACTTTATGTGAACGAAAAGACACAAATTCGTTTTCTCGTTGGAAATAGGTAAATTTCAAAATGTCACTGTCCTGGTCACAAAAGCAAAGTTTGTGGGGAATAATAGCCATTTTCTATACTTTTGAGGCATAAGCAATTAGGAAATAACACTTACTACCCAGGAACAAAAATTGTGTTACATAGTGTTATCACTGAGCCTCTTGCTTCTGCATAGATCATAACACTTGCATTTAAAATAAAATAGAACTAGGGAAAAGCAAACACTTCGTTCCAATTTGACATTGCCATTACAGTATGTATGGGCAGCAGTGTGGAGTAGTAGGGCAGCAGTGTGGAGTAGCGATTAGGGCTCTAGACTCTTGACCGGAGGGTCGTGGGTTCAATCCCAGGTGGGGGACACTGCTGTTGTACCCTTGAGCAAGTTACTTTAACTAGATTGCTCCAGTAAAAACCCAACTGTATAAATGGGTAAATGTATGTAAAAATAATGTGATATCTTGTAACAATTGTAAGTCACCCTGGATAAGGCTGTCTGCTAAGAAATAAATAATAATAATAATAATAATAATGTCTAAAGCAGACTTTGGTCTCCTTTTACATCTTTCATTGCTGCTGTGTTGGGACTTGTCTTTCTCTGTCCTCCTTTTCCAGATTTCACATCCTGGCTCTGAATGCCAACAATACTTGCCCTGGGCAAGGGCCTGTCTACACTTGACCATAACGGGGGTAAGTTTAGCTTTGGATACACCACAAATGGCACTTCAGAAATCCTCTGTACCCCTGGTATATTGCTCAAAGCAGCAATCTGTGACATTTTGATTTCATAATGCTCTCATATCATTCAGATTCCCTTGTAGTAAAAACAACAACACAGCAGACCATTACAACATTGAAATGAACAATAACGAAATGTTTACCAACTTACAGAATCTGGCTGAGATTGTACTGTTATACCTCACAAAGGACCAATTGCAATTATTTGTATATTTTTTTCACTTTAGCGGCATAATATAATAGTGTTTTGGGAAAACTGCAATCTTAACTTTTTTTAAGATCAATTGTATCCTTATTTTTCACTTGCCAAAGTAAAGCAAAGAGGTTACCAGTACACTGAACACTTGAGCAAAGGGTCAGGCTGGGAATTCTTGTATGGACTCCTGAAACGACTGACCAGTAGGTTTCTGAAGCATAAGGTAAATTATCCCCAGACATTGTCCCTCCCCAACCCAGACCTGCCTCCCTATTCCTCAATCAAGATCAGTGACGCCAGGATTTGAACTAGAGAGCTCCTGATCGTATGACTTAACTGGATGAGCCACAGAAATTAACTTTTAATGACAAGTGGTCTGCAGATGTACGTATTGGATGCATTTTTCAGAAATAAATTGTGTATTGATTTGAGATCAGCAGAAATGTTGAACTGCATGCAGCATATTTAGGTTTATGCTAGGTTTGAGTGTATAAATCATTTAATTGAACTTTGTACAGTATGGCATGCCAGTAATACCCAGAACTACCTGATGGCTGTAAATAATAAAAGCCATAGAGGTGATATATAACGCCAAAGACAACATGTCAGGACAAATTAGATAGAAAATTACCCTGGTGCCCCTAATTATGTGACTCTCACGTCACTTTACAGACTGTAGAATATACATGCAAATTAATTTTGGGAACAAGAGCTGACATTTCCCCAAGAACGAAATACACTGTATAACCTTAATGTGTGTAACATTTTTACAGAGTAAACCGTTCCTTACATATATAGGTTAAGTCAATCCCTTATAAAATGTTCGGCTATTACATACTGTTACCGACAGAGGTCGCCTTTACCTGTTATTTTAAACGTGGTGCTAAAAGTTGGGAGTACTTCCTTAAATACATTTTTGCTGACAAATCTTAACTAGACGATTTGACAAACAAAAATTGCGTGATTTTATAAATGTATATTCACTTTGCATTTTAGTTTAAAGAAACCTTGTTATAATGCGAATTAAAATGTATGATAACAGCAGGCACAGAACAGGCAATTTTAAAGATAAAAAAAATGTAGCTCGTTAATGAATGTGTGTGTCTAATACACACACACACACATGCAATGGAAATATAGTTATCTGCTGCAGGAATAAAACACAAGCATGACATCATCTCTCAGAATCGCTTTCAATTTTAGCTGTCATCGTGTCGCGGATAGTTTTTAGTTTTGATTTATTTAATATTTTGAAGGAAAATCGTTTTGCATGTATTATATTTGATCTGAGTGAATTACAGATCAGCAGGTTCGTTCCCTTTTTTGGTTTAATTGGCAATAACTGCGTGATCAACTTATATTATCTTTCGACATGATTAAAGTAACGCCAACGCAATATCTGTAAGGTAAAGAATCGCACAATGTCCTTCTAAGATAAATCATGCGTGTTTATATAAACGCGATGATTTCCTGTTGCAGTAGTTATAAGCAGATTGGTAAAACACTTTACATTTTACTTGGATCATATACGAAGGAAATTGCACATGACCTATGCCTCTAAACTCACTGAGTACAGACGGAGAAATAATTAGTTGAATTAATGAGATCTCATTTAAGTCTTACCTTTTATTATTATTATTATTATTTATTTCTTAGCAGACGCCCTTATCCAGGGCGACTTACAATCGTAAGCAAATACATTTCAAGTGTTACAATACAAGTAATACAATAAGAGCAAGAAATACAATAACTTTTGTTCAAGCAAAGTACAAGTGTGACAAACCACAATTCAATAATACAGCTGATAATAGTGATAGTTACATCAGGATATGATTAAATACAAAGTACTACAGTTTAGGCTTCACAAACGTCGTAGCAAAGCCTCGTAAGCAGTATGTTCCGTTAATGAATGCGTGGTTACATTTTGGTTTTGTATCAAATCTCTTCACTTGTACTGCAGGATACATTGCAATCATATAAGAACTTAATGTAGGTGTTTCGCTGAGCATGCATGTAGCCCTGGTGTTATATATAATGCACTAGTTCAAGTGGAAAACAAATCCGTTGTCAAAACATTTGTTTAGAATTTATAAGAAAACAACAAACGTCCCTAGCCATATATAAAAAACAAACAAACAAACAAACAAACACAACAACTTAATTTAGAATAAACTTGAATTTAAAACAAGCATCCGACTCATTCGTCTTAGTAAAAGTAGTCGTAGTCGCGGTATAGTAGTAACCTACTAATGGTTGTATGGCAAAATGTAAACAACTTTTATAAGAATTAAACATAAATCGTATGCAACAGATTGTAAACACATATTCATTCTATATACGTATGCTCTTATATATATATACCATTTGTGACTGTTAAAATCAATACATATATAGGTGATTTGAAACTATAATAGAATACAGGAGTATGAAACCAAAAAGCGACTTGAGATTCATTAAACTGCTTTATTATTCTTTTAACATTTTTTAAAAACATGTTTTGAATACACTCAAAGCACATTGATGGTAAAGGTAGTTTTACACAATTCATTTAGACGATTTCTCACATCCACACACAATATGTAAGCACAGCACATCAATAACATATATAGTGGAATAAAGGTATCGTATATCATTGACACATGCTTTACATGCTCACCCTGAAACACACAATACACTTAAAACAAACAAACAAACAAACAAGTACATGGAATTGAACGTCAAATAGCCTATGCAGTCATATACACAGTTTTCTAATTGTGTTAATTATACCATGATGCATATTTAAGTAAAGGTTAGCAATATAAAGGGCAAATGGATTGTATTCCTGTGAATTGTAAGCAGCCATTGATTTTTACACTATAGCTACTTCGTTGTATGAATGACAATTTGGAAATGTCATTCACTTTATCTCCCTGCAAATGTAATGCACTGAGGCCCAATAAAGAATATTTAAGTAGGTTCACATGTTTAGGAACCACTAAGCTTTGAATCGTTTTGAAAGTACAGAATAAGTCACCATTTAAACTGGTAAAATATAGTGATAGGCTACTCTTAAAAGTATATGTATATTTGTCTTTACACGGGGTTCTGATTCGCATTCATCATATTATATATATATATATATATATATATATATATATATATATATATATATATATATATATATATATATATATATATTGTATGCTCACAGTAAAATCGTACAATTTAAATAAGTTAATTTGTTTTAATTCGTGTGTTATATGAACAAATATTTCCATTTGTCCCTGGCTTTAAGTAATACGGGAACATCATTTTTCATAAGCGTTCTCCTCGTGATCATTCTAATATTCTTTAAAAATCGAAGTTCTTTGAAACGTACCCCCAAAAAATCAAAAAACCAGTAAACATTTGGCTATTATAAATTAGAGAGGTTAAGCATATGCACAGCCTATTCTGTGACCGAGGAATCGCACTTTTTGACAGCATTAAAGGTTAAACTACATGGATCGATCCCCCCCAAACCCCCCCCCCCCACACACAAAAAGAAAACCTTCTAAACACCTGCTACCGGCTCCCCGGGTAGGGAAGTTTATGGATATAACCTGCTATTCTGTCAAATAAAAACCAATGCAACTATCGCAAAACTTCTGGTTATTATATATTTGCTTTCATAAATAAATGTTTAAAGTGGGCTAGTGCCTGTGATAACACACTTTACATTGTGATAAAACATGAATAGGTGAGATCATTTGTGGATTAGGCCTAAATAAACATGTTCAAGTTTCAGATGTTTTCATTTACTGTAGTATAGGCTGACGTGTTGAAATCTGAAATATGCTTTTAAATGTGTTTTCTGGAGTAGCCTATTCATCGAAGGTACCTTTTCGATGCGACAGATGTTCAGTCTGAAAACCTTCATTCTTTCCTTTGGGATTATTTTTTGTATATATTATATTATAGTTTGCTATAGTTTATATTATAGTTACACTTTAATCATCGGATTACATTGATTTGAATATCTGTGGTATGTGTGCGCCCGCATTTACTTTTGGAAATAGGTGCTTATTGAATTCCACCAATAGTACGCTAATGCTGTTAGTGGACACAATTGGATTTCTAAACAGATATTATTAATAGAGAAAACAAGAACAAAGCCTTAACACGTGGACATAAACGTTTAACTCTGAAACGTCTGCTCTTTACCACGATTAACCTTGCATTATGTATCATTGTATGTAAAAGACAATAGTTATTTTTTGAAAACATGCCACCCTGCGATTCTTTGAATACCACGATTGTTTCCCATTAATTTCTGTTGCCTTGTATGAAAGTCTTCACGCTAAGTGTGTGCTGTGCATGTTTTGAAGGCTGCTATCTCAAGTTCCCCCAGCTCCTCCCCCTATACCTTGTGACAACAACCCGTCCAGAGAGCAAGCTGCACTTTTCAGCTCGTTTTCTCCCTGTCATTCTCTCTCAATCTTTGATCAATGTACTACTGTAGAGAGCCAGCCTAGATCCTGCAAACCCCTTCCTTTCCACCTCCTCCTTTACCTATAAAACAAAACAAAATATATAGAAGAACACATCCCGCTGGACTTTGATTTTTTTTCGGGACACTTATACTGGCTATATACCTTGAACTTATTCACATAGGTGACCATGGCAGTACCGGCTGCTTTGATCCCCCCGACCCCGCTTGTCCCTCAACCTCCGATTTCAACTACTTCAGCCACATCTTCGCCCTCGACAACCTCTTCTCCTTCTCCTTCGGTCGCTCCTTCTGGGCAGAACCTGTTTCGATCGGAGCCGATTAACAACAGCAACAGCCCTGGCATCCCTGTCGGCAGCCTGCCGAGCAAGCCGGTGTACTCGACTCCGTCTCCAGTTGAGAATACTCCGCAGAATAACGAGTGTAAAATGGTGGATTTGAGGGGAGCTAAGGTCGCTTCATTCACAGTGGAAAGCTGTGAACTAATCTGCCTTCCTCAGGCTTTTGATCTGTTTTTGAAGCACTTGGTCGGGGGACTGCACACCGTGTACACCAAGCTGAAGAGGCTGGAGATCACGCCGGTGGTGTGTAATGTGGAGCAAGTCCGGATCCTGAGGGGACTCGGGGCCATCCAACCAGGAGTGAACCGCTGCAAACTGATCTCCAGAAAGGACTTCGAGACCCTTTACAACGACTGCACCAATGCAAGGTAAGTGAAACAACACACAAGCCACGAAGGGCATTAAACAGAAAGTAAAGAAACCGGTTCATTCATTCATCACTTTGACCAACTCTGAAGTGACTCGTACAGATTAGCATAATTTGACATGACAATAAATTCATTTTTTTTTTCACACGAGATAAAAAGTTAAATCTTGAAACAATCTATGTGACCAAAGCATGAAGTAAAGACCAGAACTTGTTTTCAAACACTTCTACATGATGTTAAAAACAAATCAAAGCAGTTGATAAAACTTAGTGTAGGCAGAAAACACAGCGGAAAGCAATTGGCTGTAACATAGTAAATGTAATACTTAATGCGCAATTCAATGTAAACAATATTATGAATGGCTTCAGAGCATCAAAATATATATTGTGATTAAACTGTATTATACAGAAATCATTTTGGGAGAAAGATCACATCGGGTCTCTTACCTGTAGCCTATTAATGCTATATTAATGTACTTTTACAGCAGTTATAACTTTTGTTACCAGGAGACACACTTATTATGACATTTGCTCCAAAGGCAAGACAAGGGTGTACTAAAGAGAGTGACAAAGAAAATGATTGAAACACCTCATAATTTTCAGGAACATATTTTCTTTGCCAGAAGGGACGGCAGATGGTGGCTAAGCAGGAATAGTATTCAGTAGCTTCAAAGGAAGGTGGTACGCTTTTCAAAGGGGAAAGGGTAAAATCAGAGAAATATACACGGGGTGCTGATCGCGTTGCTGTCGTGCAGAATAGCGCAGATCCGCTGCGTTTCACAGGAATGACTTACCAGCATGTTTTTATTATCTGACAAATACATGTATCGATAGTGTTTCAAAGTGTAATTAAGAAAATGTTGTGTTCGCTGTTTAATATTGTAATACAATGTACTGTATACAGTGTTTTCTGAATTAAGTTTCATTAACAGTGGTATTTCAACCACACAAAATTAGATGATCTTGTCTTTGAAGTTTCGAAAGCTTGTCGCTGAGGCAGTGTATACATTACTAGCAGTCAGAGTATATCAGTCAAATGGTAGATTCTTCCAAAACTGCACGTAAAACACGTTAGTGGTCATGGTAACTAGCAGTGGTGTACATGGAGGTAGCTTTATTGCTTTTGTGTTCTGCCTGTCGTGTACAATATATTTAAGCAGTTCGTTAACAATTTGCTTCCTTATTTTAAATGCTTAGTTTTACTTTGACCTGTCAATGTGACTTGTATGTTTTGGTGGCTGTAAATACACGTTTCCGTATTTGGTTGTGCTACAATGACGCATCTTATTTGAAAGTTATATTCTATCGTTTCATTTTCTTTAACTTTTTACATAGGCTATATCATAGTCGTATTGTGTTTTTTTTAGTTTTGTTTTAGTAGATATCTTTTTTTTTTATTTCTTGACTGTAATGCTCAAACGTTTAATTTAAATGTTGTTGCAGTTAATTGTAATTTTAATTTGCATTTGTAAACATGTTTGTTTTAATCGTGTTGGGGGTTGACTTATTTCTCCAATCAAAATGACACCTTTCTCCATTGTCATAGAGCATTCAGATGCAGATCAACTCAAACCAGGACTGGTCGACAGTTAACGGCATCTGACGGCACGTTTCGTGTAATTCTTTTTATACACATTTAAATAAGGAAACATGTTGAAAACATACACATATAAATAGTATATATGCCTACACTGTAGCTGCCTACATATACCTGTACATGCGTATATATTTTCATATAGATCCTGTCATGAAAAGGACACTGTTCCATGTTTTCGTCCTTCACGACTGTATTGGCATATTGTAACACAGCGCGTCAACAGGCGGCTGATAGTGTTCTTTTACTAGCATCACTATTATTTTTGTAACCGATTATTATTCATGACTAAAGGTAATTACATTCTGATCAATCGGTAAATGGATCACAGCCACTCATTGCTTTAACCTCGTATGGAGAATTCGGTAAACAGGACATATATTAGTATTGACTCTCCAAGTTAGTTAGTTTTTCCAAGTGTGTGTATAATTTTTATTATCCAAGTTATGTTTACTGCAAAATGTTTTCATTCAACTATTTTATTTACGGTTTATTAGATTCATTTTTGTCATTTTTTTTTTTTTACGTTGAACTGTTCTGTGTTTTATTTACTCTTGTGGTCTTGTGAAGTGACTATCAGCTTATGGTAGATTTTGGCATTACTTGCATTAGCTTATTTTCCTGCAACCATTTTTTAGAAGAAAACTAAACTAAATGCAGTGTTGTAGCAAAATATACATTTACAACATCCCCAATAATGGCAACTTCATTGGTCCAGCATATTTTCCACTTGCTAATTATAATCTTTAATTTTATATTCAGATATAGGTTAGCACTAAATCTAAACTGTAAATAAGTTATATAGTACGTGCTTTAATACAATAAAAACCATGTTATCTTTTGTGGGTTGGTGAATATTCTAATACACTTTAAATACTTGTTCAAGGCATTTGCTTGATTATTTGTAAGAATATATATTTTCTTATCACTGCTGTTACTGTATGTAAAACAGGGGTACCTGTGAAGGAGGAGATGCAGAAATCAGTCTAGGTGTATGAAGTATCTAATGCTTGACACTGCTTTATTTGATTTTTTCCATTTTCGATAACACCTTGTTGATGACATTCTTAGCTAGGGATTTGGGTTAGACATCATCAAAACTGTGATCTCATTCTGAAGGTGAATCAACAGTCACTGACATTTGATCACGGTTTGCCTTTCGATACATAATCTGAATCTCCATAATATAAATCTTGGAAGCTATGACCTCACCCTGGGATGAATCAACATTCAGTGACTGTTAAGAATGGCCTTTGTTATTTATTAGAAATTGTAGTGGTGTTCAGAGTGCTACACGTTATGCTTCAGCTTCTCCCATAGAAGTATCACTTCATCCTTTAACAAAACAAATACTTTGCTTTCTTTTGCATTGTTTTATTTTTTATGTTTGATAGAAATGGGACCTTGGATGTCTGTTATTGGAATCGCATGTGCACAATATTACTGTTTAATTCTGCTTGTATTTCAAATTACACATTATTATTAGATTTTTTTTGTAAAACTGTAATTGTGATTTATAAAATAACCAGAGCTGTTCAGTGTGCTACAGTGGGAAATGTACAGATTAAGATAACATTTATCTGCAATGTGAATGTGATTCAGTGACATTTTTTTCATGCTACTGTTCTGTGAGGTTTATCTTAAAAACAGCTCAGGCAAGAAATCAAAGTAAACACCAAACACATAAGGACTTAAAGAAAAGTGATTTCATGTATTATGAATTGACTGCAAAACAGGAGACGTGATAAATTTCTGACAGCCGAAAAACTTGTGTGCCTAGAAAAGCTTTTTTTAATTAATTGACTGCAGGTAATACAGACAAGATCTTTGAAATATTATTTCAAAAACTTTTATTACTTTTAGCAACAAATAGCATACATTTGTGTGATAACAATTATACAGAAAAAACTATAGGAATTGAGCATTGACATATTTATTTAAATAGATTATTGATTATAAAAACAAATATTGCTTCACATTAACTGTATCAATTTATATTTTCACAACCCACTTTTTCAAGTCTGTAGTGGCAAGTAGCATACTGAAAATGTACGAAGATTATAAGTCTTCAAATTATTAAAAAGCCAGTTTTCATCAAAGGTCTGTCAGAGAAATGTGCGTTGTAATTTCAAAGACATGAATAAGGTGGGCCTGTGATGGGATTAGAGGGTTAATGCAGTGCTACATGTTAGCTTAATGACAGTGAAGTGCATGGCCATTACTGCTACACATAGAGGGCTGTAATTGTCTTTGAAAGCACCTGGTTGTGCTTGTGTTAGATTGAAATCAATCACTTTCGCAATCGCCTCAGCCTATTTGTATAACCATTATATCATTCTGAAAATGCAGGCGTCCACAAAATCATGCACAAAGACATCTTCACTTGAAAACGATATGTATGTATTTCTTGTTATGAGATGGGTACAACAGTACACAACTCTTACAGCATACGTTGTAATTATGGCATTTTGGACTTTGGGCTGCTTGGCATGTTTATAATAAGTGCTTTTTAGTGTTTAATTAAATGTTCTATTATTATTATTATTATTATTATTATTATTATTATTATTATTATTATTATTACCGGTATTAGTAGTCGTAGTAGTCGCAGATGTGCAAAGCTGCTGTTTTTGTTTGATTTGAATAATACTGTACAGTACAGTACTATTTGGGTCCCTGATTGTTATGATTGCACTGTATTTACTGTTTTTGCTATTTTTGCAGGATTGTAATTGTTCCCACGGAGACGCTTTGTAATGCACACTTGTAAGATAGGATGTTATGCTGTGAAAGAAAGGAATTGAGCGTCTTCTCCAGTTTCTGAGGGGTACTTTGATGAGATGAATGTACATCTTGTGTCGGGTGTAACAGATACATGGCAGTAATCTCCTCCCTTTCAAAGAAGTTAGGACACTGCCCTACGAACAGCAGCACAGCAGCTCCTTGATTTCCTTTCCGTTTTCTACTTGTGGGACAGAGAGCTATTAGAGAATTGCAACACTTGAACTTTGATAAAAGGTTATTAAAACACAAGATAGTATTACTGTAATATCAGTGTGGTCTCACCGGAGTCATTCTCAAGTCTTAACAGTTTGCTAATGTTGAGGTAAAAATAGTGTTGCACTAGCTAGTTGATCATCCCTGCATTTCAGAGATAAAATCTTTCTGAGAATGCATTAGAATTTGTTTTTTTTAATCAGATTGTTTGCAGTGTTTATTGGGTTAATTCAGTAAAGCGATATGTAATGCATTCGTATAATTTGAAAGGTTCATGTTTTAAATTGCTTGGTAAATTAAATAACTATGAGTATTCAGTATTCTGTATTTGTTTGTTATAGTGTTATAAAATATGCATTGTCAGTGCCTGTCACTCAGTTAGATAAATCAAATAATAATAATAATCTGCTATTAGTATTATTCATTGTATTTTACAATACAGGAGTCAAAAGGTTTTATATCTTAAAATAATTACCATAATAAAAAGTTTTTAAATTTAATGTAATGATAATGTTAACAATAATATGGACTTTTGACATACAATGCCAAGTGTAAAGGATTATAATGATACTTGAACTTAATAAACATTTAGAAAAAAAAATCCTCTTAAAAAAGAGATAGTATCATTTGTATTTGAAAAGAGGTGAGGGGTCATCATATGGGTAAGTCTAAAGAATTAGCTAATCAACTTTTTTTTGTTACTTTTGCCCTGCTTCCAGAAGCAGTTTGTTTGCTACAAGATATGACTGTGTTTTCAGGTACTCCAGGGGAATCTCTGGATCAGATTCAAATCTTTCCCAGTCAAAGTGGGTGCTAAGATACCGATCACCCAGCAACCACATCCAAGAGGGAATCAATGCGATAATAACTTCAAAAAACAGAGTGACAGATGCCTGATTAGGATGAAAGAGAAACAATCGCATGAAAAGTGAGGCTTGTTAAAATCAAAAATTCATTCAAGCACCTTCACGCAAATTAAATGAACATTGCACATTTGCATCTCATAATTTATAGTATTTCATGTTGATTGGGGAAAAAGATGATTAATTTGAACCGTAAATGTGATTTTTACACTAATTAACATTCAAACCAGTAACGTTTTCGAATGGGATTAGCCACCTGGGCTCTGAGCACTACAGTGTGCACCACATATGTCATAAATTTGGTTTACCTTCTATTTTTTAATAACACGGAATTGGTTTAAGCTGTTGTCATTTCCTTTCAAGCACTGTGTATTTTAAATTCATGATACAATATTGGTTATATACTATTTTAATGTAAAACACAGGCCTAGTTAAACTGATGGAAGGGCATTATACTTCATGTTATGATTTTAAATTATTTAAGTTTAGGAAAGTACTCGTTCGTTGTTTTTATTTTGATACTTTTAAAATCAGATTTGTGTCGTTCCCTGAAGAGATGACACTTGCATTCTTAATATGCCTGTTGTGCTAAAAACTGCTCAAGCTCATTTGCATGTTCGTATAGGTTGGATGAAGGACATTCAACAAAGCGCACCCATGATACTTCTATATTTCTCAAAATGTTTCAGTACTTACTTTAAAATTCACAATAAGTAATTAGGACAAGAACAATCAAATCAAATAACATCACAGTAGAATTATATTTTTCCTTCAATGACTGATGTCTTTTGCAGGTGTAGTCTGTTTATTTTCTTCACACTGGAAATCTTCACTCTGTAGCATATTCAGGGGCTCTGTTCAAAGACACTGGGGCTGGTATGAGGATGTTAAATGCTACTGACAGAAGTTAGAAGAAGCAGATGAGATTTCCTTATTGAGAACAGAGTCTGTGTCTTCACTTGGCACTGTCTAATATGGTCACGTAGAGAAATTGATTTTCTTCGGAAATTAATTAATTTTTCATACCGCCCAAAGCTGCAGTTATAAAGAGTGCACACTTGCCTGTTTTTTTCCCCCAGAAATATTGCCTAATCATATTAATACCATTGCCCCAAGGATGGAAAGATAATTGTACAAATGCATTTGGAAATGTGTATCACTGAGTATTTATGATTAAATTATGCAAATGACCTAGCTTCCATCCATTGCAGCCCCAGATTGTCTAATTAGGATTGATATGCCAAATAGATGTTCTAGAATCGGAATACAAGCATGTCCAAAGAGCAGAACATTGGAAATGACAAGGCTGGGATCCTTAAATGTCTATTTGTTCCCTTTCTAATTTATTGTTATGTCTGGAGTTAAATTACGCCTGCTTGATTCTTATTGAAGGCTGTATATATATTTAAAAGAGGACAAAAAAAGTTCTTGAGGTTCTTTCAACATTTTAATAAGGCTTTTTTCATTTTTAATAAGGACTATTACCCTTTAATTTGCTAAAATGTAAACATAACAATGTTATCTAAATAATAAAACATTTAGTTACCATAACATTTTGTTACATCATTTCTATGAATAAAGTGTATGTTCTTATTTAATGCCAGACAAAAATCCCCCTTTTTTAATACTTTATAAAAAATTATGAATGGAGGCCTATTGAAATTCAGCTTTACAAGCAGTCATTATTTTTCATAAACACCATGAACTTCCTTCTCTGTATCTGAGCTATCAGTTATCCCACATGTTCTTACCTATAAATCACATGTCAGTTAAGCTGCACTGTGTGAAACTGAGGCTGTTGCTGTGATGATTGTAATACAGTTTGGGAAGTAACTTGAGATACTGTCATGAATACCAGCTTCATAGGCAGAGACACTCTCTCTCCATGTCCAGTTTCTCCAGGTAGTGAGAGGTAGTGTCAGGAGTGAGTACGAGGTAGAATGCTGTTGAGCTGTCAGTGTTGTAGCCATTGTTAGCAGTGGGAAGTCACTCCTCCCAAACTCAACTGGCTCCTGCTCCCCATCTGTGAGATGATGGATTGCAGTGTTTAATATGTTTCAGCTTTTGTCTGACTGTCTTGCTGTGGACAGGCACTACTGTCAACTATTCCAACTGCTCCAAAACCCGTATGTTAGTGGGTGGGAAGGCTCACTGTAGAGGGCTGTTTTTACTACTTGTGGCATTGCTCAGTCAGTGCAGTGTCCTGGTATATTGAGCAACAGTTCATCGGTGGAATACAGTACATTCAGTAACGCAAGTCATATATTTTTGGTAGTAACCACGCTTTTTGCTCACACTTAAAATTCCATGGTTTAGATGTAACTTAGAGAGCAAACACCAGGCAACTGGAAAATATTACTCGTCCTGCAAATAATTTAGTGTGCTCATGCATTGCAATTAAGATGTACAGTAGTTCAATAGACAATTCTTAATGGGATGCAATTAAAGTGGTGATATTGCATACCACAGCAATGAATTCCTTTGTGATATATGATGTATGTATTGTTCTATGCCCTCACAAACAGGGAATCCTTTCAAACACCAGTCACAATACACCAATAGACATCACTAATGAGGGATTAGGAAGCTTGTAACTATCCTTTACAGGCAAGCAACTGAAAAAAATCCTGATGCTGTGATGCAATATTTTAGTGAAATAGATATTAAGATGCAATGTTATTTTATGTTTTAAATTCCTTTTGAAAATATTATATTATCATGTATGTCACCATTGTCTGTTTACACATTTTCAAATAAATAAAATGTGCACATTCTCTATATTACCATGTAAATAAAACTTTACTGACATTATTTTTGCTTTATGTCCATTTTGTACCTGTCTGTTGTACAGTTTAAACCAGAATATATTTCAGTTTGTTTTTCTTAAACTTCAAATATACATTGAACTTTGTTCATAGGCGTTTCATTACTAATAAAGATACATGATTGTACAGGTAGTAATAATTGCAGCACTTCTCACCAGCTAAACATCTTTACTGCAAGTGAAACATGATAAATACTCAATAGTTTTTGGTATACTAATGGAAATATTGTATCCCTCCTCAGGGTCTGGTTCTTTGGATCAAAAGTAGTTGAAGCATCAAACCACAAAACATTTAAAAACTTTCTACTGTCTATTATGCCCACCTTTCAAATAAGAGATTTGCAGTTTATAAGATAATTCATTCATCGTTATATACAAACATCACAGATAGGGAATGTGCAAAGCCTTTTGATCCCAAAAGTTTAGAATTATGTTAATAATGAATAATAATATGTTAATAATTTAATAAACAGGATAATATTCCATGCACAAGTGAGAACTCACTTCTGTTATGCATTTCCCCCTGTTTTTTCAGACCATGGTAACTCAATTATTTCTCATTTAAGTGAAATATTTTGTGCTGTCTAGATGAGATGAATAGCAGTCTGTAATGTGTGGAGAACTTCCAACAAACAGAGAATCATAGGACAAGCATAGAGGGTTCCATTCTATTGTGTAACTTTGATCTTAAAAGAGAATTTCTTGAAGCTGATCAGATTTTTTTTTCTTTTACAAGTAATGCCTTTTGACTTCAGATTGTCTTTAGCTAATCTTTATTAGCTTTGTTGGAGGCTCCATAAAGTAATAAGTGTTTAGACTGCAGCAAAGTCCTTAAAATCAATATAAAACTATAATGCAGTTGAAATACAAAATGTAGGCTCATTTATATCAATTAATCATATGTTAGCAGTACAGAGAATCGAATGTCTTTCAGTATAGGTAAAGCAGCAACACCAAACACTATGTAAAACTCATGTCTCCATTTATTTATCGTAAGTTTTAACATGTTACTTCTTGGTCACTTGTAGTGTTTTCAGTATAGAAGCAGTTTCCTGATAAGGTGAGTGAATTGACAAATTCCAGGAATTCAGAGTAGTGTATACTTATTTGCAGAACGACTGAACTTTGAAAACACCGTATCTCTACAGTCTTTTGTGACGATAGAATTAATGGTGAATACCAACACTTAATCGGGCAGAGATTTCTCTTTAAACTAGACTGCCTTATGTTTCTCATTGGGACACGTATGTTCTCCTTCATTTCAAAAACAAACACTGACACCTGCCAGTAATCATAACATATCCTACAGAAGCGTGCATTCATTTATTCAAAGCTATATCAAAGTCAATTCAAACACTTCTACTTTTTAAGGTCATATGACAGTGCCCAAATACCTTTCATGCTGCCCCCATCACCATTGACAACTGCAGTTGATAATACAAAATGAAGGGCACATTGAAATTGTCAATACACTACCCTCCGCTTGCTGGAGAGCATGGAGCTTCTGAGGCATGCTACAGTGTGATCTGAATAACTATAGTTTTTGATACCACTATTGTTTTCTACATTAACTCATATTTCCTAGCTAGTCACCACTTTGTGTTCAATTGTTAATCCTGGTCTTTTTTCTCCCACCTTTTCAAATACAGCTACCAAAGGGACACAGTTTTGGAGCAGATTTATGGACCTTATGTAAAAGTTAGAAATGTTTTACATTCAACCTTTGTCAAGAGATGTCTCCAAATTAGGTTTATCAATATTACACTGCACAAAAAAAAAAACCTTGCAGAGAACCCACAATTAAACAGGGATCATCAGAAAAAAACATCCACGTTTTTCTTTGCTATATTGAGATATAAATATGCTGCAGTGCAATTTCTGTTTAATGTAAACCAAATACATACACTGTCCACTCTCCCGTATAAAAACAAACAAACAAAACAAAAAAACTAGTATTTAGTTTGTTAATCAACTCTTAATCACTCACCCAGTGGTTGTTTATACTGTACAACTTCTTTCTCCTTAATCTTACCTGAGCTTGTTTTGGAAATTAAAATCTCACACAAAAAGATAACCTTTCCACTGACAGGAAATTGGTATCAAAATGAGTTATTGGTGGTGCCTCAAATCTGCTTTGTAGGGTAAGGCAAGAGGGATGTTATGATACCAAGCTAGATCTACAGGAGTCAGCGTTACATTTCTGTGTGCATACAGCACAAACAGAGCAATAAAACACGTTCATGTGTTTCATCCCACCTAGCCACACAGGGTTACAAATGCTGAAAATAAAACAAAATAACATTTGTGAAAAGGAGAATTTTCACAGGTTAGGGGGCTGCTTACTCACACAGACTGCTGTCAATGCAGTTAATGATTTTGTTTTCTGCCGAGAGGACTAAATTGAACTTTATTTGACCTGGAAGACAGAATTGTTCTTTTAGGGCTCAAAGTAGTATATTTGGTTACAAATGACTGTAACCCTATCCGGTGCTTCCACACTGCTTGTTTTTATATTGAGGGAATAATATACAGTATTAACTAAATGCAGTACAGTAAGACCAGTAAAAATACAACAAATACACATTTGTTCCATAGTCCCTTAGCACAATACCCATTGTTTCAATGTACACCCACTCTTCCAACCCTATTCCCTGGAAGGTTTCGGTCTGGTACAGTAAATAGAATGTGAAGTGTGTTCTCTATGAAATAAGCTAAATGAGTTTAAAGGGGATGTTCACAGTCACTATATTCTGAGGCTGTCCTTTAGTAGAGTGATGTATCTTGTGCCATTCCCAGACTTCGCTTGTGAATTGGCTTTCCTGAAAAGGAAAGTGAATTAAGTTAAGCTGACATTGCATGCCAGCCAGCTTTGTTTCATTCCTGATGCAGTATTCATTTGTGGCACACAGAGATTTATTGCATGCTTGACAACTATGAGAAGATGACCTGATTCTTAATAATGGAACTAAAAATGATTTTCATGGGGCAGAGTTACCTCCCTTGATTTTGTTCAGTAGCCTTTCCTAAGAACATACGGCCTTTTCTTGGTCCGGTAGCAAAACAGAAAATTCGGTATATAAGAAGATCTTAACGTCAGACTTGATGGGATAATTTACAAGGAGGTTGTAAAATCAAACTGCATTGAGGGTTTTCATTGAATTCTTACATTCAGTGAGAGTTTAGAGTTTAGAACTGCATTTTTACATTATAAAGTGTAGTATTTGTCTTGATGAAATACAGTGGTATTGCATTTTCACAATGAATCACTCATGTCAATCCAGAAAGGTATGCTTTCACTATTACTGCCACATGTTTTCATGCTAGGCACTCACACTTATTTGCAGGATCACTTTTCATAAAGCAGATTTTTTACAATTGCTGCCAGTGAGCCATCTTTACACTCCCTCTACCAGCGAGTTGGGAGTGCATGAGCTCTTTAACGTTGCCTTATATTTCATGATTCATACATTTTTTATATTACCTTTCTATTCACTTTTTATTCTGCTTAGTGAAGCTCATTACAGTTGGAAGGAACTCACACTGTCTCTTGGGGCTCCTAACTGAGTGAGAACCACAAATGATTCAAGCATGGTTTAGCTGCAAGTTAATACCCTGCAAAATTGTTCTGTGCAGCTCAGTAGAAAATGGGATGATTAAATGACAGGAGCATATCAAAAACATTTTTGTCTCAGTACAAGGTGTTAAGTGTAGCTGCTGCATGTTACATCCCCCTTGGTTGCTATTAAAATGGATACGTATTCATGGGGAAAATATGGCTTGCAGAAAGCAGTGTAAGGATTAAGTGTTCTGCTCAGTACACATTAAGGCCAACATACTGTATAGATTTCTGTTGAAGCTAAGCGCCACCTTTTTATGTATAAAAGGGGAGTCTTAGGTATCTACTCCTCCTAGTTTCTCAAGGCAGCTCATAGACAATGCCATAAGGGCATGATCTGAGCCTACACCATTACCATCGTCCCTGATAGCCAGGAACGCAAAACAGGATGAAGTGCGAACCACTGCCTGTTTTATGTGAAAAAGGCAATGCTGGACTTTACCTGCATACATATTGTCTCCATTATTATTATTATTATTTATTTCTTAGCAGACGTCCTTATCCAGGGCGACTTACAATTGTTACAAGATACCACATTATTTTTACATACAATTACCCATTTATACAGTTGGGTTTTTACTGGAGCAATCTAGGTAAAGTACCTTGCTCAAGAGTACAGCAGCAGTGTCCCCAGCTGGGATTGAACCCACGACCCTCCGGTCAAGAGTCCAGAGCCCTAACCACTACTCCACACTGCTGTCCGTAAAACAATACTTTTAACATGATACATTAACATACTTTTATGAATAATGGCACACAGACATGTTATCAACATCAGAATGTGTGTGATTTTCATCCATGTCAGTTTGAATACCAGAGGAGTATGATTTACACCAAGGCGACCAGGGAATTTAAAAGCAACCAACTGTCGTCTTAAGGTTATATTTTGAAATTTATGACAACTGATTCAGTCAAACTCAGAGCAGAAACAGCACATGTGACTTTTCAAATACAAATCCAAGACTTTAAATACACTTAATATATATATATATATATATATATATATATATATATATATATATATATATATATATATATATATATATAGGATTGGAGACAACAGTGTCCCTGAACTCTGGCTTAGATGTATCCACTCGTACACCTATATATATATATATATATATTGCAGTCAATACCACCTTAAGCCTTCACCGTGAATTTTCATCTCCTCAGATAACAATTAAGCTATAAGTTATAACTGTGTAATATTTTGATTGGATCAGCCCAGTGTAACTTCAAACATTTCCATCGATTATGCCACCCATCCTGTTAATAATTTCACAATAAAATCCCTTTGAAACCACACAATACCAGTGTTATAAAAAGGTATGTTGCTGATTGTTATTGGAAAATGTTAGATATCCGGAACCCTGCTTTAAGAGTCATTAATGAACCACAGTTAAAGATAAAGCCATCAAACACAATGCTTTGTGGTTTTAGGATGTCCTTTTTAAAAATCAGACCAGGAACATGTGGAATCTTAACTGGTGCTGAGATCTGATTACTTGGATCAAACACACACTGGTAATACTTTATTGTAAGGATACTGCAGCATGTGGATTAATCATCGGAAGTGGAAGTGGAAAACAAAGCCACAAGTATCACATTTTACAGCTTGTATTACAATTACGATATTGTACAGTATATTGTTAGACACACAAATACGTTCAGAGAAGAGACAGTATGATCCGTATTCATCAGCACTGTTTAAACTGTGTCATGCCACGAAAGCTTTTTTTGCAGCTGTGTTGCTTTATATTCCAGCAATCACATTCCACATAACCTTCTAATTTTATTTCAGGCTATGGTATATATGTTTAGAGAGGCTGCATGTATAAAGTATTTGAAGAAATAATAATAATAACTCCAGACAATAAGTTAGTAGTATTTTAACACTAAGACGTCTAAATAAGATCCTAATACTGCTGCCAAACAATTACAAACAAGGACCGCTTAAGCTTGATTTGCACGGGACTAAAGATCAAGTGTCCTCAGAGTTGGTCAAAAGCAGAGGATGTCTAGTAACCTCCTAGACATGGACTCGTTTTCATCAAGGAAAGTCATCCTTTCCTAGTTTTCATCCTTGTCATTTCACTGTACCTTCTTTTCTAAAGGCTACTGTCCCGATGTCCTGTAAAAAAACACTGAGAAAATGATCTCAGGTAAAAAGAAATAGATTTGCACAGAACTAAATTTCACAGATGTCATTAACAATTCTGAGGCCACCTGTTTCTATGTGGTGATTTTTAGTTTCATGTGAACCGGGCTTCAGAAAATAGGTTGTAAAACTGCTAGTATTATGGTTACAGTTGTAAGGGCACCAGCGTGACGAAGTTAAAGGTTGTGCAAAAAGCCAGAAAGTATTTGTTAAATCTCATTTAATGATTTTTAATTTTGTATTGGCTGCAACCTTGGTGGAAATTAACCTTTTTTCTGTTTGGGGATGTAAAATGTTATATTTAATACAGTCAAATGTTTAAAATTATGATTAGAAGCAAGAGCCAAAAAGAAAAAAAAAAGTTAAGAAAATGTTGATTTAAATAATAATAATAATAATAATAATAATAATAATAATAATAATAATAATAATAATTTGATTTAAATCAACAGTTTGATGGGTCTTTTTAAACTAGGCCAGGGTGTGAGATTATTTGTTTGTCTTGTTGTAATGTATCAGCCAATCATTTCTCCCCTTTCGTGTGGGGGAGAGGCTAATGAGAAAGTGTCAGAGTTATTTGATAACAGCAGCCCCCTGAATTGTGTTTAATAAGAATAACTTGAGAAATGCTTGTGGAGAGAATGCAGAGCTGGGGCAATGCTTGTGTGCTGACAGCTATCCAACAGTGTTGTCACAGCAGGAAGACATCAGTTGAAGAAACAGATAGCGGGGCTTACAGAGAGTCTGGTCAGCAGTGTGGACAGAGTTTCACAAGATTATACATCACCCCAGGGTCACTGTGTTCCCACCATAAAGACAGCCAGGCTGGTTTATTATTGTAATCTAATAAAAGAGGGGAGCAAAGGACAGCATTAGCCTATTGAACATCCAGTCCCGGATGCATTTCTGAAAAAGTACATGCACTATTCCTGATGAGGTGCAGATTACATAGAATGCCACTGTGCCAGACCTGCCCTGATTTTTTACTTTTGAATGATTACAATGGTGTAATCCAGTGCAAGTACCCTTTTTAATTAGGAGTTAATGTTTCAGGAAGGTAAAAAGAGTTTATGGAAAAGAATAAACATATTTTTTTCTGTTTCAATATGCTTATAAAGCTAGTTCAGAAGGCTATAAACAAACTTTGATGTTGAGAACACAATTTACTCTGATATACTGTTATTTGCTTGTTTTTCGTGTCTTAATAAATATTTATTTACACATTTTTATTAGAATACAGAATACATATTAATGCAAAAAACAAAAAAATACAAGAAACGACTAAAATCAGTGTGAAATACAGACGGAACGGAACTGTTCCCTCTCAGAGACTGGAATATGTGTGGCAGAGATTTAATGTGACTGTAATAAAATGTCTCAGCCCTGCCTTCGTTGTACTTCAAAGGCTCGAGAGCGTTTGTGCAGTAGAAGGCTCAGTATGACACATTCACTCCTTTGTTTCACTCTGCTAACTGTATTTCATTTCACACCGTATCTGCCCTGCTTTGTCTGTCTGCGAGTTGCTCTGGAGTCGAAGCGACCCCTTGAGATAAACTCTGTCAGACTCGGGGGTGATTTATTAAATTCTGATTTCTGCGAAGGACTTTAATGTCGAGGGAAAGCAAATACATTGCAGGTGTCTGCCAGCTCCAGGCGGTATTTGTTCTCGGTTACAATCTCCAAAGGTAAATGAGAAAAAGTACAAATCTATTTTGGATTTCCTGTCTTTGTTTTTCCCCCTCTTGATCTATGAAGTGGCAATTGGAGCTGCATCTTATTTTACTTCTGTTTGTCAGGTGCACCTTTAAATGACTTTTTAATATACTTCTTGATGTGCATTAAAAAACTCTTTGTGGGCTTTGTGTACTGGTGCTTTAAATAACAAACACATAGACCATGTCCTGTGTTACATTCAGAGGAGGCACTGATTAACTTTCCATTAGCTATTAATTCATTGTTATAGATACAAAAACTGGTTTGTATCTATTATGTAATCAAAATAAAATGTATTTTACAAGAAAAAAATAAACACTAGAATAAACTGACACAACTTTTGCTATGTTGACAATAAAAATCTGATTAAAACCTCATTAGTGATATGTTGATTCTGTCCAACATATGTATATTTCTGCAGCCATATATATATATATATATATATATATATATATATATATATATATATATATATATAATTTATTTCTTAGCAGATGCCCTTATCCAGGGCGACTTACAATTGTTACAAGATGTCACATTATTTTTACATACAATTACCCATTTATACAGTTGAGTTTTTACTGGAGCAATCTAGGTAAAGTACCTTGCTCAAGGGTACAGCAGCAGTGTCCCCCACCTGGGATTGAACCCATGACCCTCCAGTCAAGAGTCCAGAGCCCTAACCACTACTCCACACTGCTGCTGGGACATTATATATATATATAGATATATATATATATATATAGATATATATAGATATATATAGATATATATAGATATATAGATATAGATATAGATAGATAGATAGATAGATAGATAGATAGATAGATATCTCAAATTTATGATTTCAACAGTGGCAGATGTTATTTCTGCCTTCCTTAAATGTCTGAACCTGATTTGCATTTTTATTGTATGTAGTAATGTTAATAAGGGGGTACAAAACAGAACCCCTTTGGGAAAACCCAATTTGGATTCATATCCACTGCATGCAGAGTTAAATAGAGGTATACACACTTCATTATATTTATCCTTATATATATATATACCCTTAACATGATAAAAAGAGAACCCCAACACATTTCAGTTCAGATATTTAATCATTTCAAAAGATATATGATTTCTAGTTTTGAATTTGGAAGACAGTCATCTTCCAAATTTTGTTGTGTGAGTGCATAGATGTATGGATGTAAAGTATAACCAGCCCTAGGAATGCTAGTTCTTTGTAAGAGTTGATTCCTGTTGTCCAGTTTAGTG
Organism: Acipenser ruthenus; assembly: GCF_902713425.1. NCBI lineage: Eukaryota > Metazoa > Chordata > Actinopteri > Acipenseriformes > Acipenseridae > Acipenser > Acipenser ruthenus. The sequence goes on from NC_081196.1 coordinate 57,460,057, forward strand.
GATGGGTGGGTTTATGGGTATGGGGTCAAATTAACTTAGGGGGGAGGGAGCTGCACCACAGCAAGTTAGAGCAGCAGGAGAGAAACAGCAATCAACCTGAAGCAAGTGTCGGTCCTCTATCTTGTACATTTTCTTCGTAAAGTCATTTAACCAGACCAACTCCTGATCCCAATAAAACATATAGGCCTATGTTGTATTATTAATTTGAATGTGTGGGACATTAATTTAGGTTTGCAGGCTGATTTCTATCACTTCTTCTGTAACCATTGCAATTCTCAAAAGAAAGAAAGTTGCGTTCAATCATTTCATGTATTGGCTTATCAGAAAACAACCAACACTTATTAAACTTTAGGTCACAAAAGCCTCCCTAATATGTCTGAAACCCTTTATAAAGGGAGAATACTGCTCTCTTAAAAAAGTGCTTTATGTAGTTTAAAGTTATCCATGAACCACATTATCGTTATTATGCTAATAGAGAAGCAGTTATGTGCTTTGCTCCACCATTCATCCCTAAGGGCTGTTTCATGATACTTCCATTCTCGGATGCTTAAATTCAGGGTGATAAAGAGTTGTGACATTTGCATATTTATTTATCAAATTCATTAAAGTGCTTAATACAATTATTTGTACTGTGATGTGTGAAGAGCAATCTGTCTCTCCATCTGGTGGTGTAGGGGGCAGTGCATAACTTCAGAAAATCTGTGGTTCAAAGACATCTGAACAAATGACTTATTTAGTGATATTGGTCAAGCCACCAGACCAGTCTAAAACACTGGATAGAAGCTGGATCCTTCTGGAAGTGATCTGCTGGATTTCAGTGCTATGTAAATATCAACTGTCATGTTTATTTTTCTGTATATGTGTTTTCTAATGCACACAAGGATTTATCAGTATTACAGTAAAGTGTTGTTAAAATAGAGGGCTAACATAACATTAATAAAAAATACTGTTTAATACTAGCAATGCTAATGTAATGCAATAATATTGTAAACTATTTTATATAACACCCCAATCAAATAAATATGATGGCAATCATAACATGTTTACAAATAGTTTCCTAGTATAGCGAATTGCATATCATTTTTGCTTTTTGAGAACCTACAGTTAAATACAGACAGCGGGTATCTCTTCCAGTTTGGAAGAGCCAGGCTGGCCCAATCCTGTCTTTCCTTGCATCTTCAAACTCTGATGTTACTAATGTGTGGGGGCAGGAGGATCCTTGAAATGCATTCTTAAAAAACCTTTGCTGCGCTGCTGAAAGATTGTCATTTCACAGTTGCCGGGTTAAAAGCAATGCAGGTTGTAGGATGTGAGCTGACAACCCTGAGGGTATTGAGACTATGTTTGCTTTTTCTTTCTTTCCTCTTGTGCGGGGGTGCAGCTGTTTCAGTTCCCTTTGCCAGCTGTCAGTTAGATGGCTCACTGTAAACAGTTCCATAAACCAGCTGTGGTGGAATAGGTAGATTTGTTGAAGGTAGAACCAAAAAAAAAAGAAGACAGGTGTACCTTGTGCTTGCAAATGGATTAGATGTGGGCAAATGAAAAATGTTTTGTTTTTTAATAACTGTAACAATACTGATCATTTTGTACCTGTCTACTGTAGGTTTGAGGTTTTGTTTACTGCTATGTTATGTCTAGAAGAAGGAATATCAAAGTTAATAAATACGTATACAAACTGAATTGCACTACAACAGGCATATGTACACAGAGCATGTGTTACTTATTCTGAACTTACTAACACATTTATTAAGTTAATACTTAAGCTGTAAGAATTTTGCTGACAATGCATCGGCCTTAAAGCTTATTTGAAAGGAGCTCAAAACATTTATTTCTGTGTTGTTTTTCTATTAACAGACTTATTGTGCAACGTCTGTTCGCTGCCAAGGGCCTAGATATTCGGTAGCAGCTATTTACACTGTCTCAATAGACCCCAGGATAAATACTAATTTACAAATTAAATATAAAAAAAGCAGTTAAGAAAAAAGCCTTCTAGTATTTCTTTCATCCAGTACCAGCAGTCTAAGGGTTCAAATGGAATGACACAAAAGAAGAAAATCAGCAATGTGCCACCCGACTACTGTCATTTTCTGAATGTTACGCACATACTTTAGAAGCATTGTGTAAATGCAAAGAAAAGCCATCAGAGAACATTAAATAGGTCACCAACAGCTGGAGTTGCAGACCCAGATGGAGGTTGATAAGGTGCTGTCATTGAAACCTTTTACTAACTTTGTTTTAGCATTTCTGCAGAGCTTATGATTTAGTTTTTTACAGTCTTCCAGATGGATGGGTGACAAAATGTCCAACCAGCCTGAGACCTGGTGATGCCTCGGTAGCAGAAGACACTGTAGCTGCTAGTATTACTACCCTTCAGATTGTATATGCAATCTGGTACTGTAACCCCTGCTGATAGCTCCTTGCCAACACTTCCTAAACAATCTGCAGGTAAGAATAACAAGCTGTATGAAATATACAGAGACTTAGCAACAGTACTGTTTATACACACAATTGCTGGAATTCACTCACTAGTTTTCTGTACATAAAAAAACAAAAAAAACATTAACTAATAAATAAAAAGCTACTTAAAATAATTCAAGCAACCATATCTTTTCTTAGAGTTTAATCAATACATACTGGTAATGTTGGATACATTTTATTTAACTGAAATATCAACAGTATGTTTCTGAATGTGACACCAACACGTTACATAAGTATTTACTTTATAAGATTGTATTACATTGTTTTATTCTTTTTTATCCTAATAGTGGAGCAACTGTGAGCAGGTTTAATTAAATCCTTAGTCTGTGCATCATGCTACTGTACAGGCCAACCAAGCTTAGTCCACCTACATTGCTCCCCCATTGCTTCTGCTCTTCTCCCGCTCACCAACTCATTTAACCTCTCGCTTCTCCCTTCGCCCCCTACTCACACCTCTGGTAATACTCTCGGCCTTATCTTCCTCTCCGGCTGTAAGGCAACATCATCCACCATAACTGCCCCCTGACCCCCTCTGATCATCTCCTCCTTTTCCTCACCCTCTCCCTACCCTCCCCCTCTCCCTCCACTCTGCTACCCTTACTCCCTGTCCTCCGTCGTAATCTCCGTACTATAGACACCAGTTCCCTGATCTCCCTCTCCTCTTCACTGCTTCCCTCTGTCTTCTCTTCCCTTCACCCGGACTTAGCCTCTGCCACCCTATCTAGTGCGCTATCCTCTTCCCTCAACTCCCTAGCCCCCTTATGTCCTTATTCTCCTTCACATAGGCCTCCTCAACCATTAAATCACTCTTTCCCTTAAATCAGACCGACGTTCATTGCGCCAGGCTGAGCGACTCTAGAAGTCTTCTCCCTCACCTTTGAACCTCCAAACCTATCATTCCCTCCTTTCTAATTTCCTCTCTGCTTTGGAACTAGCCAAACATGACTACTTCCAAACTCTCATCACTGCTTTGGCTCCCCATCCCCGTCAGCTTTTCTTAACCCTCAATAAACTACTCCCTCCCCCTCCTTCACCCCAATCTTCAGTCCTCCCATCCCACACTGCTAGTGATTTCTCTCACTATTTCACAACCAAAATCAGTACTATTCATCTACACCTCCGGACTCTCCCCCAGACTAGTCCCCATCCCCAGCTCACCATTCTACCTCCATCTGCTCCTAATGCCCCCTTTACTGACTTTCCCCCCACATCTTATTCTGAACTCTCCTCCATCATTTCCAAGGTCCACCCAACCTCTTCCCCCCTTGGATCCCGTCCCTGCTTCCCTCATACCCCCTTTACTCCCTCTTATCCTCCCCTATCTAGTCTCCCTCTTTAACTCCTCCTTGTCCACCGGTATCAGCCCTGCTGCTTTTAAATCAGCTACCATCATTCCTTTGTTAAAAAAACACACTCTCGACCCTGCCTGCCCTGCCAACTACCACCCAATCTCTCTCCTTCCATATTTTTCAAAACTCCTTGAGCATCTAGTTCATGTACGCCTATCATAATACATATCCGCCAACTCCCTCTACCCCCGATTCCAATCTGGTTTCCGTTCTTCCCATTCCACAGAGACTGCCCTTCTCACTGTCCAGAATCATCTGGCCAACTCCTCCCACACTGGCCTCTCTTCAATTCTCATTCTCCTTGATCTTTCCTCTGCCTTTGACACAGTCAATCATCCCATCCCCTTCTCCACCCTTTCCAACCTCGGCATTTCTGGAACACCCCTTAGCTGGCTGCACTCATATCTATTCTCCCGCACCTCTGCTGATGCTTTCAACAGCCTCACCTTTCCCCCCTCCCCTCTGACTGTTGGTGTTCCCCAGGGCTCTGTCCTCGGACCCTTGTTATTCTCTCTGTACACCTCACCTCTTGAAGCTCTAATCTCTTCATTTAACTTCCCCCACCATTTCTTTGCTGATGACACCGATTTTCTTTTCCTTCCCTTCCTTCACCCCTGACCTTTGCACCCGTATAACTGCTTGCCTGACTGCTATCCAATCTTGGATGGCACGTCATTACCTCCTCATCAACCCATCAAAAACTGAAATCCTTTTCTTCCCCTCCCCTTCTTCTCCCCCTCCCACCCCCACTATTTCATTTCCTCCCCTGTCCCTCATCCCGGTTAACTCTGCTTGCAACCTCGGCGTCATCTTTGACACTACCCTTTCCCTTGCTGATCATATCTCGGCCACTACACGCACCTGCCGATTCCACCTATTTAACATTCACAAAATATGCCCCTCCATCTCATTCTCTGCCACTAAACTCCTGGTTCATGGTCTCATCTTCACCCGTCTCGATTACTGCAACTCCCTTCTCCTTGGCCTTCCCTCCTATGCCTTCACACCACTACAGCAAATTCAAAACGCCTCTGCCCGTATCATAGTCAACATTCCCCACTCCTCTCATACCTCCCCTCTTCTCCTCCAGCTACACTGGCTCCCTGTTTACTGTCGCTGCTTATTTAAATTCCTTACTCTAGTCTACAAATCCCTCCATGGTCTCGCCCCACCCTACTTGGCTGCACTTATCACTTACTATGCTCCCTCCCGTCCCTTACGCTCTCAAACTCTGTTATTCCTCTCGGTCCCACCCTCGCCCTGTGCCCAATCTCGTTTCCGTTCCTTTTCCCTCCTGGCTCCCCTTCATTGGAATAAACTCCCACTCAATATAAAACAGTCACCTACACTACGCAGTTTTCGCTCCTCCCTTAAAACACATCTTTTCACCCTAGCCTATCCCACTGCGTGCCCTAACCCCTAACCTCCAGTCAGGACCCTGCTTGCTTGCCCAACACTGCCCTAGCTTCAGTTCTCACAGTAGCACCATTCTCTACTTCCTCACCCTTGCCCAATAAACTTACCTTCTTCCTTCAGCCATTTCTCTTGATTGTACCATTTAGTTTAATAATTGTAACATGCCTTGGTCAAAGGCGCTATATAAATATAAATAAATAAATAAATAAATAAATAAATATTGCATTATCAAGGTAAATGACAGCAGATGATAGGGTTTGTTTAACTTGCTTTTTTCTTTTTTCTTTTGTGGACACAAGTGTCATTTTGTGTAATGTATCCAAACAAGAAAACGATTAAACTAATTAAAAAACGTCTTTCAAAGTGTGACAAGGTGCTCTTTGTATTTGGTCCCTCTGCCTTCCCTTGATATATTTGCATATAGTTGCATCAGTAGGTAACTCATATTCCTTATTAACTTTTTCCACATGCTAATCACAAGCAGGCTGTCTCTGTTCAGCAACGGGAGAGAGTGCACAGAGAAAACAATTACTCTCAATGTAGCCCTCTGGGTAGAACAAGATACACAGATTACTGGCAGTTTAGAACACTGCATTTAAATAACAGGCCTAATGAAATTTGGAATTTTTCAAGTAACTGTAGTTTTGTGGTTTTGGTTTATACTTTTTTAAACTGCTTTAGTTGAATATGAAGATAAGTTGCCGCAATGCAGATCTGAAATAAATGTGTAAAAGAATTCTAAAACAGTATTAGCAATCTTTATTATAATTAGCTGTTGTTATCCTATATTAAAAACAGCAGTATTTACTGAATTCTCAAGCTCCATTCTAAATGCAGGAGACAGGGTGACAATTCACATACTTGATTTCCAAAGCCAGTAGATGAGAGGACAAGGCTATTATTATTATTATTATTATTATTATTATTATTATTATTATTATTATTATTATTATTATTCAGTCCCCAAAAACAGCACCTTATTCAGCCTTATAAAATGTAATTAAAATGTGACCAATTCCCCAGCATTTAGGGTTTAGTGTGGAGTAGCAGCAGTGTGGGTTCAATCCCCAGTGGGAGACACTGCTGCTGTACCCTTGAGCAAGGTACTTTACCTAGATTGCTCCAGTAAAAACCCAACTGTATAAATGGGTAATTGTATGTAAAAATAATGTGTAAAAAAAAAAAAAATGTAATTGTATGTAAAAATAATGTGATATCTTGTAACAGTTGTAAGTCCCCCTGGATAAGGGTGTCTGCTAAGAAAATAAATAATAATAATCTCAATAATGGTTACAGTATTGTTGTTCTCATTTTTAACTACAGAAAAACAACAATACTGAAGTCTTCATCTTCTGTTCAGAATGTGCTGCTTTCTTTCTAATTGGCCTGCTCTGCCAATTTGTAAACTGTATCCAAACCCCTACTGCAATCCTTATAAAAAAAGGATAGACTGAACTATCAACATTATGACTGTAAATTAAGAAGAGTACTTATATATTTCAGCACATATTTTTTAATATAAATCACAGGAGAATGTCACATCAGTACAGGATTGATTTTTGTAATGACGAGCCAATAGCGCTGCAGAACATCTTGGCTATGACACACTGGTAAATGAGCCTGCAGTCTTAATGGGTCACTCGTAATGAATACATTAACAGTAATAAAATCAAATACAAAATAGGTATTAGCAAGGAGAAAGGCAATTCACATATCCGATAATCAATTCTCTAGCTTCTAGAAGACTTACCACAACACACAGCATATATGCTTTCAGTGTTACAGCAGGTATAATTGTATTTTTGTTCTATTGGTGGCACAAACGATGTCACATTTATGGTAATATAGACACACTTTTGTGGGTCTTTATCAAGGCCATTATGAAAATAACAAGAATTGCTTGACAGGCCACCTCTAATGGAGACACTGTTTCTACAGGGCTTATAATTAGGTTTTATGTGACAACCTTCCTTGAAGGTGAGAAGTAATTCAATAAATACATAATTGATATACAAACTACATTTATTTCCAGAGTAAAAATGAAAAAAAGGGGAGTGGAGGTGCATAAAAGTGCATTGGAACTGAGCCTCTTTTAGCTTGGAAGGGCCCCAGGCAGCCCAAAGAAAGCAAGGACACCTGGGTGAGATATTATTATCGTATGGAACGGGAGGTCACAAGTCCTTACTCCCTAACGTAACATCCTGCAGCTCCTCTTCTCTTCTGTGTTTTTAGTCTTATTCACCATGGCTGTGTGTGTTTTTCATGAAAGTGTTTTCTTTCCATTACTCCCTGCTCTTTTTTACCCTTCGGGCGCTTTGTATTGCTCATTCGGCAGCTAATACTTAACATTTCGAATATGTCTGTAAGATGCATGCAGTATCTATATGGATTTCTAATTACTAGAGGAACTGCGCATTGATTATGTTGTGTTGGTTTTTTCAACAGGGTACTAAACAAGCATTTTTTTATAGTTACCAGTAGTTTTGTTTGGCAATTTACATTAGTACTTGGTGTTTATTCAACCTAGTAATAATTAACCTTTATTACCGGTTTCGGTATTACTAATTCTTGACTGCAATGAAAAATACAAAGTAACATCGATAGGCAGTGTGTTGGTACGCTGTCATTTGGAGTAACAATCTGCTGATGTCACAAAGGTCATGATAGTAAAACAGTAAAATATGGACGCTGTGTAGGCAGATTTCTAATATATGTTTTCTATCTTCTTTTTTCCACCTGTTCAATTAAAATAGTCCTGTATAAAAACACATGCGCTTACCTTGCGTTTACAGTAGGTGCAACCCCTCTTTAAGTGCATGTGACTATTTCTAGGGTATGGGAACTGGTATATGATAGTTATGGTTTCAACTTCGTTTCCATGGTAAACTCAGATTTTCATTAAATATTTCGGCAATGGTAGGAGGGTAGAGTGATGTCCTTTGGAACATAAACACTTTGTGACACTGTCTCTTTAAATCTTTAAAAGGCTCAGTATCCAACAGGATCAGTATTTTAAAAGATAAAAACGTTAATGTTTCCCCTATCTAAAATATGAATGGCTACCCTGCCCATCACATCTGTATCCATGCTAAGAGTCTAACCTGGATGCAGCTATGGGTGGTATGGCAATTCCTGACTTCTGTGGCTTCAAGCTGTAAACCATAACTATTTTGTAACAACGTTTTTTGCAGTGAGTATTGAATGTGATGAGTTCAGTGATGGACTTCCACAGTTCACTTACAGTACCTGCCTTAACCCTGACCCGGAGAAGGCCTCAACAATACAAGTGAGGGGTTGAGTGTCATTTTCTTGTTTAATTAAGTCTTCCTGTAAAACAGTCAGGGGATGCACAGAGAAGCTGTATTCTGCTGATGAGCTTCAGAGTTCATAGTCACTCAACATATATCACTGAGTATCAAACATGGGTCCCCAGAGGTCAAAGACTGACATTGAATCAGCAGAGTTACCCAGTCCGTGTGATCCTGTGATACATTTTTCTTTTAATAGCAGGGAGTCATTTTACCAAAGAACGCCTGCAGTCGTTTTGAAGAATGTTTTAGACAGGTCCTGTGATATATTTTTATGTACAGTATATGGATTTGGTAGAGTAGCACCTGAGCTATGTGCTACACCGCCCCTTCCTCCCTGTCAAGGACACAGTTGATGTTAAAGAATGACACTCTACTTGTTGCTGTAACAGATGTTTTAAATGCCATACCTTCAATAGGGAACCCCAAAGAAACCTTAGATCATAAAATGTAAACTGTCATAACAGACTGTCAAGCCCATACTGCCAAGTTAATTTGTAGTCATTAACTGCGTAGCAGTGATGTCAGGTTGTTAGTATGGCAAGCATAGTTGTTCGTGACTGACTGGCACTTACCTCTTAGTTCTTTACAGTTTTCAAGATGCTAGGCTTAGGGCTGCGTTGTTTTTTTTTTTTTATAAATTTAGTCGTCGCCAATTATTTTTACCCCGGTTTTCACCCCAATTTAGCATGCCCAATTATTATCTGTATCCCCGGCTCACCGCTCGCAACCCCCCCGCCGACTCAGGAAACGGAGGCTGAAACACGCGTCCTCCGAAACGTGCTCCTTCCAAGCCGTCATTTTTCGCACTGCAGATCCACAGCAATGCTACCAGACCTATAGTGCCGGAGGACAACACAGATCTGGCGGCTCCGCTGCAGAGCCACAGGCGCCCTATCGGCCACAGGGGTCGCTGATGCGCGGTGAGCCGTGGATTCCCCTGCCGACCTAAGCCCTCCCTACCCGGGCAGCGCTCAGCCAATTGTGCGCCGCCCCCTAGGAACTCTCGGTCACGGTCAGCTGTGACATAGCCTGGATTCGAACTAGCGATCTCCAGGCTATAGGGCACATCCTGCGAGGAGCGCCTTTACTGGATGCGCCACTCGGGAGCCCTATAGGGCTGCGTTGTTAACTCTACCAGTGGCCTTTTGTTTGTGTATATTGATCGATATTGGCTGTGTTGTTGATCCTAAAGAGTCTATTGGCACAACATATTTACTGTGAAAGGAAAAGAACACCAGATACTGCATGCACACAACACCATTTGTAACCAAACTTTATACTGCAATTAACAGTCATTGAAACAAATAGAGGCTCCTTTAAAGCTAACATATAGAACTAAAAAAAACACACTGTATTAACGAATATTATTTCAAGTGGTGGAGTGCACTTTAAACCTTGCTCAAGTATAATGCTAATAACATTCCAAAAGTGATTGTTGCAAATGAACATTACATTTATTAGAACCAGCGGAGAGAGATGTAATATTAACCAAACAAAAGCACACATATATTTGAAATACAATCGGCCCTTGAAATAACAATCTGATTATTAATTGAGTTGGCATTTCCATTAAAAAGCCAAGTGACTGTTATAAACATGTTGGAAAGTTGTAAGACTGTCATATGATTTGAATACTGCTGTTCTTCTACAAAGCCCTCAGTATACATACACGTTTGAAGCTAATTTGCATGCTGCTCTTAACACGCCTGTGTTTGTGCAAACTTTGAGTACCAAAAAGCCTTTAATTGTAAGATTTTAGATTTTGCAATTAAAATCTCCCCTTTTTTGCTCTGAGTAATGAATGAAGAGCCTTTGATGTACTTTAATCAGTTTAGATGTATTGTAGTTTAAGGAGCATACAGATGCAAGATACATTTTTGATTTTTAATTGACATACTCTTCTACCTTTGAAGATGATAAGATTTTCTGCTGAAAGCATTACAATTCTATCCACTGGCACAAACAAGAAAGATTCAGATCATATCATAAAGAAGGTGGACCAGCAGGATAATAGTTGGCAAACATCTACATGTTGTTGGCTGTAAAGTAAATATACATTTACTGTACATCATCGTTTTTAAATGAATATCATGATTCAACAAACACCATCTTTAAGCCTTCTGCTGACATAATTTGGTGCTTTTTTACCTTTTCACCCACATATGAACAAAAAACTTCTGCCTGCATTTCACACAAATGTGGAGGGAAATTATATAAATTTCAACTACAACTAGCTTATTTTTCAAATAAGATAATTATAAAACATCTCTTCTAACACATTTGCTTGATTTTATTACACACTTTGCCTTTTAAATAAGATAGATGATTTGTCTGTACATTGATAATTCTGGACTATTACGAGCAATGATTGGCATTAGTGTCGCATGGTGAAGAATTACATGGTGGTTTTGTGATGCTAACCACGGCCCACAAGGGACTGAGCTTAAAACATCAAACCCTCACACATGAACTGAATCTGTTTTCAAACTCAAATGACCATGCAGGAAGAAAGGGTTAGACCCTGGCAACCATCCTTTAATGAAACATGTGCTTGGATAGGAGAATCCTACTCTGCCTGACCTTTCACATAACAGAAGTCACAATTATTGAATACTAATGAATACTGATTTACATAAAAAAAAAACCTGTTGTTCATTAATGACATTACATATATAATATATATATATATATATATATATATATATATATATATATATATATATATATATATATATATATATATATATATATATATCTTATATTGTGTTTACAATTAAAACTGTTTGGTTTGTAGGTGCTTACTTGAAGTTTTGCCTTATATTCTATGACTGAGTATTTTTGAAGTTACCTTGGCTGAACAAAGCAGCCAGGTTTTAATGCTGCAAGAACTACTTGCTTTTGTAAATATCTGTTATTTTAAATGGTGATCCTCTTTTTGTTGTGGTGCTTTTGTTAAGATTTGAATAACATGAATTATCATTGCTAGCTTCAAGATGCCAACCTTGAACCGTCATCCTCAGTCAAATCCCAAACCAATGTGTAGTATCATTGCTGTTTGGAATTCATTAGGAGTGTGACAGATGCATTGTTGACCATTTACTGTGTCTCAGACGCCGTCTAAATTAGCAAGTTAATTTTCTGTCATTCAGTTTTCCTCTTGGCTCTCATTGTTGCATTTGTCTATAGAAGTATACCTGTAAGGACACTTATGCTGCAGTTGATTGACAATCATCATATGGTTAAAATGGTATTCAAATCCCCCTGGTAGGAACAGCATATGACTCTTTATAGAAACCAAGATTATACAATTCATTATAATTCAAAGTTTAACAATTGAACATTTAACAAATTGTAGCACTTCTATGTAACTTGCAAAGAAGCAATTGTTTGCCTTTTTAATACCGGGATGACTTTACAGTAAAATGAGCATTGTTTATGTGAATATTTAAATACAGAGAGGGTGTTTTTAAATTATTTATCAGGCACAGGCTTGGCCACTTGATTAGCTCTGATTTGCACCATCTGCTGATAGTTACTGAGGATCTCGCGCCGACTGAACACTGTAGCTGTAGCTTAATCTGTGCAGTTCCTAGAAATTGAAAACTCTCAGCAAGCAAATTAACAAGAGCAGGGATTCGGCAATAATAGAGCTTCTCTGCTTTTGTTTCCCTCTGACAGATGGACAGGGTGTGCACAAATTGAATTCAACTTTAATTGCATTGTGCCATTTAAAATGTATCTGCTCCACAGATTTTGTTTACAGATTTATAGGATTTTGAAATGTCTCGTTTTTTTCCACCCTCTATCCAATATGGAAAGAGATAAAGCACTCTGTAATTCTTTAGGACCAAGGTATTCATTAGCACTCTTTGCCCTCAAGGGGAAAATGTTCAATCAGGCAAATATTCATTTTTTCAACATGCACTGAACTGATACATAGGAGTGAGAATGCAAACATCATAAATGCTGCCTACTCATATGTACAGTGAGCAAGTAAAGCAGCAGCGAGTATTAATGCTGTAGTAATGCTACAACAGCAGGTTTTTTTGGGGGGTTTGTTGGATTGGAAACTGTACCATATAACATTAATATTATAAATATGTTACCATTTACTGTTGAAAAACTTTTTTGCATATTTTCTATTTAGTGGGGAATCCTTATTTCCCAGCTGCCACCCTGTCAATCAGAACAAGTACTTGCCAGTTCTGCAAAGGAAACCAATCCACTTGACTACAGTGAGTGACTAAAGAGATGTTTATAGTTGTTTTATATTGTAAATATTTCCTATTTTGAGATAATGTCTTAACTGGCTTTTCCCACTCCTTGTTATTATTAGTACCCAACCTAAATGGATTATGGGCATCTTAAAGAGATGATCAGTGCAGGATGTATTTGAAGAATTGTAGTTATTATTATTATTTTGTTTCTTTTTGTGCAGAGAAAGCGTCACATTCTAAAAAAGCGTTTTACATTTATTAAGAAACGTATAGTATAAACTCCTAATTTAAAAATAGCATTGGCCATCAGGGCTTTTGAAAACAAAAATCTTTAACTGAGTCAGAACAGTTTCTGTCCCTGAAATGCTTCTGGGAGAATGGAGATCAATTAACACTAAATAAACAAACAGTAGGGAAAAGACAACCGTTACAACAGAGGAGTCGTCTCTCTATTAGGCTCCAGAGGCCTGGGGAAGAAAGTTTCATTAACTGGATCTGAAGTCCTGCGGCCTTCCAAAAAAACACATTAATTACGGAATATTGAAATAAAGTTTATTCGCTTGCAATATGTTAATAATCATGTGAGACTGGGCCATGGGAGCAGAGGTGCAGCAAAGGTCATAAAATAAGCATGAAGCATTTAATACGTACATTAGGCGGGGTTTTCTGCAAATGAGTTGGTTATTTGCTGGTCTAGAGCAAATTAAGATGATTTTGCTTCAGTTGCTAATTTGTAATAGTGTAATAGGGGATTATTAACCTATTTTTTAAAGCCATTGTAATAGAAGATATTGACAACATTCACATAAACAGCAGAATGTTGGACAAACAGAAAGAAAATACAGTTTTCAGCAGATGAGTGTACAGGCTGAATTTATCTTCTAATGTAATACCTCCCATGGTGTTATGTAGAAGCACTTGTGTTATTTATATAAAAAAAAGATCAAATAAGATGGAAATGTTTGATGTAAATGTTGATGTAGCTTATCATGTTAAAATCTGACAAAGATTAAATGCAATAAAAATGTTTTCCATCAGTTACAAAATCTGTGCATTATGAGATGCTTGCTGAACTGGTCTGGATGTAAGAGAACATAATTCTTCATTTATAGATGTACATGTTTCAACACAACTTGGTTATATTTTTGTATGACAGAACTGCATGCCAAATGAAAAACAAAGCAACATTCCCCAAAGGAACAAAAGCTATTGTGTTGTAAATTGTATTGCTAAAAAAAGGCTTCTATTTCAAAGAGAAGAATAACAGATTAGTTTCTACAGAGCACATGTAAAATCCTGAAGTTTAAATGTGTGGAAAAAAATGAAGCATTTGAATACTGATAACTGCTTCACAAAAGTGTGCTCCCTGAGAGTTTCACAAGTTGTGGATGAGTGTGCTGCATGTTAAAATGCATTCAGCATTGAGACTTGAACTCAGCCAGCCAGCACAAGGCTGCATGTACACTGACTCAGTGACACACTGTTGAGTGCCACATCCCTTCTTTATGTCTGGGTGAAGAGACCTAACTTGGTAAAGAAAAGGCAAAGCCAGCTTTTCATTGAGGCACTTTCGAGAGTCACTGCACACCAGTGGAGACAGCCATCTGGAAAATCAAAGTCAAAAGCCAGCTGCCTTTTTTTTGTTTGTTGGCTGAAGTAAAACATTTGGAAATAAAAGTTTTAGTTGTAAGCTATATTTGATGCAAACTCAATATCGTAGAAAAAAATCCCAAATCACATATTTAATCATATATATTTAAGTTGTGGAAACAGTAGTCAATTCAGAAGTTCAAAATAATTTGGCCAATTTGGATTACTATAAAATACAACCTGTTTTGAAGGATTTATAGAAATATTTGATATTAACATTTTAACCCTTTAGCTCAATGGCATTTAGTCAACAAACAACATACTATATATATATATATATATATATATATATATATATATATATATATATATATATATATAATATATATATATAATTTACAACAACAATTGTATTTTAACAATAGAAATTTTAAGGTGGAGTTTGAAAGGTGCAGTGACATTGTTCGGTTGCAGCAATTTCAAACAAAAAATTCCTGACTCTGTAAAATGAGCAATGATGACATCTGTGGATGCAGGCCTGTTCATATCTTTGCGGGGCCTTTAGGGAAATAAATATCTGAGAACATTCGGTGAAATGAAGCTCACTCAATAAATCAACCTGACACAATAACACTTCTGGCACATGAGCCCTCCTTCTCCTCGGCACCACCTAACCCTCGATATTCCCGTGCTACCAAATGGTGCCTTCCCAAAGGCCTTTAAATCAAATCAGCAGCACAAATACAGTGAGAATTTATTTGGAATAGGTTTTGTTCTGTTTAAGGCTTGATTGTTAGATGGCTTGAACTGATAATAAATTTAGACCAGTGTGGTACAGCTACTTTCAGCCTGTTGCATAGCAACCCCGCTTATAAATCATAAATATGGTCGCCTGTTAGAGCTTGTGATACATAGAAAGGCATGGGACTCAACACTAATTTCAATAAACAAAGCAACAGATTGCCCACAAAGTAGAAACGTCACAACAACACACAGATCGTTTTATTTTTTCCAACTGAACTACAGAATTCAATACAAACACTTCAATATTAGTCGTGCTGATGCTCTGGTTTGAACTTGATATGGCCCAAAGAAATATCAATGTATCCAGTATTGTGATATACAGTCAATGTGCCTGGTGTTTGTAGGTGGTGATGAAAATCATTTTATTCTATCTTGAACTGGCTTGAAACGTGGGTTGTTATATAATGAAAAGAAATACATTATGCATATTATAAACCACATTTACCATCCCTAGTTATTTTAATATTTGCGAAATATAAATTTATATTCAGCAGTGTTGTTTTTACATATTGAGTGTCAAACATGTAAGAAGGATGGTATATATAAATAGCTGGTATACAGTTGTGTAGATGGGTTTTATAACTGTGAAGGCCCTCCTCTCTGTACTTGGAGGTAATCCACTGTAAAAAAAAATAGACCAACACACAGCTTGAAGACTGGCAAATAGTCTTCAATGCTCCTGCCACACTGTGGAATGCTGCTTCGAAAAAGACCAGGGAACTAACCCCTTTTAAATCCTGTACCATAACAAAAACACATTTACAACAAGTATACCGTATGTACGTATTGCTGAGTTGTACTCATTATTTTATTTTTAGTATAACCTATCTACATACTGATGATGTGTCGATGATCCCAGCTGAAATGTAAACCAAGCAAAATAGTCTACATTTGAGGGCATTGTGGTCATAGTGCATCTGTTACAAAAAATAGATTGTATGAGATAGAAAACGTCAGAGTACGGGTTACTCTAATATTACTTTGTCAATAATGAGGTAAGATAACGCGTTATACTACAAAAATTGTAAAAACACAGTTGACACAGTTAATAACAAATGAATTACCGGACGAAATCAGTAGTTAAAAAGTAAACAATCACAACAACTCTGTCGTAGGACAAGACAGAAGAAAGAAATATAAAGCACTACTTTTTTTTTATTAAGTAATAAGTAAGGACATTATATTATTTTTTTTAAAGAAACGAGTAGCGAGTAATAAGTTACTTTTTTTCAGTAATGTGCCCAACTCTGAACAATGGTACTGTCCAAAACAGTTGCAGTTAACCTGGAACCCTAACAGGGGTGTAAAAGTAGTGTCCTCCCTGGCTGAATGTGACCCTGCTATTGGCTCAGTCCTCCAATCTGTAAATCTTGTACACAACCCTGCAACACGACAGGTGTGGGTGACACTTGGATTGAATCATTAAACAGAGTTAGCTTCTAAATGTGCTTTTCAGGTACTAGTCCCCCCCCCCCCCCCCCCCCCCCCCCCCCCCCCCCCCCCCGCAAAGTATCATTACCGTGAGGCTCGTCTTATCCTCTATATAATGTGATGTTAGGGTTTGTTAAATGCACTCTGATTTTGCTACTGGGGATGACTTTTACAAGTATATAAAATACACGGTGTCTAATTCTTCTCAGCTGTCTGTCGATCTGTTTGTCAATGTGTGTGTGTTTTATCTGCCGTCTGTACAGTCACACACACATTCTATTCATGTATGGAAACCAGGTTAGTGGGATTGAACTATTTATAAACTAAAAGTACCACCATTATAGTAATAGATTATTAGTTTGCCTGTGTTTGCTATGGTGACATACATGGTAATAGCTATTTAATGTTTTAATTTTTCTACTGAGTCAAAATATATTACCAGTATTATTATATATTTTTTTTGGGGGGGGGACTGCATAAGATAAAGGATTGGTTACAATTGGCCCCATGCAGTGAAACTGCCCTGTGAAATGTAATCTGCAGCAATAAGCTCCATTTGTTTTATTTAGGTCTGTAAAAAGCAATCCCATTTTGAATCCTACTAACCCTCTTATCTCTATTTGTTCAGTTGTTTTTAAAGCCACATACTGAAAGAATTTCAATAGCTGTTTTACATTGAAGTCATTTGTTATCCTTCCGCAGTCTGCTCAATTGTAAAGCAGCCCCCAAATATCTGCTCGAAACATTCCCAGGAATCTCTTTTAAAATATGAAATATATATCTGACTTGTACCTGATGCGAGTAAATACAGCACTGTCAGATTTTACAAAGTAATACACTTATACAGAAATGTTCATTTCCCTCAAGAGCTGCAGTGTCACAGACCCTGATAAACACAGTTTTATTTCTCTTCCATGTGTATTTGTGGTCAAATAGGGGCTCGATAAAAAGCCAGGGAATTTGATTGCATTGTTTATGTCTGCTCAATTGTCTAATGCAGTTGCAGCTGGCCGTGAGGAAATACAATTTACATGTTTCCCAGGGTTGTTGCATAAGCAGTCACTCACAAATGCTGAACATGTCTATATGTGAGTGTATTTGTGTCATTGTCTCTGTGTGTGTAAGGCAGAAAGTGAAAGGGAGGGGAGGTAAAATGATCAATACTGAAGCATGGCATTTATTACAACTTCTGTACTGCCACACAAACTCTCAAACGGTATGCTCCTAGTCATTGCCATTTTAAGCAGCAGATTTTAAAGTACTTATGAAGTGCAGTGAGCTGGAAGTAATTTTAGTTTGTGTCTTCATTTCTTATTCACTGTGCTTTATACACATGGTTGTTTAATAGGCCGTTGTTTTCTTTGGCTACTGCAACCGTATTGATATTTTTTTTTAATAAAAACCGTAAATGGTTCCCATTAAGAAAAAAAAAAACATTGGAAACCTACAAGCTTGTGCACGACGATCTGATTTGAAGTGCGATTAGTAATTTACCCTTTAAGATGGTCTTGTCCGACCTCTGTCTTTTTAAGGTATCCTTTTGTCTATCGTATAGTATAGCCCACTGATGTTCTATAGACAGGACAGTTGATATGTGTAAAAAAAACCAAAGGAATGCAACACATAATCTCTTCATTAAAAGAAATACATGTAAAAATGAAAACTATAATTTCATAACACAATAAAATAAATCAACTGTGAGCCTTTATTCTCAAGTTAAATTATGCTTATTATTAAAAAATGAAAAAAACAAACCCATACTAATCCATGTATTGACAGGAGCAGCATAAAGTACAGTTGCAATTGTTATTTCTAAACACGTTGATGTCAATGCACAGTGCCATGCAGCAGTGTAAAGCACGACTTGTAACAGCAGAGTTTCAACTTGATGACACCGATGCATGATATTACTTTGAATTTCACCTTCATTCTGTGAGAAATTCATCTTCTTGGGGTATTTTAGATTCAAAGCTGGCTGGAATGAGTCTATATTTTAAATGTTATCTAGAATATTGCTTTGTGGCAATTACATGCATTGGTAAATAGGCACTTACTGCAATCCATACAAAGCAATCATTTATTTTGTAAAAACTATATATATATATATATATATATATATATATATATATATATATATATATATATATTTATATATATTTATATATATATATATATATATATATATATATATATATATATATATATATGAAATGGCATTTTGCAGTTGGGGTTGTTACATGTGGAATGTGAAAAACTAAATTCAATCATTCACCAGAAAGGTCTTCCAGTTACAAATAAGGCCTGTTCGATGTAATTGATAGTTAATCAGATTGTTGTATCTTTTCAATGTGAGATACAATATGGCACCCTATAGACAAACACCACAAACACACACACACGCTCACGCACACACACACACACACACACATATGCACACACACACACCGACACACACACACATGCACACACACACACTGACACACACGCATACACACACGCGCACACACACACTGTGTATCCTGGGATTAATAATTCATACACGTTTATTTTTATTAACACAGGAAATGACGGTGGATGACTTTCAGACTGTTTTTGTCATTCACTAAATTAAATTACCGGTACCTAATTTTAAACTGTTAAATCAACAGCCTGTCTTACTAAATGATTTCTGTGGCTGCTGCTGCCTAGCTTTAAAAGACAAAGCTGCTGTTGTGCAAAATGTAACTTTACAGGGAGCCTAAGGTGTCATTATTACAATACATAAAGTACCATATCTCTGCCAATTCATTCAATTCTCAAAATTGTAGTTCCAATGCATTGCTGTAAATATGGTTTTGGAAATAACTTTCTCATATGCACGCCTAGTATTCTTGTAATGTTTGTTTAGACACCCTGATTCCTTATTTTCTTATACTGACTAAACTAGGTGTGGAGCATTTAATACATATCGTATGGTTGATTTTTCAGAACATGTAAGTGTAAAATATATACCATGTTTTACTTTGGAAGTTAATTTATTATTCTGTGGGAAAGATCAAGAAGCTTTAGAGGTGACCTTGAGGGTCTTTAATATTGATGGCTGGAAATAGTCTTGATGTGTACAGCGTGTGCAAAATTGGTGTAAATAATGTCTTATTTAAGGATCCCTTCGTGGGGAAATGGCATAGCTGGACTAAAATATCTAATTCAGTATTTCATTTTATATATAATAGATTCACAGGAAGATGTTTTTTTTTTTTTTCACCCTGAACAGAAAACTTACAAACTCAAGTTGGCTGAATTGCAGTCGGCACACCAATGCATTTTTCAGATTTCAGTTTTTGCTGCTTGAAATTTCTTTTGGCCCTTGTAAGTCTTAGGTTATCCCCCTTTAATGCAAGTACATTGTGTGTTTTTTTTTTCTTTTGTTGGATAGCCTCTCTGCTTTAATTTGATCTCCAACAAGAGAATCTAGAAATCTAGAAACATGTCCTAAATGCAGGCATCTTATTAACAAGCTTGAGCCCCTGTATTGTTGAGGTAAAAAAAGAAAAAGACTTGTGTGAGGATGTTGAGTTTTGTTTGGTTCTCCCTCTCCCTGGTGGGAGCCTTAATTGCATTTTGTCTCTCACAGTAACCAGCTAAGTAGTACTTTCCTTCCCTGCCGATGTTGGAGTTTTCAAGCTCTATTACTCTGTGAAGGAGAACATTCCATAGCCAAGGGGAAAGGGTAGAGAGAAAAGTGTTTCAAATAAGGTATTATCAGCTTTAAGGCATGTAGAGTAGCAAAAAAAATACTACTAATGAACACACAAACCTACAGGACACTTTTCAGCTGCTTAACCCTATAACTCTCAAGGGATAATATGTTTTGAAGTGCCCTGACAGCTGTAAGGTAAAGGACTATTAAACACTTCATTACTAATGATGATATAAAAACCATGTGAGAACATTTCCCTGTTTCGCATTGTATTATACTGTTACCAAAGGGTAGCTTGTGAGGACTAATCAAGATGCCACATGCAATTTACAACATGCCACTACTGCATGACGACATCTGCAGTTTACAGCATTATCTTAAAAATAGGTCACATATCGCTGTTAAGTGTAAAGTATATAGCCTACAGCGTGCTGCTGACTTAAATCCAGTTTGGTCATGAGGCTGTCAGTAGAATCTAGGCTGGATGAAACTCCACCCCCCACCACCCACCTTGGCTTGATCAGGACTGTTCTAATCATTCACTGCCTATCAACAGCAAAACAACTACTGGCATAGAGGTTTAGCAGAGTTCACATACAGTATAACTCTCTTAGCATAGTGTTTATTCTGAATTTCAGGGTTTTTTGTCATGAAGGTTTGTCTAGACCTAGTCAATAATACGCTAAAGGAAAAAGTGCAGGGCAGCAGTGTGGAGTAGTGGTTAGGGCTCAGGGCTCTGGACTCTTGACCAGAGGGTTGTGGGTTCAATCCCCAGTGGGGGACACTGCTGTTGTACCCTTGAGCAAGGTACTTTACCTAGATTGCTCCAGTAAAAACCCAACTGTATAAATGGGTAATTGTATGTAAAAATAATGTAAAATAATGTATAATGTGATATCTTGTAACAATTGTAAGTCGCCCTGGATAAGGGCGTCTGCTAAGAAATAAATAATAATAAATAATAAAAAGTGTTTTACATTGAGATATGGCTTTGCTTTTCAGAAGGTGAAATGAGTTCTATTGCAACAGTGCAATTACAGTCATATTACTAAATCGTTTTTTTAGTGATTTAGTCAGGGTGACTTAAAAGACCTCAGTGAGAGTTTGATTTTAAATTTAGTGGAGCCACAGTTTGACAAGCCCTTGATTGACAGGTGCTTTTTCTATCTCTCTTGTAACCTCTGACACTGTATATAAAACTCGGATTAAAGAAAGGTGCTGGCATGTATTAAGAAATTAAGTCAGGCTTTAGCATTGGCAGAGTTTTTTTTTTTCTTTTTCTATAAAGAAGTAGTATCCCCCTTCCTCAAGCAATGGTCTATATTTTAACTGTTGACGGATGAGAACTGCTGATGAAGATACAAACTCAATTTTCATATTGCTTGTGCCAAATGTTGTATTCCTTTAAGAATTTAAATGACCACAACACATGTTTTATTTTTTTTTATTTTAAAGGTTTATTCATATTTAATTTCTTAGGTTCAGCAAAACGTATTACAAACCTCTTTATATATGAAATGTTCGACAGGGGATGTTGTGAAAATAGTGCTTAGACAAAATAAGGAAAGGGAGTTTGTTATAGTGCTAGATATTTTTACAGCTACTTAAAAAGGTGCATATGAAGTGTCTAGAGCTTGACCTGAAGAAGTTGTGTCTGGTGGTTAAGTAATGCTTCAAATCTTGCATAGGCTGTAAAACTCAATGGGTTTAGATTAATAGTTCAAATTCAAAATCTGGGGGGCTCCCGAGTGGCACATCCGGTAAAGGCACTTCGTGTGGACGTCGCCAGTTCGAGCATGTGTTCGTCTTTGCCACTCCTGAGTCAGCGCAGGGATGGTAGCGGTGAGCTGAGCTTAAATAATAATTGGATATCCTAAAGTTGGAGAAAATTATTAAAAATAATTGGCGACTACTAAATTAAAAAATAAATAAATAAATAAATTCAAAATCTGCACCAATGCAACTTGATTGACAACTCTTATTGACCCAAGGTGCAATCTTCTGTATTGCCAGGTGGGGGAACATTCAAAGTCAAGGGTTAAAGTTCAGAGGTTGTTGTTTAACAGAGATCTCCTGGATGGAGATTTCACAGGCAGCTTTGTAGAACAGTCAGCAGTTAATAACTACCAGCAGACTTGCAGGATGTACAGTTTGTAGTGATGGACTGTAACCTGTTAACATACATTAGGAGGACCCAAGGGGTTAACTAATAGAGCTGAACAAACTCCCATTTAGTCTGCATTGCCTCTTTTGTTGCCACTAAAAATGACAGAAAAGGCGAGTTAAGGTGCAATAAATATTGCTGTTTATGCTTAAAAAGAGGTTAGGTGCTCTACTGTTTCATGAGTGGCCTCATTTTCACAGCAAGGCGGTATTTTAGACTTGCAGGGAGCCCCCATATTGTCAAAGGTTGCAGACTTAAACCTCTCTTTGGTGCAATGTTTTGTTACATTGTGGATACTCTGAAGAGTCCAGTTAGAAGACAATGAACTAACAAAAGATTGTTTTAACAGCTGTTTGTCTTTGATTACATTTTTTCTTTGAAGTAGCACTATAAGTAAGCCTTTGAACTTGGAACGAGTTCAGAAAATGAAAGGGGCTGCTTTTTTGATGTAAAAGAAGGGATTTATTGTGGAAACATTTAGAAAATAATGTCATTTAGGTTCCAACAGTTTAAAAGGACATGGAGTTTAGATTTTCATCCGAGGAAAGGGCAAAGAGGGTGTCTGGTTATGAGAGAGAGAGAGAGAGAGAGAGAGAATTTCTTTACAGCAACAACATAGTCCTGCTCCTGAATTTTGGTTGCCTAATTTACTTTAATTAATGTGTCCATAAATGTAGTAGTTTGTTACTTAATTTCTGTAAAATAAATTAAGTTGTGTGAAAGATTATTAACTGGATTAAGTGACAACAATCAATAATAACAACATTCATTTCATCTTCCATCTCTGTCTATGAACCAAAATATGTAGGGAAGACAAGACTACCCGGGAACACATCACTTTTCTTTTTGTTATAGAAGATATCTGGCTCTATGAGGATTACAGTTCTAATGATATATTATATTGTCTTGTAAATTTTGACAACTATTACATGAACATGCTTAAAGTACTAAAGTCGTTTTTGGCCATATTTCAAATACTATTAAAGAGTTAAGTAATGCAACAGTAATCTAACTGGCTTCAGTTCTTTTGTTCTTAGTACTGCTCAAGCAGTTTGAAATAGAGAGAGTTGCAGCAATAAACACTGAATAAAGAATAACATTTAAACTGTAATGTTATTATACAGATTCCCTGTAGGATTCTGTCTCTGTATTCTGCAATCACAATGTTCTACTGTAGCTAAACAAAATCATTATATCAAAATATGTGTATAGAAAAATTGTTAGTATCTCCATAACAGTTGTTGGACACATTAGTTGTTGCATTATATTGCCAAGTGTGTTATATTAATGCATTTTAACCCACTACAGCCAGTTACTCATAATTAATCAGCTGACTTGAAGTTTTGGATCCTGGCTACAGAAAGGTCTGTACTTGTTTGAAACCACCTCTTCCAGATTTAGTTCAGGTGAGCCGTCCTGTGGTGAAATGGCACCTTGGATGTTTTTTTTTCTTTCTGTGCATGCTATTCTAGAACACTAGAAAGAAATGTGTTAAAGACATTTAAGAACATGCCCCATATCTGTCATCAGGAGACTGTCCTTGTTATGATTTATACTCTTTACAGAATTTTGTTTTGTTTGTTGTAAACTTCAGTTGCATGAAGGGCAAATAAATGAATGTACCTGTGCTACAAATGACCTATATAAAACAAACAATACAAAATCCAATTCATTACATGTCACTAACTCTACATTCAGATAAAACCCAACAATTTAGACGTGTTCACTGTTTTAGTGATTGTATGTACAAGTTCATGTTCAATATTAAGAAATAAATTAAAAGATGTTACTTTTGATATTTTTACATGATGTCCTACATTTTGTCAGCTAAAACCAGGATATTGCCTTAGTGAGTAAAAAGCATGTTCTTCACTCGTCAAAAGGCAGTAAGTAATGATTAAAATAGCAGTGTGAAACGCTGGGAGATTAAAGTGATGCTAATGATAAGTGAGAGAAGAAAAGGGCAAGCTATATTTTAATTCTTAGGAGAATGGTTAATGACTTCTATTGCCTGAGATTAAACTCAACCTGTCTCCATCAGCTTTTTTCTGCCCACTGAAAAAAGCTTTCTGCACTTTAATTTATTAAACTCTTTTAAAGTACATTGATCTATACAGGTTAAACTTTGAACATTTGGGCAAAATGCACTGTAGAAATGTCTTTAAAGAGGATAGGAACTTGGTTGCTCAAGGCCTACACTCAGTTTTATGAAGAATGCATTATCTACCAACTGGCACATTTAATTAAGGAATATCAATTATTTAAATTGAAAGGTTTGTTCTTGTTCGGAGCTGGAGGATTTTCATATTATTTAAGACACAAAACACAATATGACAAGAAAAGTTGGTACCAACAGTTGATAAGCATGGGCAAAGTTTATGTTAATAGTTCAAATTTCCTTCAGGAATACTTTAACAGTCATATAGTCAGGAAAAATATTTCATGTTAAAGTATTCAAATCACATTTCTTTGTTGATACATTCTGTCATGCACCTCCCTTTTATGCCTGTTAAATACCAAACATTGAATTACCTGTCATGATTAATGCATAATAATAATAATAATAATAATAATAATAATAATAATAATAATAATAATAATAATAATAGAATATGGAACTCTAATAGTTAAAATAATCAGCTAGGTGTTGCTATTAAAAATGTACTAATGGAAGTTTATTTTTTCATTATAAATGTGTAGATTTTTCAGATCCTGAGTTCTGGCAATTTACATTCTCCATCTATAAGATTCAATGCTGTAACGTGAAAGGCTAACAAGTATTTTTGACGGTAATTAGCATGCATTCCGATCCACTGAGCCTCGCATAACAGCAGAATCCTTACAGCCGCTGTTCTTTACCAGCACTAGAGTGATAGAAGCGACTGAACATTCTGCTGACAGCAGATTATTTGTGTTTTTATACAGATGTCAGGCTTGAGTTGCTGGTGTTTGCCTGTTATTCATTTTCTATTGAGGAGTTGAGAAAAGCAACGAAAAAAGCGTAATATAGAGTTTAAAAAATGTATTCAAAAACAATGGTTTGTTCATATTAATGTAGCTACAGTATTTGTATTGTGCATCAGTACTTTACTGGATTGTAATACCTGTTTAATATCCTGTGCTTCGGCTGATGAGTTTACAAGAGCAGCTCTTTAAGAAACATATAACAAGAAACTTTAGGGTTATAGTACACTTTGCATCATACCTGTTGAAATCAAGTATTGATTCCATTAAAATAAAAAAAAAGTAAAGAGTTTACACCCTATTTCAGTTTTTACTTTAGGCGGTAGTGTGGATACTCATTTTTCATTGCAAAATAATAACTAGACATTCAAAGATACCCAAGGATGTCAGCAAGTCACAGTTGTTGTAACATCCCTGTTGGTTTCAATTAAGTTGTCTCTGAGGCAATACAAAATAGCCAATTAAATTGGTGCAGGCACTTGAGAGGTAGAAACAGACTGATTAAATTAACCTTGGGAAAAAAATAGGGTTGAAGATAGACTTAACTATGTATAAATATAACTGCATGCTATTTTTGGAAAGAAACCGCTCCTTGCTCTATTTGGGTCTTAACTAGCAATTATTTTCAAGAACACATACGTAATAGCCAATCACTTCAATGACCATGCTCCCACTTTTTAAGGTTTGGTCTTAATGATTTATGTAAACGATGGAAGTCCTATTTATCTCCCTCCTTCTGGAAACAAACAAAACTATTTCAGATTATCTGTACTCTGTGGTCAAACATGTAGCACTTTCCTTAGTGAAGTAAAGTGTATTATTTACAAGAGCTGAGGAACTTGCATTTCTGTCATGCAGTTGTGTAATTGACCGTGATCACCATGGAAACCAATTAGTTTTCATTTATTTGACGGTGTCAAGTGTTTTGTAGTACAGCCATAAATTGTTTTTCAGGAGTAGCCCTGACAAACCCCAGAGAAAGGGGCCACAAAGCCATTAAAAGCCTAACCTTCAAGATAGCAAAATATGAGATAACTGCTCAATTGTGCAGGACATCCATGTGACAGTTTTTTTTTTTAAACAAATGATGTATGAATAACCCATAGAGGGTTCACATGGGGCCTACAGATAATGTTTGGATGTTGGTTATAGGGAACAAAATACAGTATAATTTAAATGGCTTCACCATGAAGCAATTATATAAATCCTGCACGGCTTCTAACACATTGCCCTTGTTTTGTATGAATTTGTTTTTCAGAGTGATGATGATATGGCTGACACACTATTCAAACGTTCAGTTTAAATTATGAACAACCTTTGTATTTCAAATACCAGTATTAAAAATACCAGTGGGTAGTGGGTAGGTTAAAGAGTAAGTAGAGGGGTTCCCAAAAAATATAGCGTTATGCATCCCCACGTGTTGCTACAACTGTTTAAATAATGTACCTGTCATTTTTCTTTTCATTGTTAACATCCTGACAACTTTTTACACTTATAACTTTAAACTCTGTTTCAAAGCTCTTTTTAAAATGACCGCTCTAGTGCACTGGGGTTTGAGATCTGTCGCTCAGGAAGAGTGATAAAAAACAAACAAACAAACAAAAAAAAAACAGCAAGTGCCCTGGCTTTTCTCTTCTGTACCACATCATTGATCACTATTGCTGTGTTATCTGTTTGACAACGTGGGCAATAATCCCTATACTATCATCAGTGCACTACAGAGGCTATTTTGAAAAGAGCTTTGAAAAAGAGTTTAAAGTTATAAGTGTAAAAAGTTGTCAGATGTTAACAGTGAAAAGAAAAATTATGAAAAGAAAAAACAGTGAAAAGAAAAAGTATGCTAATTAAACGGCTGTAGCAACACGTGGGGATGTATAACGCTATATGTTTTTGGAACCCCACTACTTGCATTTTAAATGGTATTGTCTGATCCACATCTATTTCAAAGACATTCTAAGAGGTCGGGCCCTATTTTAATTGCTGTTAAGAATCAAATGAAATAACTCAAAACTGAGGATAGAAGGTTTGAAATCTTTTTCGTGGTAGAAACCAATTGCAACCACTTTTATTTGTTAGTCCGTCCTAATAGAAGGTCATACATGTTTTTATAAGGTGCTGACAATACAAAACGCTTGCATTTCAATATTTAGACATCGGCCAAGTGAGATGCACAGATTGAGTAAACAATATCATGTAGCTTGCATCCATGATGACCAGACTAAGTAGAAGTAATGATCAAGTCTCTTAGCAATTCAGTGGTGTCAGCCTTTTAAAATCAGTTTGCCCCCTCACCATTCTAAGGGTACAGTTTTAAATGGGAGGTGGGGGTAGGCTGTACATAGGCTACAGTATATCCCAACTCGTCAACACTGTTGTCATATTATTTCTTTGATTGCATGCCACACCGTCACAGAATTAAAAAAAAATCATTACTCACTGTTTGGTGAGTGTGTGTGAGTGTGTGTGTGTGTGCGCGTAGGGTTTATCATTTACTGGTATTTATATGATTCTTTTTTTTTCCTGACTAATTGCTTTAACTCAGTTGTTTGTACAATGAATGACATGTTGTTTCAAAGTCATACAGTGAGCACAGTAGACAAAGTGTTAAGGGCTTTGGAAAATATTATTTCATCACTGCTGTTCCATTAGAATTCACTTGGGTGACTAAGAAAATGGTTTATGGATTAGAGAGAAGAGAACAAGCTAAAACGTTTCATACTTTCAGCAGTGATAAATTCCCCAAACTCACTTTTCGTATCTGAGCCATAAATAACAACTATGTTTTTTGCTAAAAGGAGACTTTTATTTCTAAAACAGTCGATTTGTACATAGGATGGCTGCTTTACCAAGCTCAATATATGGTTCAAGTTCAGAAAAGTTTTTTTTTTTTACTTTTTAAATTAATTAGCCTGATAAGATGTGCAAGTTCATTAAAACAATATAGTGCACACAGTAAAGATACAGTATTATTCATGAACATTTTTTATTTATTTATGTATTTATTTAATTATAGACAAGAACTCGCAAGTACTGCACGAAGACATTCAAATGATAACTTCTGACAGATCAACTTCACACACAGACACACACACACACAAAGCTTTGCACATTTTAACTGTTACCTGGAAATCAGGCAGCTACATCACAAAGTGGAACCTTACCACTGGCCCTATAAAATGCGAACTGCTGTTAGTTTGGCCTCATTATTTATTATTAATCTATTAATCTTCATCCATTTATGATGTTGATTGTAGAAGCTATGGGATTAAAAACGTTATAGTCCCTGATGGAGTTGTCATTCAAGGTGCCTTAAAAATAGAGTGGAATAGGAAACACACACTGCTAACCCCCCCGCTCCAATTCCATTATGATTTCTCTTGTGTTAACACTCTTATATCTTTTTTCAGGTCAGTATATTTAAGGTGCTGTTACGGGTGTACTGTACTGTACACAGTCCTAATGTTATTTTCTGGAAATTAGCTGTATATTGTGCATGTTCTGCAGTAAAACAACACGTTAGCTATTGCTTACTGGATAAACTGTACATTTTTTTAATATGATACTTAGTTAACTTAAAAGTAAATATTGTGTTTTTACTATTTCATAGCAAAGGAAAAAATAAGTTCATAAACAAATTGTAGGGGAATCAATTTAAAATAGTACATATTACAATATTTATTTGTGAAGACTTCAGTGACAAGCTGCAGCAGGTGACATTACAAGGATACGAAACACTAAAAAACACTGTACATCATGCAGGGCAAAAAGGAAGGCATAACTGAGTCTAAACCTTAATTAAGACAACAAATAGTATTGGGTGTGTTTTTCTACTGTCTATTTCTTAGCTTTTCAGTCCAACATGGCTATGTCAGCATTATCATCCCAATCGCCCTGTCTTTTCTATTACTAGCTTTGCACTCAAAGACAGAAAGAATGGGCATACATCTTTGTAATTCTTTTAATAACAAGTGTAAGGGGGCAAGGGGCCTATCCGTCTTTATCTGAATTTGGAAGCAGTTGATACCACCTAGGGGCTGGGGAATGTCAGATTCCTCTAACAACCCACGAAGCTGATTCATTTCACTCTTCATTAGGAATGTGTTGTGGCATCTTCTGGACTTTGCATATCTATAGCCTCCTGTTTTTTCTTCTCTACAACCCAGGCCACCCTCCTCCTTGCTTTCTGCCCTTGGCAAACGAAAGGTCAAAGACGCTGCAGTGATTAATGCATAAGGGCCACTGGGATCCTTCTGTCATTTCCC
Organism: Acipenser ruthenus; assembly: GCF_902713425.1. Lineage (NCBI taxonomy): Eukaryota > Metazoa > Chordata > Actinopteri > Acipenseriformes > Acipenseridae > Acipenser > Acipenser ruthenus. The sequence continues at coordinate 57,489,722 of NC_081196.1, forward strand.
CCATGTGTTTTTATTTCATCTACGAATTCCTTTCAGACTGCTGACATTTTATTACTAGATGTAAATGACATGTCATCAATATTTCTATTAAAAAAAAACCAAACAAACAAACAAACAAAAAAACATTCTGGTCCTTTAAAAGTTAATTTTATTTTATTTATATGTACAATGTACTTTGTTGAATGTACTTTTTGCACGTAACTTCATTTAAAAAAAAAAAGTTTTAATTCATTTAAAAGATTAACAGCTATGGTTATTCCAATAAATTGTAAATTAATTAATAAAACCAGCTATAAAAAATTATGACAATGAAGTCAGTTGCTGTTTTTATGTGTGTGGGGTGCCATAATTAATATTGTCTTGCACAAGAATGAGATGAGGGTGGTATGTTAAAATACATGATATATGTATATGTTGTTCACAGTGTTATACTTCTATAATATAGAAATGCATCCCTGCTATATTACATCAGTTCCTGCTGTTGACATATTTTGGTTGTTGCTTCACTGGCCCAACCAAACAGTTTATTTGAAAAAAGCAATGATATATTTACTTTGTATAGCAATAGAGATTTGCTGTGATAATTGAGTGAGGCAGAGCTGCAGCTTTCTGTGTTCGAGGGCCCCTCTCGTTTGAATACAGGTCTTCAGTGTACAATGAACCAGTTAGCGAGTGTGTATTTCTGCCTGTCACTTTCTCTCCACATGTTGCTTTTTCTTTGGGAGATAAGTGGGCCTAATGCTGAACAAATAGTGGAAATCAGAAGCCACTGAGAATCCTTCGTCTCTCGTTTTCCCATGGCAGCCTGATAAATGCCTGGTCACAGAAAACCCCCTCCTCTCAACGAACACAACAATTTTGTCACCACAAGCAAATCCAATTGAAAAGTCCCCTGGACTGTGAAGAGCTCCAGTTGTCAGAATGGGCAATGGCAATGAAAAGAGCCAAGCGGGCTACATTGGCATCAGGTGCGGGTCCCGGTTGCTTGTGATAGGCTGCCACATTGTGCTGGCTAGACATTCGGCCATTTTCCAATATAATGGGAGAAATTAATGCAAATGAGCGAATGGAATGAAATGTATTTAAATGCAGATTGAAAGGGCCCTGCTTACTGCCTGATAACAAGCTGCTCTGGAAAAAGGGCTACATTGTGCTAGCTCATTGCCCCCCCCCCCTCCCCAATTTTGTTCTCACTTGTGGCTCATAAGGGTGTATTGTTCTCGGGTAAACTCTTTCAAAACTATTGACATTGCTCATTTATTTGAATTTCAGATGTTTTTCCAGTGACATTGCAGCCTCTAGGCGAGCTGGGAAAACATTAATTGCGTGAGGACAGGGGGTCCGACTGAAACATGGAATGAAATCATTAAGGATAATGTTGCAGTTGTCCGTACCTCATTATAACCTGCATACCAGGCAATAAAGTGTATGTTTCACAAACAAGTCACTGGCCTGGTGCATGAGCCCATGGCTATCCATCTTTTCAAATAGCCTGTTCTCCATTAAAGGGCTCTGGTTACGCTGCTTCAGAAACCTGGTAATTAGTTTGTATTCTGTCTAATTATGTTTATTGCCCTGAGGCGTTCAATACCGCAGGACATATTCACATGGTATGGAGTTCAGTTGGTTCTAAGTTGGGTGTTTTGTACTGTGTCTCAGAAGTAAAGTAAATGGCCTTTGTTTTACGTGGTACTGCTTTAGAAAGCCTGTTCTCTTGTCTAGGTCATACCACTTTACTAAATGAAATTTAAATCTGTTTACAAACTGACTGTGTTGCTGCAGATTATCTGTTGTTGGTGTGTTTTTGGAGTTTCTCTAAGTCCTTGTTAATATAAATACTGTAGTTTTCATACTTCAATATGCTGTACATTAGTGTCTTGAAATATTACAGTGTGTGTGATTTGACTTCATAGTTACAGTGAAACAAATATTTGGAAAAGCTACACAAATTACTGTGTGTTATCTTTTTTATTTTATTTTAATTCAAAATAGTGGGTCTGTGAATAAGAAACTTTCCAGGATTTTTTTTTTAGAAATATCAATAACAAAAGATTGTTTCCTTTATCAGATTTAAAATAAAATCACTACAAATTATAGATTTTTACTTGTGTATTTCAAAAGTGTCTAGGGACCTACATCATTAGTCACATAACATCATATTTTATGTTGTAAAGCGTTTATGAACAATTTGAATGATTGCTGCTCAGCTGCTGCACTTTGAAAGAGTGGGAATTAAGTGAATACAGCAATGGTTTTATGAGGGTTAAACAGTGTTATTTTTATTAAAAAAAAAGTGTGGAAAAAGTTAACTAAAGCAGTAAGCATGGATTTTCTTAACCACTTTTTAACGTCTTGATACTGATTTTTGAAAATATGTTTTTATACCGCAGATCATATATAATGATAAACATTTTATTTATTTACTTTGTTTTTCATACACTTTTTTAAAATGTACTTACACTAAATACATTACTTTGCATTACTTTTAGCACTGGTGGTATATAGAAGTGGCTTTAAGAAAATAATGTCCTAGGTCCAAGGCGTATTACAGTGAAACTTGAGGGTTATTGCAGTCAAAAGCAATGTAACAGATTTGCTGTTGTCCAGAAGTTCCAGCCTGCGGATTAATGTGTGAGATAATGTACATGGGAAATGAGTAAACACTCCTGTGTGCCTTGCTTTGTGCTTGAATGACTTGACGACAAGGGCAGTGCAAGGTGAGAATTTAACAGTGCTGCAGAAAAAAAACTCAATGGAGTGAAGCATGACAGAGTCTGGCACATATATTATCTGAGTGGGAGTCTGCAACTTTGTAATACAAAAGACAGACAAAGTGGAAGTTTTTTAGAACAAGAATAATTAGAATTGCTCAAGGGACTGCAGTTTTAATTTCACTAGTAAGGGGCTAAATATTTAATTTAAAGACGCACCGAGCAGCTAGAAGGTTAATAGGATGAACAAAGAGCAGACTGTGAGAACTTAAACTCAGAGGAAGCGAGTCGGACTTTCACCTGACACGTTTTTAATTATGGAGCTCAAGATATTTCTCAGTAAATGCTTCACACCACATATGATACTACATCAGCCATTCAAATTAATATTTCTCATTCTTTTTTAAACAGAATTTCAGTTTGTTCCAAATCCTTGTGGTATGTATTTCCTGGTATTGTCTCTTTTGATTTTAATAAGAGTCAGCTTTAAGAATAAAAATAAAAAAGACATACTATAGTAGTATTTATACATTAAGCACTAGTTAAATCTAATAAGAATACAATAAAGTTTGTTATGCTTTTTATTAACTGGGCAACAATTACTGGTAATTATAGTAATTAATGAGGTAATTACATGCAATCTTCTCTGTTACACAACTATTAATAATGATATGGTTAAGGTTAAGATTTAGGCTAGGGTAAGGTCACAACTTATAACAATGGTCATGGGTGGTTAACATAAATCATTACAAAATGTGTAATATTCATAAAAAAAGTTTTAGACTGCTTGTTGAAAAACAATTACAGTTTAGAACAGTTTCGTCAAACTGTATTTTATATACATATTTATATATTAAAAAAAAACTCATGAGCTGAAACTTTATGAGTAGGATCCACCGGTCAGATTTGTGTTAAAGCTGCATCATTTCTTGTGAAAGCACAATCAAACTGTGGTGGAGGCACTCCAAGTTGTGTATTACTGGTAATTGTTTTGCAACATTGGGCCCTATTCACAAAACTTTAAAGACTTTAACAAATGCTTTTAAAGGACTGTTTTTTGTTTTTTTTGTGAATTGTTTTCAGACACCTCAAAGCCAAATAATTTTAGCTTTTCATGAACTGCAAACTTATTTTTATATTTATTTAGTATGACTGTATGTTCTTTACATCCACAGGATATAACATTTACATACCTCGTCAGGTTTGCAACCACCTGGTGTTTTATGACTTATCTCTGCATGCGTTTACATGTTTTTGTTCTCATTATGTGGAAGGTTTCTTTATTTCTCAACTGGGAGTTGAAATATTAAACAACAGCAACTTTAAAACTGCCCACAGTCTTAACAGGACAGAGCCATACATTTAGAATGCAGCATCCATAGTGCCAGACTGAGATGCACAGTACACGTGGTTGTCTGGCTTGGGGACTACAGCTTCAGAATTTTTACTATGTCAAAGACACGATTCAAAATATTATTGTTAATTTGACATTGCAATCTATATATGTAATAGGCCACCAAAAAATGAAAAGCTAAATACCCTGGAATTTCAAAGAGCTAGTTTTAAAGTTGATTTTGAGACACATTTAGTCGTAACACTGTTTATATGACACATCTGATGTGTGTTCCTTATTACATGAAGATTTCTGGATACAAATTTAGGAGAAGGCGTCCCGGTGTATCATTCTGAGAGTAGAGTTTACAAAGCTGAGGCAGTTAACTGAATAGTATTTTCAGTTAGGAGGCTGTGTGGTCCAGTGGTTAAAGAAAAGGACTTGTAACCAGGAAGTCCTCAGTTAAAACCCCACCTCAGCCATTGACTCATTGTATGACCCTGAGCAAGTCACTTAACCTCCTTGTGCTCCGTCTTTCGGGTGAGATGTAGTTGTAAGTGACTCTGCAGCTGATGCATAGTTCACACACCCTAGTCTCTTTAAGTCGCCTTGGATAAAGGCGTCTGCTAAATAAACAAATAATAATAATAATCTTTTGATGTTAAGGTAATTTAACAAATTATTGTATATACCTGTATTTATAAATAGTGACAGTTACATGTTTTACCCAACAGTATCTTTAAAATATGTTTATATAATTTTACATGTCCCTAAAAAGGAAAATATAACTTGCCATCCTTACTATTCTGAGCCAGTTTATCCCTTGCTATCTTTGTACGAGTGTACAGCGACATTCTGAATCTCTGTGACATCCCCCATTGAAATTATTCATTCTGTCAGCCCTGTGCATGGGAATTATTGCAGCAAAGTGATCCCAAAATACTCTTCCTGCCAGTCTGTCAGAAAGCAGACACTGTGTTTGACACTTATGCATTATATGTTTATCAGTCTCTAATGAAATGCTGACAAGTTTTCTGCACAAGGGATACCGTGTTCCTTTAATAGCATTTAACGAACCTTGAGTATTCACCACGAGATGGTCCTATTGCCAGTGACAGCTGTGGGGCTTAAGAGTTGTTCCCCGGTGAGAGAAGATATTATGCATTATGAAACTTTCCAATGCAGGTCTTTTTGTGACCCTATAATATCTCAGTTATCTGGATTTTGATGGGTAATAAAACAGATTCAAAGTTAAGTTTAAATATGCTTTCTGTATTTTCTTTTAATTTAACACTAGGAGGTGAGTACTACATGCATATTAGATGTCTTAATAAAACCATACACTGGTGCTAATAGGCACTTTATCACAGCTCCAATATAAATCTGCAATGTTAATATGAAACTAATGTGGATGCTTTTGCACAGTATTAATGCCTACTACAGTTAACCGCTTTTTCAGTGCATTAAAAAAAGGAATAAGGAATGACAAGGTGTTCATTAGGCTGACATAATTGTACACCTGGGGTGTGATGAGAGGCTCAGAGCCAGAGACTAAGGCACCCACCCCAATTGTGCAGTCGCACAGGGCTTTGACAAAAATAAAAAAGGGTTATAGAGGCCACAGTAGGCGTTAAAGGGGTACTTTATATAATCCACAGTATATATGCCTAAAGTCAATTTCTTACCTGTTTAATATACTATTGCAAGAGAATTATACAGAACACAGAAGCGAATGTGACTTAGGCAATGGTGCCAATGTGACTTCCCAGAACACCCCGAAATGTACAGTAAATAGAATGAGACCAGCCAGTTCATACCTGTGGTTTTATTAATGCTGTTGAGTTACTTAGTTATTCTAAATCTCATGTAATTCCCATAGCTGCTCATGTGCTCACATCATCACCCTACCCTGCTGCAGCTCCCAATGGGAACATAAACAAGCTTCCTGTTTCATTTAGCTGATGTCTTTATTTCTTTAGTGCTGAACTGGGGTCCCGAGCTACACCAGCAGGCTGATGTAAAGGCCCTTGAGGGATTTGGGATTTGGCATGGTCAAGCTCACAAACGTGATGCCTGTGTAGAAGGTGGCCAATATGCACAGCTGAGATGTGAGGGAAAGGTTCCTGTGAAACAAGTCTGTGACACCTGATATTCTTCATCACTGCTCGCCTGCGGATGGTGGTCTCCTTATGTTGTTCATGTATCTACAAGCCAGCTGTGCCTGGGCTCAAGTACTTTGTTCCCTTTATCGGTTAAAAAGTGATCCACCCACTTTACTTTAATCTTTATTTTCCACATCAAGGCTATGTTGGTCAGACCCTTATATCAAGACAAGTATCAAAATGAAATTCCTTTGGTTTCTGTAACATTACAGTACTTGAACTGTGCCGAATTTTTATATTTTTTATTTACACTTTATGTTACCTCACCAAGGAGTCATTCAACTGATTTTTTTTTTTTTTTTTTTATGGAATGAAAGACACTCTTAAGCTCCAGTAACCATTTTTTTTCTCTGTCAAAACATTCGCCAACATGGCTGTCTAAACACTCTGTAGTTAAGTAATTACTCAAGCAATCAGTTTGCAAGTGTTTATTAGGCTTTATACTTACAGTACCTTTAAAAGGATTAGGGAAGCTATGGAAAACATTGTTTAAGAATTAAACGCAAATAGTATCCAACAACTCATAGACTCCTTCTGAGTATTGTGATCTTTTAATAACGCGTGATGACACTTTTTCTTTTTTTATAACTAATTGAATGGAGCATTCAGTGTACACTCAGGGGCAGATGTACTAAAGTGTTGTGGCTGTCGCAAACCAGTTGCAAATGAGTCGGAATTCTAAGGTGAACTGTACTAAACATGTACAATGCTGTTAGCGACTTTTTAGGGAATGCATTGTGGCAGCAGTTTTTCTATGAGGTTCAACCTTAGATGAATATGTAATTATGGGCGTTCCTGCATAAATTCGCAAAAGAGGGGATGGAGATAGTGCAAATGAGGGTTCTCAAATATTATTATGAGATGTACTAAAGCTGAAGACACTTACAATTGCATTTGTTAAGAACTTTTGAAAGCATGTTTTGAACAGTCACAATTGTTGCTGGCATTTTCCAGTCAGCTTTTTCTCATGCGTTGCCAGTTGTGCTCAATGTATTTTTGAAGCGAACACACAAGTACCTAATTTTCACTAAAGTCAGGATGTACTTACAAGCCTTGAAAACAAATTTCTATGACATTTCTGGTTTCCCCAACGTATTGGGAGCAATAGACTGCACACATTTGACGCTAACCCCTCCAGCTCATTCTGAGCATCTTATAGGACCAGGATCTATTTTGTGTTAATTGTCTAGGCTACTAAGTAGGCCACGATAAAAATAATAATAATTAAAACAAAAAAAACAACGCTAAAATCATTTAGTTTCAATTTAAAATAATATTTAATTTGCATTGTACCCCAATGTGTACAATACAGCAGCATTGTTTATTGTGTGTTCCTGGTAAGCTAAAGTAAAAGGAAAGTGTGCTAGGTATTCATTTGATTTTACTACTGTACTGTATACTGTGTAGGCCCACTGTATATTTTTACTTTATATTTTTACATAATGTAATGTGAAGCCTACTCAAAACACATTAGTGTTCATTTAATTTACATTTAGAATGCATTTAGCACTATAAATGTATGTGTGTACGATTTTATTTGATTGTTTTTAAACCCGACACCTCCTGATGTTGGACAAACATGTCCGGTTTAGTAAGGGGTTACTGTATGATTATGAAAAGCTTTTTGGGGGTGAAAGTGGGTTTTAATACTGATATATATCAGTATTAAAATAGGTAAAATGAAAACGAAACAGAATGCACTGTAGTTTTCATTTAACAAAAACAATGTTATTTTGATTCTTGCCCCCTTGTATGTATAGATGTTATCCTTCGGGCACCCTCTGCTGCAGCAAACCACAACTCAACTCCCGCTATTTATTTGAACAATGTTGTACGACTCTCGCAATGTATAATGCTTGAGATCTCGCTAAGAAGATGCAACAAATATTTAAATTAGTATATTGCGTCTCTCTTGAATAACATATATTCTCTTAGTACATACGACAAAATGTATGTTTGCTCTGCAACTGGCCCATCTCAGTACATCTACCCTTCAGTTTTCCAGCTTATTTCCAAGGACACACTCATGTTGTACAGGAGTTTTAAGCTATGTGCAATCATAATTTTAAACAGGTGCTACAACAATGATTACTTTCCACTGCGTGTACTAGTGTGTAACCCATTTCAGACATTTATAAAATATTGCTTGGGTTCAGCATGAGTGCAGAAAATAGAAATGTACCCCATCTGTAATACACTGTGTAGACAAATATCAGCTCCTTTTTTCTTCTATCGCAATGAGATATTGATCTGCTAGAATTGTGCCATATTGGAGCTGTCGGTTGTGATATTCATCATTCTGTCACATCTCCAGTTCCTCAGAGTTACTAGAAGGTAGAATTGAGGGGTTTAGTCTCGAGAATGTTGCAAACAATTTATCAGAGAACTCTGGCAATATATTTTTTGGATTTATGTCAGTAAAGTGAAGCCATACATTACGAATGATATCATTTTGTCATAGGAATCTTACCATTTCACCTAAATTTGCTGAGTTTAACATTTTGCTTTCTTAACTTAAAAAAAAAAAGAAAGAATAACTTTCTTTGTGAAACCTTCAGCAGCATCTATTGCTTTGAGGCATGCGATATAGTGTAATGAGTCATTTACCTGGTAAGAAGTAGAATACCTTCACCTGGCTCATAGGACAGATGAGCCTGGTCTGAAGTAATTGGGGTTGTCCAGGTTTAGTGATCTGGGTTCCATCAAGAACCCCTGTGTGTTTGGCAGACGATGCCGATATGTATGTCAGTGCGAATGAAGGCAAAGTGTTACGTCACACTCAATTAATCATTTCCACCAGCATCTAGATTGGAGACAAAAGGTACGTGTGCCTTCCTGACAATATCCTCTTCCCATCTTGGTTTGCATTGTCAAGAAGACGCTGTTAAGTCTCACAGCCCTCGTTTTCTGGTAAAACAACGGAAGAAAACAGTATTGAGACTGTGAGTTCTCAGTCAATACATGTCTATTCTCAGTTAGGACTGCCAAGGGTGCATTTGAAAAGGATTAATTAAGAGATACCAGCAGATACCCAATGTTCTCCTTAAGAGTTTCAATTTGATACTAGTTTAGGCAAACCACTTTTTTTTCTTAACTGTGCAGAGGTGCTGTCGGAGCTGTTGTTTCCGAATAAAAATGCACTGTGATGTTGTTATTGTAAACAGCACTTAAACACAGCTGGCAGAATTGATCAGGGCCACATTAGAGTGAACTTCAGCAGATGACTGGAGCAGCGTAAACAATAACTAAATATGCAAACAGTTCCTGCAGTGTAGGCTCAGGGGAACAGGCACCATTATTTCTGACTTTGAACAGGGAAAATGGGGCAGATTCATAACCTCCTTCTGTAAAGAGAGGTTCTAGTATTATGTAAACATCTGCCTTCCTCTTACAATATGAAGCACTGTGGACTCCCTCGATTATTTACATTTCATTAATTATTAAAAAGGAAAAAGAGCATAAACAGCAGATCAGTTTTGTTTAATGTTTCACACAGGATTCTGGTGCTTGGTCCAATTAATGTTAATCATCAAGGACTTCCTGTTTAACTTGTACATAAAGTGTGTGTTTGTCTCAGCACAAATTAGTTTTTTTTCTTCTAATTATTGTAGGAACAAATGATATGACCACACATTGCTGCCTTTTTTTGTTGTTGTAACTGTTTGGATGTAGGAAAATAAACAAACTGTAGGAACCACATTCGTGCAGAACTTAAATTTGAATTTGAATCCCTGAGACACACAAAACATTAAAATAAATAAGAAAAAGCTGAGCAAACATCTTTTAGTGCTGAGCATTTTAGTGAGTGTACAAGTATGCAATCAATTAGAAATCATAAATAACGCTGATTTGCATTCACATATATTCAAAGGAAAATGTGTACATTAATGCTTCAAGCAGGCTTGGTTACAGGGACTAGGTTTTTCAAAATTATTACTTGAAAAGCATGTTTTGGTTTTGACACTTTAACAATTACTGAAGATCACACATTCTGTAATTGATAGACTTTCATTATTGTGTGTACTTAATATAGACAATTGAAAGTAATGTACTGTAACATTGCGAGTGTGGGGGGCAACAGTTTAAAAATGTTTAATGTATGTTTGTATATTTCACCTGTACTGCTAATCTTCAGACAACATATATTACTCTAGTTATTAATAATCAGGGTTATCTCCCACCTTCTGTATTGATGTCTCAAACAGGAAAGAGCAGATTTGTCAATTATGGTACAACCCCCCTGTTATTCATATTCTCCACTGTTGGGAACAGATTAAAACCCCTTCAGGAAGGCTTAGTTAGTTTGTATTTCTTAAAACCTGCATGTTCTTCTGCCAGGATTTGGGATTTAATTTGAAAATAATATTTTCTACCAGGACAAGTTTGTCTTTGTCTGTTCTGTTAGCAGTATTGATTGAACACATTGCACAAAGGTTAATGCAATCTCTCCATTAAAACTGATAACGGTGCCAAATAAATAGATATAAATAATAATAATAATAATAATAATAATAATAATAATAATAATAATAATAATAATAATAATAATGTATGTGAGCAGTACAAATTACACATAGTGTATACTGGTAATACAAACAGCACATTACAGTAAAGTCATTCTTCAATATTACTCCATAATCCTCTATACATATGCATAAATAACTGCATACAAAGTCTCTTTATATTCAAAATACTACAGCAAAGGAAATATTAGCGTTTGAATGTTTTTCCAGTTCATGCCACATTGTTTATTCTGCTTAATGACATTTACACTGGTCTTTGTTTTAATGTCCCTTTGTACACAATAAAAAGGTCAGATTGAAACAGCAGCCAGCGTGGTGTCGTCAGGTGGAACAGAACTCTGTAACACATGTGTGGCAATTATTGTTTTTTTTTGTTTATCGTTGCCTTTTGTTAAGGATATCCAGCCAATTTGTAGAGCGGAACAAGTGGTCTGGATTTAGAAAAAATAAAAATAAAAAAAAATCTACACCTATGGCCAAACGTATTGCATCATCTAGAACTTTAGGACTGAGACATAATTTATAAAAACAATATATATATATATATATATATATATATATATATATATATATATATATATATATGAACATAATTTAGATATTTTATTTAACATGCAATCAAAGAGACTACAAAACAATATTGCAAGTCTACCGGAAGCCATAATAGTAGTACAGTAATTCATGTTAGATTTCAAAATGTCACATTTTTCAATTTGTCAGTTTTTCATGAAGTATATGGAAAACTACAAAGTGGTATGTAGGTTAACATGACATTATTCAGCAGGTTTCATTCGACTTTATAAAGCAAAATTAGTTAATTAAATTAATTTTATAGGGTGATGCAAAACTTTTGGCCATAGCTGTAGGTGATTATATTTGGTGAAAATGATTTGCTTATTGCACACATCTTTTGAGCAGTTTGGGCAGATAGCTTGTGCTAAGTATTCACTGTAAAACACATGGGGAAATTGAAAAAGGTAGAAAAAATCAAACAGCAATCTGGTAATAACTTGCTCTGATTTAGAGCAAACACTAGGGTGCCTAGGAAAGCAACAGAAGAGTTTTGCTGCCCGTGCTTGTGATTTGGCAAGACTTGTATTAATCATGCATATTAATGACCTCATGTTTCTGATTAAACTTCAAGTCATCTGTTTATTTTTCAGACATATTCATGCCTGGTGTGCTTTTAGCACTTACTAGTTCCATACCATGTTTTCCCACTGCAACCCACAGAAAACAGAGATTGTATTTGTCTGGCAGTAAATGTTCACTTTGCAATCTGTCAAAATACTTAAGAGTTGAAATGTGTCAGGAAATACTGTGGAGGTTATGTTTGTGTTACAGCACTAGACTTTTAAATTAACATTATTTCATTTCGATGAACATAGTTGACATTCCTCACCATTTAAGAGTTAAGTTAAAAAAAAAATTGAATGTGCTGAAGGTTTACAAAAATATAAATATTATGCTCATTAAATGTACCATTGCACTTTTACTGGTCAAATAAAATATGTCATTCCTTTAATAATTTCCATTTCCTTAAATACGTGGTATGTTATTGAATTACTTTAATTTGTATAACCAGCTGAGTGTAAAACCCTTAACATGTACAACATAACATGTTCTTTACAGAACACTTATTGAGAACTCTTATATAGTGAAAGCAACTCGGCTGGATTACTAACATATAAAAATCACCCCTACATTCACCAAACATGGCACCAAAAAAACTACAAGAAAGTTTGTTGTGAAGACAGGAGACATAATTGAAAACTGCAGCTGGACTGTTGTAAAATCATGTAAGAGATGGCTAGAAAATTAGATTAATCAAGAAGCAGACATTGTGAGGAAAGTTTGTTCGAATGCCTGACAGTCTTGCTCTTTCTCTCATTTTAAATGTTGGCAGGATAGCAGGCAGCTCCAAGGGAAATGTGCTCCTTTCATACTTGAGTAATTGATGAATTGTATGCAATATGCAAATGAGAATCCATAAATCTTATGAATGACAGCTTAATTTATGTGAGCCTTAATGAATGCAGGATTAGATTTTAATTAAATATCCTCAAAGGCACCCTGACTGGTATGTTTTTAAAGCCTTGTTTTTGAAGACTTGTTTCACATGCAATGCAGTTCATGAAAATGAGAGATCACTCAAAGCAGTTAGATTAAATGTCCTTACAATTGTAAGATAAGACCTGTTCTGTTTTGTTAACCAAAGGGACTGCAATTAATAAATATTGAAAACAAAATCATATCTAAAAATCTCATTTTGACTTTCCTGGAACTGCTCATTTTAATACATTTGATTAACTGCTTTACGTTTAGCAGTATCTGATTTATAACATTAGGTACAGTATCTGTTTAATTAAAAAAAATATTCTCCATTAGGAATGAAAAAAAGTCAACCAATTAGAAATTCTTCCTCAATTCCCATGTTGTGGAAAGTCTGTTCAGTCTGTTCAGTCTGTATTAGTGTTAATAGAAGTGATACAGAAATAATACTGGTGCCTTATAATTAGTGTACACAATAATGCAGTTGGCTTTTTCTAGTAATAATACATTACGGCTTTTACAAATTGGCATTATCAAACTCTCTTCTAGTAATTAATTTTCTCTTTTATTAATTTCATTGGTACTTTTTCAAGACTGTATGTGATGCTAAATCCATGTACTTTTGTTTTCATGAGTGAAGTTTCCAATAAACGACATATATTCCAATATGACTTGTCCATATGTATCCGTCATCCATTATACATTCCAACGCAAGACATATTACAGCCCAAGAGCCCCACTGCCATATACTGTAACCTACATAGCGCACCTCCAAAGCCATTGAACTCCTTGTGCCACCCCAAACAAAGACATAAACCCTCAACCTGTTCCAGTCTGGTTGTGGGAGATGTATTGTATTACTGAAAATAGGATTAAAGAGCAGTTGACTAACTAGCATGGAAGTTAATGACACTAGACTGGCACAGAAGATAGCCAAGAATCTTTTCCTCTTGTTACATGTATCTAAAGCTAACTGTAATCTTTACTACATGTGTACTACATGTATATGAAGTGCACTGTTTCATTTATGTATGGGTGAAAGACACACAACCAAAAACAGTGTGGCAGCCATTTATAGACTAGACATATGGGACAAGGTTCATGAAAAAAGACACCTCAGAAATCACCTAACATGGATGCAAACGCAGGATGCAAGAGCCTCTTTGTGCTGAAGTGAAACTAAATTGTAATGGGAAAAATGCAAAACACAAGGCAGGTAAAGGTTTAATAGGAAGACAAATGATAAGACACTGAAATGTAAATATGTAAAGAGATTACTGTATAAAGAGAATATCTGTATGGCCTCAGGGGTAAATGCTTTGACATAGATAGATAAAACATCCTAATGTTTTAGTTACAGAGAAGTAATGTTTTTTTATCAGTAAATTTTATTGTTCCAAAAGAGAACAGAAAGCGCACTTGGTCCCTTTGTATTTTGTTTTAATGTAACAAGCTACTTAGGGGCTGTTGAGAGATTAAAAGCCCTGTTCAGCTTGAAGTACCCTTTTTCCTTTGATTCTCTGCATTTCATCTTATTTATTGTTGAGAACAAAAGTAAAGTGTTTACAACAGGAAGCAGCTGTGAATAGCAATAAAGGACAGCTTTTTAAAAAATATATATATATATATATATATATATATATATATATATATATATATATATATATATATAGTCCTTAAACATAATCCGTCTATCACTATCTGATAACACAGCTACAACTACCTGGGCGCAGGAACATTCTGACAGGTGTGAGGGAAAGCTGGTTGAGATAAACCAACTGCAGCTCAATGCAAATCAACTTGCTGATAGAGATCATAGTGGGGATTGATAAATACTGTACAAGGGAGCATAATAGCATGTTATGTACCACTGTTTGACCTTTATCACAATCTTTTCATTTAGTCGGAGTGCTATATTATAAATAGAGCGGAGTATGTCTGTAAAATCCTGTGCTTGTTTGAGAAAAAGAAGCCTGAACTACAGTATCAACAATACTGTATTTTTATATTATAATTTTACAGCACCATTTTTAAATGTGCTTGTTTTTTTGAAACCTTTTAAAATGCATTATTAATGCTGAAGGCTATGGGAATGATGTAAGGAATTGTATAATAATTGTATTATGTTTTTGTTCATAAGATGACACAAGCTTTATTATTGGTTCTCATGCTAATAGAAGAAACAAAGACATGACTTAGTGTATTATATACATTAGTATTAATAATAATAATAATAATAATAATAATAATAATAATAATAATAATAGGGGCTCCCGAGTGGCGCATCCAGTAAAACCACTCGCTAGTGTGCAGGATGCGCTCTATAGCCTGGACATTGTCTGTTCGAGTCCAGGCTATTCCACAGCCGACCGTGGACGGGAGCTCCCAGGGGGCGGCACTCAATTGTCCGAGCATCGCCCGGGGGGAGGGAGGGTTAGGTCGGCCAGGGTGTCCTCGGCTCACCGCGCAGCAGCGACCCCTGTAGTCTGGCCGGGCGCCTGTGGGCTTGCCTATAAGCTGCCCAGAGCTGCGTTGTCCTCCGACGCTGTAGCTCTGAGGCGGCTGCACGGTGAGTTCGCAGTGTGTAAAGAAGCGGGCAGCTGATGGCACACGCTTCGGAGGACAGCGTGTGTTCATCTTCCCGAGTCAGCGCAGGGGTGGTAGCGGTGAGCTGAGCCTAAAAATAATTGGGCATTTCAAATTGGGGAGAAAATAATAAAAAAGAATTGCAACGACTAAATTATATTAAAAAAAAATAATAATAAATAATAATAATAATAATACTACTATTACTACTAATAATAACAATAGTGCATTTCTACACCTCACCCCTAAAAACATACAACTATTTCTATGACTTTGAATGACAGACTGGGTACAGTTTCATACAGCATGATTGTCATGTGTTGATTATATCGTAGACTAACTGTATTTGGTTGCTTATTTATAACAGAGAAAGTTGTTATCCTTGTACCTTAGCAAAAAAAATAGATAACAGGTTTTGGGAATTGTATATATTGAAAGTAACTCTTAGCACAATGTGATTGAAATAAACAAACAAACTTCTTTTGACCTGTGACTTTCTATATCCAAGAAACGGAATTCAGCAAGCAATGTGTGGAACCGTTTTTTTTTTTTTTTTTAATGATTTGAAGAAAAAAAACAGTTCCTGGCAATATCCGAGACCTTGTTTTCATTGCTGGTCACCACCTCAGCAAACTAATCAATGAGGCATGCACTGCTATCTCCTGTAAAAGAAATGAAAAATAAACCAGCGATAATCCCTCAGTTAAAAGGTTATTCATTGCGATAAAAGCTATTTTGTTAATTTCTCTGGTACAGAGAGATAAAGAACGGGAACAATTAGGGAATTCTAGGTGAGAGATTTTAAAAAGGGCAATGACATAGAGTTAATATTTTATAAGGTTTGATTGGCGGTATGATGGAAAAGACTTTGTTTCGAGAAGCAGGAGTATACTGCTAAAGATATTAGAAAAAAGAAGGCAGTGTAGCAGACAAGAACAGTGAAGCTTCGAAATAAGAAAGTGGGCCACCAGTTCAAAAAGATGGCACAGAGAGGGAAGCAGCCATTACTGATGGCTTGTGATAAAATGTACTAATATTGCCACGAGGGGTTTCTACACATCAAATGCCACATTCTCATCATCATCATCTATAACTATAAACACTCAACGGTAGCACATACAGTAGTACTAAACAAAACTTATAATACACCTGTGTGCAGCTTCCCTTGGCCTTAGAAAAGCCTGTTTTTTTTTGTTTTTTTTTTTACTAACCCCAGTCCAAAGTGAATAATTTGACCCCCAGTTGCCTTACTAACTTTCCCAATCATAGAATACATTAGATGTGACTGGAGTCTTCTTGATAATAATACAGTGGCCACCTGAATCACTAAATGTAAATTAAGGATGTCATCCTGTTTAGGTGACATTTGCAAAGAGATACACGTGTAACATACTGTATATCACTATTCTCTCTCTCTCTCTCTCTCTCTCTCTCCTCTCTCTCTCTCTCTCTCTCTCTCCTCTCTCTCTCTCTCTATATATATATATCATTTATAAAGGGTTTATCAAAGTGAGGGGAAACAACCACCTTTTATTGGTGGAGATCAAAGGTAGAATTGCAGACTGGTATTTTATTGAATGTTTAACTTAATTGTAGTTTTCCTACAACAGTGCGAAAAAAGGAATGATTAATAGAAATAGGCCGTTGTGCTCTAATGGCTTTGTTGCACTGAAATTGGTACTGTAATGGAGTGTATAGTTTGCCTTTAATCTGATTGCTTTAGCAGCAGTCTATCCGATAGTATCGGGTTCCAGCTTGCACTGCTGGGTCAACATGGACCAAGTCCATTAAAAGAAACAAGGTTCAGGGAAAGTGCATTTCTATTTTCTTTTGCCATGGTTACACAACAAAAAAGGGGAGAAATCCTGTATTTGTAACATATTAGTGGCTTGGACCCTGAAGGTAGTGTGCTGGATTTCTTTATAAATTGAAGTCAGGAAAATAAACCCAGCAATTTATCTCTAGTGTAAACAGAAGAATATCCAGGGATCGCCTCTGAAGAAAAGCACAGATGTTCCTGGTTGACTTGCTGATTTCATTTTGGTAAACGTTTATATTTGTTTCATTTGGTCTTTCCAGACCTCAGTATTTGAACAATAAATAAGTCAATAAAAAAATTATAGCCTAATAAATCCAGTTATACACCAGCCTTTTGTTTGCACAGCCCCAAATTTAATTAAAGCACTCAGAATGTGTATAAACAGGTAGTTTGAATCTCTAAGGGAGATTCAATTAAAACTGTCTTGCTGAAGCTATACCTAGAAAATTAGTTATTTTCCTTTTCTTGTGCATTAAATTACTAAACATGTTCTCAGAATATGTACAAAGGTATTGATTTTGAGCCATATTTGATGGCATGCATTATTACAGATGGCACGTCTATATATACAGCACATACAGCATAAGAAGAAAGATGTCAAGGTAGAAATTTCAGTTCAGATTTGAAATTCTGCTGTTAGAGATGCCAATTGGATTTTGAAAGGGTACAAACGTAGTTTATCCGATTTTATATTGAGTTCCTTATTTTGAATAATGTAGCCTGGATAATGTTCTCTGCACTTCAGTCCTGGATTTGAGTTTGTACCAGTAGAGTCTCCATATACATCTAATAAAGGCAAGATAAACCAAGGGTTGTGCTGAGTGCACAGCCACTTTCTTTTGCTAGCAATGAAAAGTAACCGTACTGAATGATACTTGACACAGTGCACTAGCTGTACACTAGATGGCATTAACTTAGCACACTACAGACCCTTTGGTTGATCCAGACTTTAGTGGATTTCTATGGTGACTTGAACATTGCTATGGGACTTTTTGTTTCCATCAATTGTCGTTCAGGGCACCCAAAAAATTGATGTATCTAACATTTCTGTTTAAAGTATTTGAATCAGCATTCAGAAGTCACTGAGCATTTTCCAACATGCAAACATCCAAAATGTTCTTCTGGCATTCAAGAGAGAGAGAGAGAGAGGAATTTAAATGTTAAATTTAGCTGCATTGTAGATAATTTAAACTTGAGCCTCCATGAATGACATTTAAGCATAATTCAGTTAAGAACAAAAGGGAACTACTGAGCACAGTATAAATCATGTTTACTATTAGAGCAATGTCTTCCTTAGTTAAATAGCAGAACTCTTATTTCAGAAGAGACAGCTGTTTTTTATGTCTGAAAAACAAGCACATGCAATGACATCAGAGCTATTTTAAAGAAAGGATGCTTCAAGAAATTTCTAGGACACATTTTTTTTTTATGATAGTAAAAAAACCTAATAAAAAGAATGCATTTGCTATTTAGGTTTTCAGTTAGTGTTCTGGTAACCGGTATTTAAAAAAAAAAAAAAAAAAAGCTTTGTGTTAATGAATTCCTTTCTCAATTAAATCTGATGTTTAAAAATGTATTATTAAGTCAATTATCATTAAAAAGACCAGGTACATAGCATGTCATCTCATAACTTTCTTTCAAGGTTCAAAACACATTCAGGTAAAATAACCTTTTCCAGCTTTACCAGACTATAGGGAAGTGAATGTGATGACATTATGAAAACTTACATGGCATACAGTGGTCCTTAAGAAGGCATAGCAAATTTTTTGCCAAAAAAAAATTTGCTGCCCTGACAATTGCCACAGCACCATAATATATAACACAGCTAGATGCTAATGTTAAAGTATGTTGTGTTAAAGACTCTATCTGAACATAGTGGAACTATGAACATTTTGGTGAAAGTAATTTCCTAATCAAAGAGCCTCCCTTATTTAAAAGCCCCTCGTCCTCGCTTAAATGGGCTGCAACATTATATTTGTTCAGTCATATTGACTTTTAAATCAATCATTTCACACTGGCAATCCTACCCGGATCTGGACCCTGGTCCTGGCTAACCGGGTCACAATCCCGTGTAGTGTGAAACCACGTACCTGGATGGGACCCGGGTGACCCACCTCAGGATGTGGGTTGACACGCTTTGACCCGGGTTGAGCGAGACAAAATGCAGGATGGCCTCCGTGGAAGTTTCACTTCCGCAAGGAACGTTTCTGTTTATTCTGTTTAGCCATATTTTTGTTGATTGAGACACAGCATGAGTCAGATTGCAACAGGGATATAGAAACATTTGCTCTAATTAAAAATGTGGCCAACGGTTCAGTCCAGAGTAGCTTCGACGGAAGCGTCAGTAACAAGCTGCTTCCGGGGCATTGATACACACATTGTGTACTTGCGTCTGTCATCCAGGTCAACCCTGCTTTATCAAAAGCAGTGTGAAAACCGGGTACCCGACCCGCATGATACTGGGTACTGCCCGGGTAGGTTCTGACCCGAGTAGATCATGCGTGTGAAAGGGGCTATAGTCAGTTACTTTCTACATACAATTGTGGACAATGGAATTTTATACAATAGGCTTTTATTGTAACTCATTTCAATCAAAAGCCCTCCAAAAAACAAAGATCCCAAACAGTATTCTCACTTCTGGGATTATGTTAACATAGGATAAGCAGAGTGCAGTAAACACAAATTAACATCAATTGTATTGATTTGTTGATATGAAGGCACTGGAGCCATACTGTATGGTTAAAAGTTGTTACAATGGAGAATTCACACAGGCAGAAATAAGTTAAAGTATAACTTGATGATCCTTGAAAAAGAAAGAAAATGAAGAGACCTTTTCCACCAGATTAGGCAGGTATTGTAATTTATCATCGAGATACTAGGCCGGTTATGTGAAGTAATAAAACATCTCATCAGAAATATACTACAGGTCTGAATCCCTCTCTCATACAACCTTCAAGCTAACTGGAGTATTAAATCAAACAAGGAGAACATTTCCTTAGGCAGCCATTGCCTTTTAATTTCCGGAAGAGCCTTAAAATATCATTCATTACAAGAACTACACATATTTGGTCTCATAAATCAACAGCAGCCTGACTGCAATAATTATTACAAGTTAACATGTAATTTTCAAGCTGAAAGCTACGTGCTGAATTTTAGCATATGCAAACGAGGCAATTCAAATGGTGTCTGGATATTAATACCAAGGAGCAGGTAACGAGGTGCTGGCTATGAATTATGCATCAAAAGCGGTTGATCTTCAGTGAATGAAATGAATTCAGCATGTAATCTAATTAGTAATGGAAGTCTATTACATCTAACTGCAAAAGCAACTGTCCTTGAAAACCATTTATTTACAAAACATGTTAGCACTTTCAGTAGAATCTGTTCAAGACAGCAGTACAAGTGAAAGGTTTTTTTTTCTTTTCTTTTAATTTTAGCTCTAGACCCGGGAGGCCTCCCAAGAGGACGCAGAGTGTTACATCCCCAGAGAATCAGCACATCATGCCACATACTGTCCCAGGTCTCATGTCACCAGGAATCATTGCTCCTACAGGTAAATGTGTCTCTCTCTCCAGAAATACGCTTCCTATTTCCTCACTTGCCTCAGAGCATAAACTGGTTTCTCAGCAACCAAGAGTTTTCAAATCTCAAATTATTGGCACAAAACAAACAAACGAACAAATGCAAAGACATGGAATGATGTAAAGGTTTAGCTTTCATCTGCTAGCAAATCAAATCAGGTCTTTCAACTGGGATATTTTAAAGTTTATTATATACATGTCAATTGTATTAGTTTGTTGTTTGCTACTACCAGATAATTCCTCAAAATGAAACATTGGTCTCGCTAGGTTTACACTTAAAGGTGCATGATTCTTTGGTACTGGGCAGAGTATACCAAGTATAAACAATTAGTACGTATAACAAAATAAAAATTGTATTGTAATAGAGTTAACATTCCTTCGTTTTATTGATATTCCTCAGCATAACAATAAAAACAGCTATTTGTTAATTTACATGTTAGATTTTACATTTTTATCACAAGAATATGCATTTCAATTTATTGAGCCAAATTCATTAAGAAAGCAAGATTTCTTATCAGTTACCAACCCTTGTGTAATCAGATGCTGGTGACAGTTCACAAAACCAGAAAAAAAACTGTTTGTTGTTTTTATTATAGGTTTCGAAACGAATAACTTTGAAATTTCCGAGAGTTAAATGCTGAGGAATTATAACATGATGTGGCAAATCAACATGACAGGCAAAAAAGTGCAAGATTACATAAGATGTTGCTACAGTGGTTATAAGAATGCAGAGAATCGTTTTTTTTTTCATGTGAACATCACAGATAACAATAATACCCTTCACAGCATGCACTTTTATATTATTATTATTTTTATTAGTACATTATATGCAGCAACAGTTGTATGATTGCATGGCTAAATAAGTAATATGTGCATTAATTACAAAGTAGTGGGACATTTTATAATTTGTATATCCTTACCTGATAAAGTGTTACTGTATTTATTATATTTGTCCTCAAAGTGGTAGTGTCTCAGTTTCTTTGAATGGAAAAATAAAAAGAGAAAAAGCAAGGTTCATGTATATATGAATCTATAAATGCTTCATGTACAGTATTGTACAGTACAATGTCTACTGCACAATATAGCTCACACATTGTTGTACTGCATATAACACCAGCAAACTTACCTTGGAACTATTACTCATAGCCCAGTCAGAGGATATTTTACAGTCAACTCTTATTACAACACATTTCAATAGACCAGCAAAAACATTGGTCTTGTCAGGGATTCTTATTATCAGGAGCCAAATAGCCATTATGACTACTGTACATTAATAATGTATTGCACATTGATATAACTGCACTTACAGTATCAAATGACTTGATACTGAGCTTTCATGTTTTACCTAATACACAGAAACTAACATTGGGCTGTAATTAAACTGCAGGCACTTAAATGTTTTTTTTTTTATATACACGCACAGAAATTCATTGTTAATTTTCAAATCAGATACAAACCAAAAAGCAATTAGTAGGCTACAATATAATTTAAACTACAGTGGCAGTGTACAAAAAGGTCGAAACAATTGCAGGAAAGATAATAATTATCTTTAGGCCCAGAAAGCTGTATTGCGAAGAGTAAAAGAGTTGCCATATATGATACACATTTCCCTGCCTTATGAGTTTCCAAGTACAAATAAAAGTTTAATTGATTGAAAGCATTGTAATGTACTATAAGTAATCGCCTCCAAGTAAATGACCACTTTGTCACCCTGGTTCACTAGTTGTTAATTGCTATTACAGTAGCTAACCTTGTTTGTGTGGGATATAATAATAATAATATATTTCTTTTTATATAGCGCCTTTCATAGTGGACCACCATCACAAAGCGCTTTACAGAGGTAGGCTGTGAACTGTGCATTATATGCAGAGTCACTTACAATAGGACATTGATTTAACATCTCATCCATAGGATGCTAAGAAATAAATGGAGCACAAGGAGGTTAAGTGACTTGCTCAGGGTCACAAACAGTGAGTCAGTCAGTGGCAGAGGTGGGATTTGAACCAGTGACCTTCTGGTTACAAGCCATGGACTTTAACCACTGGACCACACTGCCTCCATATTACTGTATTAAACACAAAAGAATGACAAAACCGATATTTATTTTTTTTGCAACAGAATAGTTAAAAGAATATAAGATCAAACAGTGAAGCCAAAATAGAACTCGAAGATATTTTTGTACATGAGGGAAAAAAAAGGAAAGATCCATCACTATCCCCATTATCTTGTCTTAGGAATTGTTAGGATGTACCAAGTGGCCAAAGATGGTATTGCAGGGAAGCACACAGACAACAGAAGATTGGTTGCAAAATTTCTTTTTTTTCTCTTTATTTTTCAAATAATCCAGGAACTAAATTGAACAAAAACATATCAAAGCAAAATCTCAAAGAAAAAGAAAAATAACTTTTTACAAAATAAAATAAAAAAAAACTCCTAAATGCAGGATGAGGAAACTGTTTTTAGCAATACAACAGTAGAGATATACTACTTTGTATAGCCAGGACACTCATGCAGCACCCATCTCTCTCTAAACCCTTCTCCCTTTACTCTAGCACAGCCTCCCTTTTATACTCAGGCTAAAATCACTCCTCCCCTTAGAAGAAACCAAAAATTTAACTTTAGTTAACTTTAAAATCCATGTATATATCATTAATACTACTATTATATAACTATCACCAAGTTATATAAAAATCACTAGGTTGAATATCTTTGTTGCTGGATTTTAACTCTGACAGTTTGAAAGTCATGCTGCAGTCTTTCAGTAAAGCTGGTCTCGATTCACCACTTCCTGCCCTTTTTTTTTAATTGTGTCTGTTGAATAAGTAGAGATCATCCCTAAATAAGCCTGTCAATTTTACACTTATTATAAACAGTATGTGATATTGTATTATACATATATTACTTGTTAATACAAATATTTGTTTCCTTATTGTGAAAAGTATTGTTGACAAAATCATTTTAGTAATAGCTGTGCTCTTTATTCTTTGCCCTTCTCCAGGAGTCAGTAGCTACCAGATACGGTAGTTTTCAGATGCAGCCCTAATGAGTTTGTTGTATTACACACTCCTATGGATAAAGCACTCTGTTTTAGCCACGGCAGCATAGATTATTTAAGCTCCATTCCTTTACATAAGACACATAACAACAACATAAGAAACATAAGAAAAAATAGATTGAAATAGATGTCATTGATGGCATCAATTTCAACACAGTTTAATTGATTAAATATTGTATACAACAACCAATTGCTCTCCCATTCTTTTCCGCATGCTTGTATATTCTAATGTTAAAGTGTTCAGCTGGGCCCTGGCAATACACGCAGAACTTGTGACACGTGTTTTCTCACCAGGGCTGTTTGCTGTCCTGTGATGGCAAAACAATCATGTTATATTCAAACATGATGTGATGTATTATTTATTGTGGTCCAGTCCTAGAGCAATGCACATTTTTAAAGGAACACATCACAATCTCAATATCTGATCAGTCATAAAAAAGGTTACATTAACCATTGTCAAGCAAATCAGCAATTACAACATCTGTACAGTAGCTCAATAAAGAAACACAGAACTGGCTACATATGCCTGTTAAGCAACTGCAAATAACGGTAACTTATGTTATAGCCTCTTTTTGCTGATACTGTAGTATCTTAAGGGAAAAGGTGCTTCAAAGGCGCTTCAATGTTTAAAATATTATGTGGAAAATGAAGGAGCTTATATAAAAAAGTTGACTTTCTTAATCAGTAATCTTGCAAACTAGTTAAGCGGTGCCAAGGACTCATGTGTAAATCTTGTTGTGCCTGCTTTTCTGCATGTAACATAAAGCAGTTTTTCTGTTCAGTTACAAAACTCTTAAAGGCAAATGCTTTAAAATATGAAAGGACATGATCTCAAACCAATCAAATTAAGTCTGATAGATGTCCATATAATAGACCGCTAGGTCATCCTGAGTTCCCCATTTTCTGTTTTATTTCATACAAACTTTGTTTGTGTGACATAAATGTAACCTTTTTTAGACATTTATTTTGGATTTGTGATTATAGTATTTGCATTTTTAAATGTCATTATTTATAAAACAGCACAACAAAAGGTGCAGTAAAATGGCTAGTATTAACAGAAAAGCCCCCAATGTTAAAATCTGTAAGATAACATACATTCAAAGGCAATCTGTTATTTGTACTTCACATTAAAAACAGTTTAAAATTGATCTAAATTATAGTCCAAAACTGCTTTAATTTGATTTCTGCTGTCAGATATGGGAATGTTTAAAGCCCTGATACTAATGTGATTGTATCCCTTCTGTCTGCCTGCGACCCTCCTTAACATTGAGCAGGTGACTCGATTAAACATAAATCAGGCAGAAAATGCCCTGCATGAAGCAGTGCACTGAATCAAGCAAATTATCAAATGGCAAAACTCATTCTGTGCTCTGGGCAATGTGAGCTGCCAGAACTTATGTATCAAAACTTCACTCACTGTAAGATTAATTTTATTTTGTTTTGTTTGTTTTAATTCCCCACAGCAAGCTTTGTTATAGCCATGGAAAGCTGTCTACTTCACTACTGTAGGTTCCTCGAAGCAGGCTTTCATTTCCTAGTCATTGTTCATATTAGCTTCACAGGGACATATCTATATGCAAGTTTATGACAGAGAGCCATGTCAGCCTTTTTGTTCTTCTACTAAATAACTGAAGGCCAGGTTTGTTAAAAGTATTTTAATCTTCTTTGGTTACCATTTAACAAAACAAAAAGCATCCAATGTATCCTTTGTAAAATGGTGTGCTCCTTAGAGCCTTGCTCTAGGGGTACTGTGATTCCTCATACATTACAGTAAGATCACCCTTCTAAATGGTATTCTTTGCTGACACTGTACATGAATGACATCTCCTTTAAAACAGAGGTGCTTTGGAAAGCATGGCCACAGATTCCAGCTCTGGGTAGGGCTCATATTTGTCTTAGATAGAAACATTTATTAAATCCTTGATTCCCCTCTACACCCTCATAAGAAAAAAAAATAAAAAAATAAAATTACACTTCACATTAAGTATTAATTAATCATTGAGTGAACTGGAAACTTGGTGATTGAGACTTAAAAAAAAACAACAGTGGTTATAAAAGCATAATACAGAATGTTTTCAGAATTGTCTAGGGAAGTTACCTATCATTAGCATGAATTAATAATATCAGTATCAATTGCTCTTTGCTCACTAGCAAACTTAATTTAAAGGGATCAATAAAACATATTTGGTCTTCGGATCCTAAAAGTAGTGTCCCTTAGTTGAGAAATGTCGATATTCCCCAAAGCAGATACCTATACCCACTTCTCTGAGCATGAGTTCATATTTGTATAACATGCAATTGCTTATTGTTATTTTCATTCAGACTGGCAGAATCTATAAAAAAAAACAAAGATGTCTTTGTGTTGCATCTGCTGTATACCATTTTCACCCCATCCCAACGATCTGAGGGTGTTAGCATTTACTGGAATGTTTCTGATTTTGTATCTAAGGAAACAACCAAGTAATTAAAAATTATTTTAATGATATAAGAGAATGGGATTACTTTTTTTTTTTAACTACAAACATTTAGATAAGCTTGGATTGAGTCAAAAAGTGACAATTAGATAATCTCTCTCATTACATCCAAGCAAGAATGATCTCCTGCATAAATTTGTTTGGGAGCTGTGGTAGAGTCCTGGTATACTTGCCTCAGGCAGCCGAGGAGAACACAAGAGACTCAGGTAGAGAGACTGACGTTGATACGCCAACACAGGCGCACAGGATTCAATCAATAAACACAAACAAAAAGTAAACAATAATGTCATGTGACGCTACCAGCAATGGTAGCGCACAGAGGACGGTACAAGACTGTACAAACACTCAAAATAAAACACAATATGACAAACTATAAATCAAAGGTGCCGTGAAAACGGCAGGCCTTGCAGCAGCCCCGATCACAGTGATAGCTATGTTTTTATACTGACGCTCCGCTGAGACACGCCCACCTGCCTGCTGGAACAGCTCATTGCTTTCAGCTGCTGCTCCACACAGACAGGTAATCATCCCCGGCGGAGTGCCACAGCAGTTAAACAATTAAATCAATTTATTTACAACATTAACCCCAAAATACAATAAAACTACATGTTTTTTTTTTTAACCAGAGTGAATAAGGTGTTCTTCAGTTTATTAGACTCTTCAAATTCTTTTCAAGCTTCTCACCTTTGTATTTGTGGTATCTCAGCAGAAAAGAGTCCCAATTGCAATTCTTAGGTGTCTATTGTTCTTAGTTATCTCCCATTGATTTTCCATATTAATGGGATTGGCTGCAAAACCAGACATCTTATCAGTATGATTTATAGTTGTTTTAGGTATGCACCTGTTGCTGCATTCATACTTTTTGTATTTGTTTGATCCCTTCCGTGTAAGTCTATTATGGCCTGGGCTCCCAGTATATTACAATTACCTTCATTACCATATAACAGGCTTCTCAATATAATGCCCAAAAAACACTTTGCACTGTAATAAGGTTGTATTCAGACCTATACAGAAACACAGTTCTGAGTACATGGAAGTTTGTCAGTTGAATTACCGTACCAGATTTGAATGGAAGCTGTGTTAACACATGCCTTTACTCTGATTTCAAGTTTCTGTTGTAGAGAATGCCTTCTTTTTTATGCTAATTATTTCTCTTAGCCCAACAGCTGAGTTGCATAGTGGTTAGAATTTAGTCTAACCTGATTTTAAATACTCCTATCTTAGGGAAAGTCACTTCATATTGTTCTTGTTGTTTTTTTAAATGCTGCAAATGATTATTCATAGATTATTTATAGCACACACAATGTGAATGGTGGTTCTCCATTAGCGTTTCCTTGTAAAAACATTGGTAGGCCCCTATCACAGTACATTCTTGTTGAGGACTGTTTTATGTCTTTTTAAAAACATATTTAAGCATAGTCAGGACACACCACCAAACATATTAGTTTGAACAATACATCATACAGCACAACTGCTTTTGATCCAGTCATTGACGCACTGGCTTGGGCAAGACCAAGGTTAGGAGAGGGAAAGTGCTATACCAGTGATCATGCTAAAATACCATTACAGTAAAGCAAGCCTACCAGTGTTTGCACTATCCTTCTGGCTCGCCAGTGAGGCAGGGAGTGAGAACATGGTATCCACCTTGCAGGTGAGGTCACAGCTCTGGGAATGAGCTTTAAATGAAAATCTGGCCTAATCTTCCGCCTCTGGGATGGGACAAAATCAGCAGCTGAGGTAGAAATGAGCATGGCTTCTTCCCCCAGAGTAAAGAAGCTGAGAAGGTTAATAGTTTAAAGAGAGGAAAGGCCCCACCCCTTGTTCTCTATATTTTTCAAATGCCTCTTAATAATAGTACATACCGATAAATCATCTCTTGATCACTCGTTTTATCACCAGATTCCTCAATAATGTGATCCAAGTCGTTATTTTATTACTATAACATCTAAAAAAAGCTCTGCAAATGTCTGTGATGTTCTTTGAGCGCTGGATGCGGAAGCAGCTACGTTGTTTGTTTATGTCCGTGTTATCTATGTGGTGTCGGGTCTATCAGTATTCACGCCTTTTTTTCGGCTTCTCTCGGCTCCTATCGGTCTTACTCGGCCATTGAATGGTTTTCTCGGCTTTTCCCGGAGAAAAAACGACTAGAGACCTGTTTTTTGCGTCTTTTTGATGATGTCCGACATTGGACCGGAAAGGGAAAATTGCGATGTCGGACCATATCCGACATAGGACCACAAAGGGTTAAGAAAAAGCAAATGGGGGTATGTCGCTGTATTGAATATAATATTGGGATTTACAGGTAGTGGACAAAAAAATGGAAACACCTGGGTAAATGAGGGACACCAAGCATATTGAAAGCAAGGGCTTCCACACAGATGTGGCTCATGCGTTGATTAAGCAAATAACATCCCATCCGGTGCACTCAGTGCTTGGTGCGCTCAATGCTCTGTGCCCTCGGTACGATAGCACCCCAGTGAGTACAGTACCTGCTGCTCGGTGCACGCGCCGCTAGCTCCACTCAGTGCACTCGGTGTGCATGGTACTTGGTGCACCTGGTGCGCATAGTGCCTCGGTGCTTGGTGCATTTAGGACATACCCTGCTCAGTGCACTCGGTGAGCATCCGGGACACAGGAGCCAATTGGCACACACAGTGCTTGCCGCACTTGACAACCATAACGAACGTTCCATTTCATACCTGCACGTCCTGCAAGGCGAATATACCACCCAGCGACAAACACCCGCTCTGCGTGCGGTGCCTGTGGGTCCAACAGGGGGACTTCTGCAACTTGTGTGCGGCCTTTCAGCCCAGGGTGCGTCACAATAGGCTCAGAAGGGCCATGGGGCTAGACACTCAGTCTCCCGCGGCAGCCGTCAGCAGCCCTCGGAGCCCCATCCCCGCTCCTCCAGCTCTCACAGAGCCCCTCACAGGAGATCCCCTAAGGTCAGGTTCCTGTGACGAGACCTTGTAGTTGCTCCCCTTATCCCCCAGGGTGAGAAGGGTGAAGCACTCAAAGCAGACGAGGAACGTCATTTATCTCAAGAAGCAGATGGCTCAGGTCCTTGAGCTGCTGTCTAGGCAGCAAGTTCCTGCGGCATCGGTAGAGGCCCCGCTACCGCCTGCACCTGATTCGGCCCCTGGGTCTCCCATGGAAGCCCAGGTCAAGCCGGAGCCACAGCCCTTGATGGCGGAGGAAGGCACTCCTTCCCCACAGAGATGGAGGAAGAGGAGAAGCTGGCACCATCGACTGTGGCGGAACTTAGCATGAGATTGCCTTGGAGACTAGTTTACCGCCATTGCCCAGCTCCATGCCGGCATTAATGGGGTGCGATGCAAATTTTTTACAGATCCCCTGGACGACACCAGCAGAGCCCTGCCGGTCCGTGTTTCAGACGCAGGCAGTAGCTCCCACAGCACAGCCATTCCCACCGTTCCCTGATTTTATGGAGGAGGTACGCTCCTCTTGGGATTGGCCCTCGTCAGCGCCGAGTATTTTGAAGTAAGCCGCCTGACTTGCTTAATTGGAAGGCGCAGAGAAGCTGGGCTTGGTAGGATTCCCCCCGGTTGACTCTACCATCGCAGCCTTGGTTAAGGCCCTGCCGGTGGGTGGATTGTCAAGGGACCCTGTTTGCCCAAACCCTCAATATAGGGTTACAGAGACACATTTGAGGAGGACTTATACAGCGCCCGTCTGACTAACAGAGTACTAAACTATCTCGACGACTGGCTGATTTGTAAACAGTCGCGAGAGGGAGCAGTAGCCCACACGGTGATTGTGACGCAGCATCTGGCGAGGCTGGGCCTCACCATCAACGATGCGAAGAGTCGGCTTATACCGGCGCAGTGCACAACGCACTTGGGGCCGGCTGGACTCCAGTACGATGTGTGCATACCTGTCGGACAACAGAGTAGCAGCTATTCAGGGTTGCCTGTCCTTGTTCCAACAGGGATCGAAGGTCCCCTTGGTGCGGTTCCAAAAATTGTTGGGTCTGATGGCCGCAGCCGTATCAGCCATCGAGCTGGGTCTATTATGCATACGCCCACTCCAAGCATGGCTCAATGCTTACCCCCACCTGGGAGAGTAGCTGCTCACTCTACTAGAGGATTGGCTACATCTCAGGCCCTTTTCTGTCCAATATATGTATGACAGCTAGCTGGACTAAGCCACGTACATTCTCCAGGTTCTACTGCTTGAATGTGGTAGATCCTTCCTTGCCTTCAATAGGCACGAGGGTCCTTGAGGTTGCACGCTCACACTGCTAACCTCGGTCGCATCGGTCGCCTCTCACAGGTTCGATGCAAAAAGAGAAATGGCTTCCTCAGTATGACGGTTTTAATCCCTCGGTAGGCGGGACCGAGGGAGTCATCCCAGGAAGGGGCCTATCGGCAGCTCTGGTATAGAGGGCTCAGAAAATACCTACCAACAGGCAGGCATATCCCATATGTAATGTTGTTGGTGGTTGTCTTCTCTTTCAGGGAACCAGGGTTACGGTAAGTAACCTAACATTTTTTTTTGAATACCTTACAAATCATTTCTTGTTCACAAGTATTGTAGAGGGTTATCTTTCTTTTTACACATTAGACACATTGTCCCCAAGTAAAAGGAAACAGCCATCTATCTGATTGTCCTTAATGACAGCTCCTCCTGTTAAAACACCTATTGTCGTCTTCGATTTAATGACAGAAGATCTGAAGTGTTTAATTTTTAATTGTGAGCTGATACCGAAGCTTACTTTGAGTAGCTGAGGTTTGAAGCACTCAGCAGGAAGGACACAGCTTACTTATGAGACGTTTTCCTAATCGTCGAAGCTTTGTAGAGGTTTTGTAAATCCTTGTTCATTAGATGGGGCTTTGTGAACCTCCAGTTTGACGGGAAAGACAGTACATGCCTGCATATTGTATTGCATTGTCTTCTAAATCATGCATGTACAACTCACAGCGTAGAGTAACTACAGGAACTAAACCATACTTATTTATACTGAAGGCAGTGTAAAAGAAGTAGAGATGTTATCAGTGTGAGGCAGCACTTAATACTTTGTTCTGTTTTAGCAGCAGAAAGGAGATATTTAGTCGTCCTGTAATCTAATATCATAATGTGACAAGCAGGCTTTTTAAGCCCTGAAATGTTCATTTAAATTAGGAAATGATAGGTAAATTGATCAATGTGTCGAAACATTAGCAGATTGAACACAACGCAAGCACCACGTACTGTATTTGGCTTTGCTAATGTTTTGGGTTCATATTACAAAGAATCTTGATGCTGGAAAATAAAAGCACGGCAAGTGCACTTTTTGAACTTGTAGACAGCAGGAAATCTGTCGACTGTTTTGGCTCGTTTGATTATGAATTCAGGGGAAATTTCTCTGGGGATTTAAGGTTGCACATATTAAAACACTAGTAAAACAACGACTTATCAATGGACTTTTAACACATGCTTTTCTGACAGGACGACCCTTTAATGATAAGCAGACAGTATTAGATCCTCAGGAACCACATCCAATTCTGTGTTATGATATATGGGCTAAACCAGATCAAAAGCATTTTTGATCTCCCAGTTACTCTAAGAGAAAGGGAACGGTGTTAAAAATAGAAAGGATGGCAAACTAAGTACTGTACAGTACATGCTGATATCACTGCGTTTGGTCCAGTATTACTACATAATCTCATGCAGATTTCTTGAGGACTTGCATTATATGCTTACAGATATTTCCCTGTAGATTTTTTTTTTCTCCCCAAACTCAATTTGTTTCACTGTAAAAAAAAAACAAAACAGTATTGTCTGTGTTGTCTTACGATGTAACTCACAATACATTAGGACACTACAATTGGGGCCTCTGTGAGGTGGAATGACCCATATAAAACTAAAATGAACCGCAAATGCAGGCATATAATGATTGTATTTGTTTTTACTAATAAGGTCACAGCAGGGTTACTAGGGTGGAGCAGTGTTTTTTCTCTTCTGGAGAACTGGTATAGATGTATAAATAATGATATATTGTTCAACAGGTTGTTGCCAAACTCATTTTGACAAGCTAGGTTACTGTGTAATTTCCTGATATTTAAACAATACTTTATACGCATTGTGCAACAGCTGTTTAAAGTACACTGAGCAAATTGAAATACACTTTTATGGATTTAGAATGATTGTATTGTGATAAGATTAGTAATTACCTAATTGTGACACGCAATAGCTTTTTTCTTTTTTTACTTTGCACAAAGTTCAACAAACAATATATTTGTTGAATTGTTTATAGTCTTTTTTTTATCTCATTCACACAGTATCATCACAATAATAAGTATAGTTTAATAATACTGTCTGCAGTGGAAAAATAAAAAGAGTGAAATAACTGGCTACTAGCTACACATTCTAACAATATATAGGAAGCTTATATGGGGAAAAAACAAACTACAGTACAGTTAAAATGTGTTTAGCTAAAGCTGTGCCCTGTACTCAGTGCTTCACATGTTTTGCATATCTAAAACAAAGAAATGACCAGACGCATCATTTAGCCACTATTATGCTGTCTAGGATGCACAAAATTGAGTTAATTCTATTTATCATGAGGTTCAATAAACCTCTGCTGAAACACTGTGCATTGAGTTGGCCTATGCCAAGCCATGTTTTAACATAATCTTCAGATCAGTGGTGGGTCGACTAATCTGATGAACAGGAGCAAGGACACTGTTGTTGTTAGGAGTGCTAGATTTTTGGCATTTCGTCGTTTGGGGTGAAAAACAAACTAGTAACTTCCTTACTCATAGAAGGCCCATCCTGAAATATATCAATACAGTACACTTTTGTCATTCAGTTCTTGGAACAGGAAAGCATGTTTTCTATTGTAAATGTTATCTATATATAGTTATTTTTTATATATCAGACATCTTTTTTTTATTTTTATTGTGCAGTAATAATAATTAAGCTGTTGCCTATTTCTTATCGTCCTTGGTCCTGAGACCAAGTTTAAGAGAAAATGAAATGTGGTTGTGAAACGTGTTATTTGCTTTACATGAGACCACAAAAACATACAAAATATGAGACCAATATTTGGGACCCCAAAATATTGAACGTTCAGTATTCTGAACGTCCACACCCGAGGGCCCACGGGCTGGCGGAAGTGTAGCCAATTCCAAATGAAAAATGTTTGGTATACTGAGCAAAATATAAAGTGCACTCCCACCAATCTACATCTCCCATGTTAAACATGCTTGGACAGGATTGATGTATATATATATATATATATATATATTGTAGCATTTCAGATATGAACTGGTAATTCTTTATCGCCTGGGTTCTAAAGTCAGTCTTTGTGTACTGATGTGTCGTTAACCTGATTTTAATTTAATTACACTATTATTAGGAAAGGGCACATACATTCTCTATGTGTTATAAGAATGTTCTGACACTGCACAGGTATGGAGCAGCAAGCATGTTAATTAGTAATGAATGAACAATCTGACAATATGCAGTCTGCTGCTGGTTCCTTTGCATATTAATAGACCTCTCATTATTATTTAATATGACAGCAGCTCCAAGCGCAGTAGCTAGTACTAAGACTGGATCCCCATTAGCTGTAACATGGATTCGCTATGACAACACATTGCTTTATTTGTTTCAAAATGAAATTGTGTTGATAGTGAAAATATTTGTTACGACCTTGGTAGTGCAACATGATAGGAATTAGTTTGTCTACATTTCTAGATTATGTGAACCTGAGAACTGCTTGTATCTGTTGATACATGTGTCTTAATGAGTCCTCTTCAGTCCTGTATTTCATCATTCTTCCCTGGTACCCATTTCTCTGTGTTTCAGGTTATACACCATTGAAGATTTAAGTGCTCATGCAAATTATTTGTCATTTCATATAGGGTTTTATTGGGTGATTACATAAATATTCTAACCCTTAAAAGGACTGTCAGTAGAGCTGGAACCAAAAACAACCCTTTAAACAAAGTTGAACCGAGAATTATGTGTGTTTGTTTTGTATTCAGTATACATTTAAAGGCCAGCCAATAAGATAAATCTCAGCTACAAAAAAAGTGTGTTCTATTGAAATGAAGGGAATGAGCTTGACCGACAGCGCAAGTACCAACGTCACGGCCTGTCATCCAATTGACAGTGGCACTTCAATGACAACACGAAAATGATCTTTTCTGTTCAGTTGCTGATAAAATGTGAATGTTTCTGTAAAGACCATTTGGATGACAGAAGTTATCAGATTAGGCAATAAATCATGGAAACTCTTTATTTTACATTGTCTTACGCTAGTTATATGCCAAGATAAAACTATTGACTCCCTAAATATGTATGTGGTAGATACACTATTTGATATACTACCTCTTCAGAACCCACTAAAATAAAGATCAGTCTACAATTACCTTTTATATGTAAAGACATTTTAGACTTCAATTGTTGACTTTAATTTAAATAAAGTTGCATACTGATCTTTAATTTTGTAGCAAATGCTGAATAAGTCAAATAAGCCTTTTCTATTATTTTAGTGGCAGGATTCCACCCACTCTTCTACAGATTCCACTCTGACACGGATGATATTTTAAAGGATAGTGACAAATGTCGGCAGACAACAGGTAAATGTTATTTGTTTTCATTTTATTTGAATATAACATGCTACATTTTTCTGAATTGCAGTTTTTATATTTTACACATTTGTATTTGTTTGCTGACATTTTGTAAGGATGTAAACACATTGTTTATATTAGTCCTGGCATGATCATTATTTTAATAGGATCACACTAAGATCAATCTATCATAAATGCAAATAAGTTAGAAAATGCACGTATACTATATACTATAAAACTATTTGTAAAAGATCAGAAACCTTTATACTTTTATACTACATTAAAACAGTTTAACTTGCAGAAGGAACACAGAAATCAACTAGTTTGTTTTTCAGTAATCATTTTAATACTGTAAGACTGTAAAATATGTGGTGATGAAATAAACGGTGGTTAAATGTGAGAGATTGACATCACTTTAGACCAACACCTTCTGTTTATTCAGAGGGCCAGTACAGTATAGGATGATGGAAAGCTTAAGACTTCAAGTGGGTAATTCAGTCACCACTCCTGTCTCTAGGGCCTCTTTTCAGCAAAGACTTACAATTTTTGCTGCATTGTGCCAGTGTGACATTAACCACTGTATTAGGACTCTCCAAACTAATTTAATTGCTGTAATGTAGACATGCAAACAGTAAAGCTTTAAAACAATTTTAATTACAATACAAAATGACATACAGACGTGCTCAAATTTGTTGGTACCCTCCACAAAAAATGAAGAATGCACAATTTTCTCTGAAATAACTCGAAACTGACAAAAGTAATTGGCATCCACCATTGTTTATTCCATATTTAATAGAAATCAGACTTTGCTTTTGATTTTTTTATTCAACATAATATTGTAAATAATAAAACAAATGAAAATGGCATGGACAAAAATGATGGGACCGCTAACCTAATATTTTGTTACACAACCTTTAGAGGCAATCACTGCAATCAAACGTTTTCTGTAGCTCGCAATGAGACTTCTGCACCTGTTAACAGGTAGTTTGGCCCACTCTTCCTGAGCAAACTGCTCCAGCTGTCTCAAGTTTGATGGGTGCCTTCTCCAGACTGCAAGTTTCAGC
Organism: Acipenser ruthenus; assembly: GCF_902713425.1. Classification (NCBI taxonomy): domain Eukaryota; kingdom Metazoa; phylum Chordata; class Actinopteri; order Acipenseriformes; family Acipenseridae; genus Acipenser; species Acipenser ruthenus. The sequence continues at coordinate 57,525,661 of NC_081196.1, forward strand.
TCTTTCCATAGATGTTCGATAGGATTCAGATCAGGACTCACAGAAGGCCACTTCAGAATAGTCCAATGTTTTGTTCTTATCCATTCTTGGGTGCTTTTAGCTGTGTGTTTTGGGTCATTATCCTGTTGGAGGACCCATGACCTGCGACTGAGACGGAGCTTTCTGACACTGGGCAGTAAGTTTCGCTCCAGAATGCCTTGATAGTCTTGAGATTTCATTGTGCCCTGCACAGATTCAAGGCACCCTGTGCCAGGCGCAGCAAAGCAGCCCCAAAACATAACCGAGCCTCCTCCATGTTTCACTGTAGGTATGGTGTTCTTTTCTTTGAAAGCTTCATTTTTTCGTCTGTGAACATAGAGCTGATGTGACTTGCCAAAAAGCTCCAGTTTTGACTCATCTGTTCAAAGGACATTCTCCCAGAAGGATTGTGGCTTGTCAATATGCATTTTAGCAAATTCCAGTCTGGCTTTTTTATGTTTTTCTTTCAAAAGTGGAGTCCTCCTGGGTCTTCTTCCATGGAGCCCACTTTCGCTCAAAAAGCGACGGATGGTGCGATCAGAAACTGACGTACCTTCACCTTGGAGTTCAGCTTGTATCTCTTTGGCAGTTATCCTTGGTTCTTTTTCTACCATTCGCACTATCCTTCTGTTCAATCAGGGGTCGATTTTCCTCTTGCGGCCGCGCCCAGGGAGTTTGGCTACAGTTCCATGGACCTTAAACTTCTTAATAATATTTGCAACTGTTGTCACAGGAACATCAAGCTGCTTGGAGATGGTCTTGTAGCCTTTACCTTTACCATGCTTGTCTATTATTTTCTTTCTGATCTCCTCAGACAACTCTCTCCTTTGCTTTCTCTGGTCCATGTTCAGTGTGGTGTATACAACGATACCAAACAGCACAGTGACTACTTTTCTCCATTTAAATAGGCTGAATGACTGATTACAAGATTGGAGACATGTGTGATACTAATTAAAGAAATCCAATTATTTATTATCTTTTCTAGGGGGTACCAACAAATGTGTCCAGGCCATTTTAGAATATCTTTGTAGAATAAGCAATAATTCATCTCTTTTCACAGCTTTGCTTTATTCTATGACATACTAAAGGCATGCAAGTATACATGATAAAATAGCTTTTAATTTCATCACTTTTCAGGAGGAATGAAGCATTATTTCAATGAGCTGTAAGGGTACCAACAAATTTGAGCACGTCTGTACTTAGTCTATGGTGTTTTTGTATTCGTAATATCTTTATCAAGCACATGTGTCAGATTTACAGCTGTTCAGATTTCTGCATACACTTTATAATGTGGCGTTGTGCATCTCTTTATAATGTGGTGTTGTGCATCTCTTTATAATGTGGCGTTGTGCATCTCTTTATAATGTGGCGTTGTGCATCTCTTTATAATGTGGCGTTGTGCATCTCTTTAGTGACTAAGTAGTGCAGGAAAACAAAACTGAGAAAAAACCTCATTGAAAACCTAGATTCATAGCTCCATGGAATTGTTTCTGTGGTGACAGTAACATCATTATTTGTGTTGTTTTCTATAGCATGTCCCGATTACATGTACTGATAACAGTATCAGCACAATAAGAAATGCTCCCCACCTTCATCATTACAATCTCTGACATAATCTCTGACATAAATATATCTAATTTCATTGGCATCCAACATTAGTAAAACCTGTTAAGATCCCATTCAACTAACAGTGACTCATTAGGACACTTAAAGTGAAAGAGTTGTAGTAAAGGGTAAATGTCCTAACAAAATTAGAACAAATGCTTCTTCATGACTTATAACACATATACTTAAAATTACTTAAATATAACTCAACTTTATGAAACAAAGGCAGTTGTGTTTACGTGTTTAGTTGATTAAGACGATCTCTCTTTTTTTCTAAAATTGGAGATGAAAGGAAAATGAGTTTTAAAAGTCACACATGGCTGTAATTTAAGATTTGTTTTCAACCTCATTGTCCGTAACAGTTGAAAGAAACCTGCATTGAAAGTTTATTAACTAGGCCATTGCCTGAGGCAGTAGGTTTCATTTATTATAACTGCCTTGACAGCATTCTTCTTTCTTTTTAAAGTTAAAGAGCAAGATAATACCTTACAAAAATAGAGCCTTCGACACTTTAACAAAATCAAGTTTCAAGTCATCAGATCATTTGGAGCCCTCATGGCTCTTACCATACAACCTTTAGTAAAGAAAAAAAAAAAAAGTACAGGTACATTTATTTAAAACATTTTTTGAAGGAGTTTCATTGAGATTCAGTCCAATTCAGTCCTGAAAAGGATTTGTAAATCATTCCTTTCACCAATTTGAATCAGATATTTATGTATATACATATCAGTGTGGCTACAGTTCAGGTATTCAAGAATCATGGTCATTTTTGGAAAATCTAGTTTTCTGAAAAGTAATTCACATTTCAAAAGTCACGAGAACACACTTTTCAGAAAACGTAATGCAATATTGTTGTTGGTTTAACTTTTTAAAGTCAAGTAAACATAGAAAAGTGTTTTTTTTTTTAAAAAAAATCAAATATTCTGAATTATTTTTTCAAAAACAGCAACATGTAAAACAGTTAGGAGTGAATTGCATTGCTAACTGTTTTATATGCACACTACAATAAACATACAGGTATTATTTATAACATGCAAATAATAAAACAGTGATTAACTTTATCAAAAACTGGGAGTGGACAAAAGCTGTCATTTGTAATTGTGTGTAATTAACTAATTTACATAAGCTGGCATTGTATTGTAAAGTGTTAAATGGGCACTAGAGTGGTGTAGAAAACCTAGCATATCTAGGTTAAGATGATCCTTGTGAACAGACCTGAACTGGTTTATCATGGAACAACTAAAATGCACTGATACATATTTTTTAAAACAGTTTACTCACTCTGAACAGCTGCACATACATTTGGTGTGGTAATTGTGTTTGGCCATTTAATTGTGTTGATCATTTTTATTTATTCATATGTTATCTATCAGCCAATCAAGTCACTCCATTCACAAACAACTCAATTTTTACAAAACAGTTGAATTTAAAATTCATACTAAATACATGTTTTGCTCCTAATTAAAGACAGTTTATAATACATTAAACTGAGCCGTACGTCATTTAAATGACAATATTGGGTGACAACCAATCGATTGCAAATTCATTGTTCTCTTAAACTCAAAGTGTTCATTAGAGAGACTCAGCTGTAGATATTGACTTATTTTTATTTATCCAGAGTCTATCAGCTGAGATACCACTTCTCATTTCCATTGTGGTTCTGACTGTTCAGTTCTACTGCTTGGTTGGTTGAAGGCACATATGAATTTACATGCCCCAGGCCAACACAATAAGTAAGTGCCTCAGCTGGGATTCCGGATCCCAGTCCTCAGCATTAACCTACTGGGCACTGACTTGATAAAATGTGTTTGCATTAAAAAAAAAAAAAAAAACATCCTATAGCAAATCCTTGAGCTGTAAGTTTATTTTTTCCCTCATTTAGAAACAGTTGACTCATGTATATTTTAGTTAAGTGAACAAAGACCTTCAGCAGAATGTGGAGGCCACACTCATTATATAGAACACCAAAGCTTTGGATATGGGATGAACAATATTTCTGCATACATATTGAATAGAATGAGCAGACCGCAAACAAGTGTGGCTATTAAATCCTGTCATGATGTATACTGTACATCAATATTGAACTGATGTCTTTTAAAATGCAAACAAGGTTTTAAATGATGTGCCCCTTCATTTCAGCTAGAGAATCCGCTTCACGCCATCTGCCTATCAGATGGTTAGAAACCAGGACTGCGTATTAATGCCACATGTTCGATCCTCGTGTACTGGCTAGATTCATACTGCTAATAACTGCACTTGAGTCATGTCACTGAAATGTGTGTGACAGCTAAGCGATGAGATATTTATGAAGCTGCCTGTCCCTCGAAAATAAGCAGAGATGGAAATACCAGGCATACACTGGTTAGCAAAGGGCAGCATTTAAACGTATAAGTGATTAAAACTCAAAAAGGTTCCATATAGGGTCATCTGTCATGTCCATATTTTAAAAGCTTTCTTTGATGTCAAGTCAGGAAAACCTTAATACCCCCTTTCAATAAATTAATTTAACCCTCAGGTAATTCAAGTAACAATAGTGTGTTACCTCCTGGTAACAAATCTCCATGGAGGAGGTTTCAGTTAGCTGTACAACATTAGCACTGTACTGTAAGTATAAGTGTCAACACTTTAAAATGTTTGTAATATGTACTTCCATGAAAGAACAGTCAGCACTGAAACCATGTCCCTGGGAAAGCAATGATTGGTTATCGACAGAGCACAGAGGAGTTGTAAAAAAAAAAAATGTAAGACACTTCTTAAGCCTGATTTTTAGTTTGAAAAATCTTCAAAAAAACGAACTTTCTGCCATTTAATTTAGCTCCTTTTCAAGAACTCAGACTCCCACAAACATCACGTTTGGCTTGCCCAGTAAACAATGGCTGCTTTATTTATGACTGATGTGTTTTCAATGTCGACTGTGTTTTTTTCCATGCAAGCTCATTGAAATATCTGTAAAGAGCAATCAATAAATGATCTCCCCTAATAGCTTCAAAAAGTACCATTAAAAATGTAGATTAACATTTACCAGAACGTGTGTGTCTTCTATATAGGAACGTTTGAGACCTTTGAAACGACATGTTGGGTAAGATTTACTGGAAATATTTAGTGTCCAGTCTTTACCTGTACTGCAGTTTTATTTATATCTCATACTTTGAATCACATCACAGAAAAGTAATGTAGTACAGTACTACCGAAATACAGCAGTTGATGCAGTCACATTTTTATGCAAAAACTTTCTATATCAGTTTATCCCAGTGATATAAATTTATTTTGGAAAGGCAATGTCGTTTTGAGGATTTTTTTTAACTGGTAGTGGTCAGCAAAACACCATTTATTGATTGATTGATTGATTTATTCATGTATCTTTCGGCTTGGCAAGTCAGAGAAATACAGTTTTAGAAGACTCATTAAGAGCTGGTACTGGCATTGTTAAAATTGTATTATATAAATTAAACAAAATACAAAGACTAAGTGTCTTTTTTATACTAATATATCACTTACTGTTGCTGTCTATTTTAACATTGTAGCTTTGTTTAACAAAAAAATAAATAAATAAATAAAATCTGCGTTTGGTGGATATTTATGTGTTACGGTTCTGTAGCAGATGCTGAGTTTTGCAGAGGATTTCTTCAAGCTGCTCAGAGACTGCCCGGAGCACACCTTCATGATGTCAACACGTTCAAGTCAAGGTACTACCTTGGATCAGGTAAAAAGCACCTTTTTCCGTGATACCCGTATGCGTGCAGTCTATAGAAAAAGTGTTGACGTCTAGAAGACTTAAGCTTGGCAGTCCCAGACAAACAAAAATCCTCAAAAAAATCAGTACCTGCCCCTGGTTGTTGCTGCAGTACTGTGAATATCCAAATCCAGTATTATTTTAAAATGAAACTACAGTGATAATACAAGGATGTAACAGTAAGTAACAAGTTCATTACGAAAAAGACACAATGTTCTGTATCACTCAATCACCACTGGTATTAAAACAAAATATTTTAATATGCCAACATAAGGGACTCCCAGTGCCTTAACCTTCCTAGTTTTAAATTGCATTCATTCAGCAGAGGGTGAACTACTGTTTCAAGGGTAGCTACAGTTATAAAGTGCTATGATGCTGAAGGTCAGAGGATCGTTGCCTTTTTGCACGCTTGAGATTTATTTTTGCTGCCTGATCGAACACTACATCACTGTGTGTTTTAATGTGCTTTTGCTCCCATGACAACTCTGTGACATCTGTAAGAGAATTCCTTTATTCTTCCAGAGGTACATTGTGAATAATATTGGTTATGTGGATGGGTTTTAGTCAGATAGGCATAGAGCCAGTAAATGCGAGTAGTAGTGAGCACACTAATGACTATACGGACACTCCAGAGTGTAGGTTTTGATATTGTTTTCTACCTCTTTCATGTTGAAATGCCATAGCTTCTTTCAAGTTGTCAGAAAGGAAAAATCAAAACTGTAGTGATATTTTAGGTTGCAAATCAAGGCCTACCCTTTTTTATTATAAAATACAAAAGACCAGCCACGTTATTAATGTTAAAGTCCGTACGAATTGGAATTAAAGTGTTCTTTATTATATTTTAGTTTGTGTCTGGGTGAATAGAGGTTGAGAGGGTTGTAGGTTTGAATTGCGTTAAGTATTAGGGGTAACACTTGTGTTTGTGTTTGTCTCATGTTTCCCTCAAACAAAACACAGCAATGGAGGAAAGTTGGTGGCATAAAACGTATGAAACGGGCAGTCATGGAACAACACATGAGAAAAGCAAGGGCCGCTGCCAGTACCACAAACAATCATATATAATAATAATAATAATAATAATAATAATAATAATAATAATAATAATAATAATAATAATACTAACAGGAAAATATCATTATTTCTGCAATTCATAGGCAATGAGTTTCACAAGCAAAACTCAAGACAATGTATTTATGATGAAGAAAGCAGTGTTTCAGACAATTAACCCATCTGCAGTTACATCATAGTTTGTTAGATTTTTTTTATCTGCTGCTGTGTGCATTTCCTTTCTGATATTTGGGATTTTTTAAGCCCACGTGTGTCATACTCCAAACTGTAGTATTTCATTATAGTTGTGTTCAGAAACCAAATCTTTTTTTTTGGAATACATTTTGGAGCACTGCAGTAAATGCACAAAACCGACACACAGCGATGCTGTTGTGATGTCCAAACTCAATTAAAGGTAAAGAGGATATGTTCATCCTGCTCATCATGTCATTGTTGTGTTGGGCCACCAGGTCTCTCAGCCGCAGCAGCTGCAGCTGCCGCTGCCACAAACGCTGCCATTGCAGAGGCCATGAAGGTAAAGAAGATCAAGTTAGAAGTCATGAGCAGCTACCACAGTAGCAATAACCAGCATGGGGCAGATTCAGAGAACGGAGACCTGAATTCCAGCGTGGGTGAGTGATTCTCTGATATTTTCATTGACTAAATCCCCTAATATGACAATTCTTTTCCAGTGTACTTACTTTATTAATCCAAGGTGATTTTGTACTCATGCAATTGAGTCAAAACCAAATATACTATATGTATTTGACTGTGCAGTGCAGCTGGAGCTTGACCATAATACAAAATAAAACAATACAAAGTGCAAGATCCAATAAAACTAAAGAAAAACATAACAAAAAGAGGTGGAATTGTTTTGTACAGATCTGGCCTGTAATACCGTAACACCCAAATGCATCACATAAGTGCACATTGCACAAGCAAAACTGAGAAACCTTAAGTTCAGGTAAATACAAAACAGTTTTCTGTTTTAAACTGTATCACCACCATATTTTTAAAGCTGGAAGTCATCTGCCTTTGTTTCATTTGTGACTCTGTTTTGTCTAAATCCAGATGATGTCATCTGCTATATTTAGGACTGATAAAAGGACTGTTTTGCAACTCATTTATGATTGTTTATGTTTTTCACAAAACGGTCGTTACAAAGGGGGACTTTAGTGTATATAACAAAATGACTACATTACCCAAGATCCTCGGATCCGGAAAATCGCTCGATAGAGAAAGGAACGAGAACCATTTACTATGTTACGAAGCCTGCTGGGTTTATTGTTGCCTCAATTCAACCTTAGAATGTAAACATTAGGGAATAAAAAAATAATTTCAATTTGAATCAAATTGTTGACGTCTGTTCCTTTATAAATAAATAGCACAGAACAACTGGTATACTCTTGGTGTATTTTTATCGATAACATTTTCATTTTACCTGCTATTACAGGAGGGGTTAAAAGAAACCTATATGTAGCAAAAGGTAGGTGGGCTTCATTGTGTTCTAATTCGGGTGGGGCTATGCTAGAATGGTAGTTTAGTGAAAGTTAAAATTAAAAATACATTTGAGCAACCAGGCCTATGAACAAACCCCACTTTATCATAGCATGTACACGTCTCCGATGAGTCGTTAGGGTTACTTTTAAAAGTTGTGCAGATATAGGGGAGAAAAACATTTATTTAACAGGCCTGATTGCTTAAAATCTTGGCATCTGATCATTCATTTTGAGGGTACAGTAGTTCTAAAACCCAGGGCTAGGCACAGGACAAGTTTGAGGTGTGAGTTTTAATCCTTAATATATTTGGTTTGTGAATATCTTTCTCTCAGGGTATTTTAAAATTGCACATCTACCGGTTCACATTTTAGTCTGGAATGTGCTAATTTGTTCAACATATACGTAAATAATAAAACGAAAGGGAAAACAAACAAACAAGCATACAGTAGAGGTAGTGTAAAGATTGGATGTACTGATTGCTTTTGGTTTTCAGTAAACTGACATAGTCATTTCATTTGTACATCCTGAAAAGAGAGCTGAAAATTTTGGGTAATTGGACTCCCTGTTTTAGAAAAAAAACGAAACATTTAAATATTAGGTTTTTCCATAGCAGGATTAAAAAAAATGAACAAAAAATACATCTGTCATACAATGTATTACACAGACACAATTATTTAGCGAGTGCTGCACATTTATTCTGACAGATAGAAGGAACATTTTAATATTCAGGGGTCTAGTTATTGCTATGAGAATATGCCAGAATCTTTCAATGTAATATGTGAACAGTTCTAGTATAATGTATATGTATATTCTGTGCCATGTTTTACATGTGTATTACTTTACACATGACTGATTAGTTGAATGTTTGTTGAGTAATTATTCGTTTTTACATAAGGCGATTATTATCGACACCAAATATTCTGAAAACAAGATGTATTATAAATATGTTTAACAAAAAAATGCATGGGAAATGAGGTCATAACTGCAGTGAAAAATGAGGCTAGGAGGTCACAGAAATTAAGATAAATGTGAATAAGAACAGCGGGGCTATGGCAATGAAGCTAATAAGAAAATGTTTTATCTGCTACAATTTAAATTGTAACCTTGAGCACACAGCCTCCCACTAGAATAATAATTCTAGTAAAACAGCCACTGAAGGTGTAGAAAGCGAGGCATTAGAACTCTGAGTAAAATATATGACAGTGACACCTTTCTCCCCCATCCACAATCAATTGGAGTTCTTTTACTTTAATATTTACTCGCGCCGATGAGATGCTCGTCGGCATGGTGATGAACAGTCTGCCACTGGCATTTGAAGGTGACCTGTCACTTCGTATGGACAAATCTCTCGCTGGCAGAAATGTACAAAATAAATCATTAAAGCAGGCAGCCTCTCATTCCTGGATTTAAATCACCTCAGATTTATGATTTGAATTAATGCTTCGTTTGGTCAAAGAAATGGTTGCCGAGACAAATGATGTGCAGTACTGAAGCCATCCAAATATTGATTACTGGATGTCTCCGCAATCTCTTGTTTATATCAAGCACTCTCTTGTGACAGGGTGGCCGATATAAGCCACACAGATGATAAGGAGGAAGAATATTGCAAGCTCTATTCGGCTAGCTGAGACAGCCACAGAATACCTTGAAACAATTATTGCCACACATTTGTTTTATTCAGAAAGAAAGAAAAAAAGAAAAAAGCTTCACAGATATGTCAGTTTTACTGTGATTTAAAAAAAAACAAAAAACATTATTGATATTATTTAATGTTTTATTGTTATAAATACACATGGTAATGGTATTGAAATACTACTGCTCATGAACTAGAGTGAAATACCTTATTTCTATAGAAAACATAAAATACCCAAATCTGTAACTTCCGGGTGAATGTTTTTTGCTTCCCCCACAGAACTCTGTCACTGTGCCATGAGTTTGTGTCACTTTCCTGCTGTGTATTGTACTCTCTGTATGGCATGTCATGTGTAAACTTTCCTTTGAGTGCTCTTATTGTATTTAACTACCAGTGTAACGGTCAACACATTATGCTCTCAACATTTTTGAACATAAATCATTTACAGATATAGCTGTAACATGACTCGAGAGGAACTTTTTTTGACAGCAGCCCTTTCTGAGTCAGGCTACTGCAGTTAACAATGCAAGCACTCTGATTAGCAGGAAATGAGGTCATGACTATTTAAAATCAAGCGTTCAAACAGCTGCTTCCAGAAAAACCTGTTTGCTGAGATGTGTATTAACAAAATATTAACAAAGGCTTAACATAATGTTCATATTGGCCCCATACCTCAGATGTATGTATATACAATATATAATACACACAGTCAGCAGCACAGGTGAGTACTGCACACACCTGTTCTTTATTTTTTTTTTATTTATTTTTTTTAGGAGTACTGAATTTAGCTGTTCTGGCTATAGGAATAGAGTGGTCCCTCATGGGTAATTCTGTTGTCTTGACTGGTTAATATCTTTAAGGTACTGTAGTAAATGGGGTTGACTGAATGTGGGTAATATTATAGAGGCTTTGAGCTATGCTGAAATCATATTTGTTGTCTGCTTAGACAATATCTCAATATGCAGCTATAGCTACTTTATTCTCATTTTAACTTTAAACATAACATGAGTGCATTTTAAACATTGTCTCTAACTGTACACAAAACGCAATAGTTTATTGAGCCTTCTTTTATTAACCCCTTCTATTTTCAGTTTTAGCTGACAATTAATATTGTTTCCGGTTCTTTCAAGAAATGCAGCAAACTGCTCGGAACTAAACAAAAGCCTTCTTTTAACAGATTTACAACAATGAAAGAAAATGGTGACGAATTCCTTCTTATTTAAGTGACCTGAACAGAACCTATATTGTCACTAGTACAAACTGCGGTCATTTCCTTACTCCATGCACGTGTGCCTATTTCAAGAAGATTATTTGTGTAGGTTCAGGAAAACGTCAGGGAGACCTTGAGCATAAGAAAAGGAAACTGGTTTTCAAGCCATTGGGTGAAGTTACACAACTGATTCCTTACCTCAGCAATGTTAATGGACCTCAAATCCTCTCTGTAATTAGATAAGGGAATTGCGTGTATTATCAAACAGATGATGCTGCTATAATGAAACGATTTACAGGGAATTTAAGACTGTATACAATAGCCATTTAACTCTAGAAGTTACAGGGCCGGCAGCAGCATGAACGCTGTGTGGGGGCATCCATTTATTTAGGGCGGGCTCATTTTGGAAAAGACAAATCAATTAGCACGTATTCTCTACTATTTTACTTCACTGTGATGGCAATAAACAAATAAATAAATCATATGACAGCGCAATATTATGAACTGTCCACACAGCACAAATTACCACAGCTCTATCCATAAAAGTTTTTTTTTTCTTTTAAATTATTGTTATTACCGCATTAGCAACAACAGGGTGTCTGAGCAACAATACTTGAAACAAATACAATCATACAGTGAGCAGGCCCTTTGCAATAAATAGCTTCCCACACACACCAAGTTACTGTAAAGTAACAAATGTACATACAATGCTTACTTTCAACTGACTATTCATTACTGAACATAAAAAGCATAAGCTCTTGTAAACAATCCGACAAGGCGGCCCTACAAAGGGGTTTCCAAACACCAGAAGCAACAAGACATTTTTAAATTATTATTATTATTATTATTGTGCTTTGCTTTACTAACATTTTTTTTTAATAAAAAACAAGCATACATATAAAGAGAAAAACGATGCATTTTTAATTAGTAAATCGATTTAAATGTTTTATTAACTTGTTAGGGTTTTAAACCCCTATTTATAATCTGTACATTACCTGAGGAATGAACGGAGCAATTACTGGACAGTCCGTGTACGATCGAGTCTGAACTACCAATACAATCTCTCATTAAATTCCACTCTAAAATTCCTCCTAACTCACTATGTTTCTACCTTCAGCCAAAACCTTTCTCTCCTGAAGCTACATATGAATGGAGCAATATTACTGAACTGTCCACGTCTCGCTTTGTTCTTGTTGAAAGATGCTGTGTCTGTGCTCCAGTCGAGCTGACAGTCTGTGATTGGATCTCGGCAGTTGTAGGTACAGGAATGGTTGCTTTCGTCGATGCAAAGTATTGATTGGCTGGTTTTGGTCGATAATAAAATTAATTTGGACCAATTGTGTCTTTGTTTAATATTTACTGTCCAATAGTGAACTACGCTTAAAAATACAGCAAGTCAAAAAGAAAAAGCCAGCGCTTACGCGGTTTGATTTTAAGTTTGATTCACAGTTGGTGCTGAGACATTCCAGCGGGCATCTACCGCTAGAACTGGAAGCTGACAGTACTGAATCAATTTAGAATCTGAAACTGGGGGGCACTGGACCTAAACTGGACAGGCCAGGCCCCCTAAGGCCCACCCATGACGCCGGGCCTGAGAAGTTATGTAGAAGAAATACTGCTTTTGACACGGGCTCCTGGTGAAAAGCTCTGTGAGAGGGCTAGGTGATTTACAAAGCAAGTCATGACAGGTTTCTCTGTGAAGAAAGGAACTAGAGTGGAAGAAGTGAGAGATGATGGAAAGGCAGCCTTCTATTCAGGGGGTCATCCTACTAATTCTCCCAGGCTTTCTTGCAGAAAGAGGCCAAGACTCAAGAGATGTATGTGGATTGAGACCGCAGCTGTAACCGTCGATGAGCTAATTGGTCCTTATCTCGTAGTCCCATTCATCTTCATTTTTTACCAATTACTGAGAATTATCTGTGTTCTCAGTTGGATATGAGAGTTAATCCTTTTTAGTTAAGCTGGTGGTACAGTTTGCAGATTTCAAATAGTAGGGGTGAAAATGTCAGGGCGCACAAGCTCTAGAACTCCACATTGTTACTCACTGTATGAATAGGGTTGCCAACTGTCCGGTTTTCGACCGGAAATCCGGTTTTAAGGGAATTTGTACAGTGTCTGGTCAGAACCACTGACCGGACTGCAAAAGTATGGTTCTTGCGAATCGTGGTGATGTCCGGTTTTGAAAAAATGGAAAGTTGGCAACCCTATGAATGCAATCAATAAACATTTCAATCCTGTAAAACAAAAAAGCATTTTTATAAGAGAAAAAGTAGTTTGAGCAGTATTTGAAAAAAAGTGAGATGGTGAAACAACAAGGAAGCAGTGTATAATTGGAAAAAATGTTTTAATAATATACACATGCACATTGGTTTGTAACAGACAGCCTGGCTCCAGACGGTTATATTAAAGGCTGAGTTTTTAGTTATTAATTACATTGTGCATTCATTAGTAAAACTGTTGCAGCATTGGTTCATAGCGCAGCATGTGTCATATGGACCAAATTCCCAACAGTAGCCACACTTCACAGCTTAAATAAAAATGAGTGTTGATTTTAAAGAATCTTGCTGACGTACACTATGGTATGGTACTTATGGCTGACATCTAAATGTTTTCCTATGAGATCTTATTTCAGAACATCCACATTTGTAAATGTTTTGATCACACTACACCCCCCATCCCTCCAAACCTCTCAGAGAATACATTTTAATGTCTGTATACTAAAGCCTAAAAACACTGTATAGCAAATGGATTGGAAGTGCCTCCTGCTCACAGATATGGATCTGCTCAGTCACACGCAGTACCAGCTGTCATCTTAGCCTTACTGCTGTGATTTAATTAGTCTGTTTATGTCCTTTCTAATAATATTTCCATCTCTATACGAAAGGGCAAATGCAACATGGGCCTTTTTTCATCTTCTCCGCCACTGCAGAGTGAGGAATGCGGCCTGCATCTGATATGTTTGCATTGCCAGAGTTAAATCTGTGTTGTTGTCACTTCAAGCTGTTGATAAATTGTGCAGCCAAGAGCTAGAGCTATTTCCTCAGGGGTCAAGCAAGAGAGCGGTTAGGGACTGTACAGAAAGAAGAGGGGCAGGCCAAGAGTGTTTATACTTATTTGAAAGTAAAGTTGTCCTTACTCATCAGGTCTGATTTAGACTATCTGTAGTGTACATGTAAACACCTGTTGTAATTGCTGAACATCATTGTTATTCAGAACTAAAGACTTTTACCATCACAATAAATTACTCTGGTTTCAAATAGCACTCAGCAAATGCTTCTGATTTTACAGCTGCTCTATACTAAACATGCATTTTTAGATACTTAATTAAATATATATATATATATATATATATATATATATATATATATATATATATATATATATATATATATATGTACAGTAAATATACAGTTGTTTCCTGTCAAGGACATTTTATGCCACTTTATTTGCTGGCATACATTTTCTTGACTTCTTTAGCATCCATTTTCTGGGACAAAAGTGTATTTTAAGATATGTTCAGTTCAGGAAGTGAGTTATTTTGAGAACTTTATTTGTAGTGTGTTTTAACCTTCTCCAACAGAATACAGAGGAGAGCATATGCTTTGCAAAGTACCTTTTAATATATAAGTTTAATAAATACAAGGAAAATAAAAATGATGCAGAACTCTAGGGTTCTCTAGGGTTCTTTTACACATATAAGCCCTATTGGAGTTTTTTGCATATATATATTCTTGAATAACAACAAGTTTACTGGACTGTGTTTACTTTTCTTTTTAAACAGCTGAAGAAGGGCTTTTTCCCGAAACGTCCTGAAAATAAAATATATTTTTTTAATCTTTTAAACTTTTTGTGTAAATCTTTTAAAAAAACTTTTCTTTGGCTCATTGAGCTAATATATATATATATATATATATATATATATATATATATATATTACAGAAGTCATATCCAGGAAATCTAAATAAATATGGTGTTTATTCTCTCATATTTTAATAGATGCATTATAATGTACTGATATTTTAGTTGCAGTGATTTTATGCAATTATACCAATATTTTCAGTGCTGTCTGCTTTAGTTACCTCAGCTAAAGATGTTTGATATTTAAAAGAAATAACTGACCAGTTTAAATGTCACTCCCAATCAGCTCTGGGCGTAGTTTTTCATTAATTGGATAAATTAATTTGGAAATGTTTGATTGCATGATGAGGCATTAATTTAACTGTCCCTTTTTACTAATCTCTGTCAGGATGAATTTACAGCTGGAACTGAGTGACCTTTGGAAGCTGAAATAGAAGTGAAGAGATAAACACAATTTGAAAAGACAACGTCACTTTTCATGCATGTAATAACTAACATTCAACTGTGCTCAGATGATATGAGCATTGTTTCCAGTCCGTTATTGTTTTTTTAAATAAAGTATCCATTATTTGATTAAAATGCAAATATAACGTTCATTATAATAATTCTGCTGCTCATTAATAGAACACCATCTCATCATGTAAGACTGAGATTAAGATATTTAAATAATAGAACACATTAGGGGGTTATATTATAGTAACAGTGGCTATTTCAGTACACAATTAGGTTATTATTTCATTCCCAAGGAAGATTGCCACATTTTGATGTATACTTGACAAGTTCTGGAAAAGTAAAATCAGAACGACTTGGTGGGGCATTGCAGCCCATTTTAGCTCACAGACTCCTCAGTAATCCCTCCCCACAGTGCAGGGTGGTGCAGTGGCAGTACCATTTATTGCCAACACAGAACAACTGGGTGAGGCATTTATAGTCAGTGTTATCAATATGGCAAAAATAAGAACTTAGTTTTTAAAACGTGATAGGTCACACATTGAAAATGTGAATAAAGTGAATTACAATGATTTCAGCGCGGGTTGGTCATGCATTATTCGTGTAATATGAATAGGTTATTTTTAAAAGGGGCAAAAGTAGCAACCTAATGTGCTCCTTTTGAATAATTCACTGATATTGGAATTAATCCAACTTTTTACTGTTGCTTCTTTTGAGAATCAGGCTGGTCTTCATTGCATTCCAGAAGTCTGCTACCAGATTGAATGTACCACACTTAGTTATTCTCTGTTCCTGGTGGATTTCATTATATACAATATAAACAATTTGTTTTTGAGCTGTAAGGAGGTGTTGTTCTTGCGGTTTTGTTGCAAGGTACATTTTTTTTTCAGCATATCTACCAAATCCTGCAGCTCGATTGCTTTAACTCTCTTGTGCAGTGCAATTCTACACATGCCTTTGAATTGATTCTTTATTCCTGCTCATTGTTTCTCATTGAGACAAACATTTATTATCCTTGGATCAATAAGAAATGCTTTGGTATTTTCTCAATAGAATAATATGTGTTCCATTGTTTTCTCAAAGGTTAAGACAGTTTTTAATAGATTGAGTGAGTGTTTAACCAAAGTGATTTTCTATGTAGTGTTAATCACAGATCCTGATCCATTTCATATACAGATTTTTTAATATATATTGAAATATTGATTGGACTCTTAGCTAAAAGATTGACATTTTAAAATATGTTCATTTGAAGAAAGTGAAACAATAGATCTTTTTTAAAGCATGCTCAGTAACAGCTAATAAATACATGAATGTAATATGCATTTTAAAGGTGTTGCCTGAATACTATACAGGTTGTTGTTCACCACAATATTGCAATACCACCTTTAATGTCATTCCACTGATGTGGTGTGCATCCTTCTCTCTCACTCTCTCTCTCCCTCTCTGTTGCATATTTGCACTCACATTGCATAATCTTGTTAAACTAGAATATCTAAGACTGTATAACTAATACTTTTAAAAACACAATTTGATCAGATTGTATCATAATTTTGCAGAGCAATCAACAGCAACAAATCCCTCATTACTTAGAGTTCCAAAATACAAATTACATAGCATGTTTTTATTTTAGAAATAAAGGCTGTTTTAAAATTGCATTAAATCATTTGAACAACACTCAGTAAATCTGTGTATGTGAGGAATTCGAGTTCTGATTGGTCTGTTGATTTTTCAGTCAAAAGAAAACGTTGGCCTTGAAGCTAAACCTTTCTGACAGGTAAAAGGCTTAACAGGTATACAAAGATTATCTTGATTTAAAAAAAGCAGTCTCTTGTGATTGTCTAATGTTTACTATCAAACATAGGATCCTGTTTGTGACGATGTAGCAAGTGATATATTGATAATACTCTGTTTTTCTATGATTCTTATGCAAACTTACAGTAACGTGTATTAGTAATACACTTTATTTGTTATCATTGCATTCCATTTCCTAATCGAAAAAATGTCCCACTGACCAGCTGCAAATGGATTTACTCAAAAGCAATATGGAGGAAGGATATTTAGTGATTGATAATACTGTTTCGTGTATTTTATTTAAAAGCCTGACCAGAATGACAACCAGACTGCATTGACTGAAAGCAATCTTTTTAAAAGGGACTCTGCTAAGTATCAGACTAAAATGATTCCTCTGTCTGGTTGTGTGTCAAAGCCTGTGTGGTTTTTATTGATTGTTCTTGAATATATTGCACCCCTGATTGAAACAGCTGCTGGTAATGTCCTTTTCCTCACAACACCAGCTGTAGTTTATTGTGAATGATAAAGGACAAATTTAAACTGAAACCAATTCAAATACAGATTAAGGCCTCCAGTCAGTAATGCATGCTGAAGGCCAGTGTCTTGGCATCCCAAGCCATCTGTAGACTGCTAATTATGTTAAGCAGCTTTGGGTTACCAGTCGTTCTGGACCCAGTTTTTCTCTGTGTGAATTCAAAGATTCATCATGATGAATCAAAAGTGTAACTTGTCTTTAATGCATACTGCACAGTGAAAAAATAAACTGTATTTGAAACATGCGTGTCATATTGCTTTTGATAAAGCAGGGTTGACCTGGGTAAACAATGTGCTTATCAATGCCCTGGAAGCAGCTTGTTACAGGCGCTTCCATCCAAGTTTCTCTGGATTGAACCGTCGGCCCAAATGTTGAATGGAGCACATGCTTCTTCGTCCTTGCTGCAATCTGGATCATGTCTCAAGTAACAAAATATGGTTAAACAGAATAAACAAAAACGTTCCTTGCGGAATTGAAACCTTCACGCAGGCGTGGCTGTTTGTTATTTCGGCCATCATTTTGTCTCGCTCAACCTGGGTCAAAGCATGTCTTTAGCATTTTTTAATACACTGTAATTATTATGTTAACCTAGATTTAAAGATAACTATATTATATGGTATTGACTTCATTCACGGGGCAAACCTTTTATAGGATCTTTATCTTAAACATGGTCTAACTGGGATTTCAGGATGGAACAGTGGTCATTAATATTGGCCAGTTTACTATCTTAAGATAAAAGTAAAAAGAAAGAAAGAAAGCTTGGCAAAACCAAGCCCAAGAAAATGAGAATGTGTTTTAAATGCAGTATATTAATCTCTACCTGCAAAGTATAAAGGCATTTTTTTCTAAATTAAAGGCAGCTGAAATATCTAAATGGACATGTATTCCATAATGTTCAGGGAGGTATATCTGAATAATTTGTGAGTGTTGATTTCTCCATTGTGGCAGACTCAAAAGTTAAACTCTTGACAGTACTTCATAATAACTTGTCATCAGTCTTTCATTTCTTTGCACTGCCCCCATGAATTTTTTTTTAACCCGACTTGTTATTAACTCTACAGAAACACAATGAAATGTAATGCAGTATCAAAGGCAATTAATTAGTGATTTACTTTCCAAAAGCAGCAACTTTATATATTTTATTGACATTTATAGTTTTCAATATTCTGCTTTATTTGCCAATATTGATCTAATATCGGAAC
The DNA here is from genome assembly GCF_902713425.1 of Acipenser ruthenus. Taxonomy (NCBI): domain Eukaryota; kingdom Metazoa; phylum Chordata; class Actinopteri; order Acipenseriformes; family Acipenseridae; genus Acipenser; species Acipenser ruthenus. The sequence continues at coordinate 57,544,242 of NC_081196.1, forward strand.
TCAAAACTGATGATATATTTACAAACTATGTAATTTCATCCTGTGAGGCATTTGTGACTTTGAAAGCCTTTTAAAATGATATTAATAAACCCTTATCACCTCCCAAAAGGAAGCTATGCACACAGAATGTATGGGAGACTACTTTAAAGAGTTGGGAAGTGTTTCTCTTTATTCATTCCCAGTATTATTGGAACACACTCATTAAACCATCTGCTGAGGACAGATGCTGTGCCTTTATCTTTTTGTGAAAGCACAACTGAATAAAACTTGCCTTTGTAGTCTGTCTTCTGGATAATTCTTATGACGTGTCTTTCCTTGATGGCTTAAATAGAAGACGTGTTGCAGCTTTAGAAGGTAGTATTTTCAATTTCGACAGAAGCAGAAACGTCCTTCTGTAATGCTCAATCTGAAAAACAATTGTGATGTTGAAGCCTGAAACCTAGTGTCAGTACAAATTCTACTTTAACTTTATTGGTTTCATATAGTTACTATACAGTATGTTTAAAACTAGAAGCATTATAGATTTGAACATAATGGCATGACTAAATGACTAGTTTTAAACCTTATACATGTCAAATTAAACTGTATAGCATTTATATTTTCAAATCTGACATCAGTAAAATACAGTATATTATATTTTATTTAATTTCAATATCATACCTGACTGAATGAGCTCTTAAGTTGATGGCAAACTATAATATACTAAGGGACAGATTTTGAGGAAATGGGGTAAAACGTGAATGTCATGGCAAAGTGCTTTACGTTTGCACTGGATTGCACCGTCCCTTTCATGTTGTGATTTTGAAGGGAGTTTGAGCTGGGCGCTGGTGAAATTCTATTATCACTGACCAATGAAAAAAAGTGGGAGTCAGAAGCTGCTAGCAAATCAGGAGCAACTGACATTCCCTTTTATGATAGCCCTAGCGATTGCCTTTGGCGTGATTTTCATGAACAAAAGGCTGCTGTATTGCCATAGCACCATTTGCTAATACAGTATTGGCATATGTGCTAAAATACTGTATTAGAAAATGAGAAATAGCATGTTTTAAAATTTAAACAAACCTTTATTATGGCCAAACTACTGTTTTAATTGCAAATGGAAGTAAATTGAATGGTTGTATTATGTAAAATATGTACAGTAATAATCTTCAGAATTGATTGATTAACAGAAACTGAGAGGCACACACGTTGTTGTTGATATGCTATGTTCTGCTTTGAGAAGTAAACGTGATAGTTTGGGAGTGTACAGGGGTCATGTAGATGGAACCCTTTAGGTATTCAAAGAAATAATTATGTTTTAGCTTTGCGATTTCATATTTTTTGTCTTTTAATGACATTGATGATCTCAATGCATTAATTGAAGAGATTGTTATTATATTTTTGTATGCAGCACCACTACTGTAGCTGTTTAATCAGTCTGCAATGTTGCATTCAGGTCACACGAATTTACAGCAACATCTGTTACAGCTTTTTGCTATTGGGTTTGTGGTTTAATTAGCACTGTATTTCACCAAATGCAGTTTTACTCCTGCAACAGACGGGGCAGCAAGTAGAAATAATTAAATAAGCAAATAAATGTGGATTATCATACCAGGAGGCAAAACGTTGCTTTAAGGAGGAATAAGGTTAAGCAAAAATAAATGAAAGAATTGTTAATTTGATATACATTTTTTTTAAAGTCAAAAGCACAATGAGCTTGTAATTACTCATTGTCTGTTTGCGAAGATGCTGAACCTTATTCAGACAAGATAAGATCCGTCAGCCATCTTGAAACACTGAGCTGTGTGCCAACTTGACTTTTCTCACATGAAATACATTTCTTAAAACTACACACCATTTCCAAATCCTAGCTGCGTTTTCAAAATCTTAATGTTCAATAAAATGCCGTCCTTGCAGCCAGTCTAAAATGTACTGTGACGGGCGGGAGTTAAGCGTATGGATTTAATAGGGTATTCAAGTAGGTGACACTTTATTTCAAGGGTGACACTCTTTTATGCTTTATTAACTGTTATCAACTAGCTTACTAACACATGCACAAAGGTTGTTCTTTTTTAATAAGTAGTTAATATATATTCATTTAAAAATGTGTTAAAATTGCTTTTAGCCTCTTATTCTTTGAACAATGTACTGTAATTATGTTGTCTTAGAGGGTCTTAGGAGTATCAGTGGGCCATAAAATGATTACTTGCAGCACTACCCACTCCTACCCATACCACCCCACCTTCCTCTATGTTATTTTGGCGTAATGAGTTCATTAATCCATAGACTTTTTGGCCCAAAAAATGTTTCCAGACATAATGCCAGATGAGCTCTTAGATGTAAAATGTAAACAACATCTATATAGGAATTTAATGCATCGCCTTTGAGTCTTTACCAGAATGCATGACATGTGACAGCATTTTATTATTGTAAGATTCATTACATTCTGGTTTTCAGATAATGTAAACACATCAGTTTATTCTAATTATGTACAACAATAATTATCACCTAAAACAGATTTATTTAAAAAAATAAGGACTATTTTCTTAAAGAAAGAAATATACAGTAGGTTGTTTTGAGTTCTGGAAACATGCCCTGTACTATGTTGTGGTCTCTTTTAAAAAATAAATAATAATAAAAAAAACTATATTAAATCAATGGAAAAAAGTAAACAAACATTAGTGTTGCAAATTAAAGCTGGAAAGTAATTTCATTACTCTGGAAACTGTGCTTTGGTTGTAGCAACCAATAATACATTCCTCAGGCATCTGCTCGTTTTATTTCACAGGCAAAAGCTAATCTTTTTTTTTTGGTACTGTCTGTTACAGTATATCTTTCTTTTTTCCATTTAAGAGAAGGTAAATACCAGAGACAGACAGCTTCATTAGAAGGTTTCAGACGAGCGGCAGGCGTTTTGTCGTTTAAATAGTAGGCTTTTACTGGAGGGCTCACCAGCGACCTCAGATCAATTACAGCTGACATTATTGTTTGTTGTGAGCTCTTTCAGAATATAGGACCTAAAGCGGGGCCAGTCTGAGCAGTGCACAAAATGTAATTTCCCTCCTCTTTTGCTTTCAGCCTACACATGATAAATCATTCAGTTGAAGAGATAATAAAGCACCAAACGGGTGCTGGTTTAATTTTTGTCAGGGGAAATCTTCGGCACTTACTGGAATAATGTAAAAGGAAAAGGGGCTATCACTACAGAGCTAGATCAAACACCGTGCGACTGAGATTTCATTCAGCAGTGCTGAGGTTTTTCATTAAATTGTTTATTTTATTTTATTTTCAGAAATGGAACCAGTTTGTGCTTGCATGCTAACTAATAAAATATATAAAGAACTGTGAAAAAAAAACCAAAATTGATCAAGGCAGACAATTGCATCAATAGCCTTTAAAAGCACATGACGTATCTACCAATGCAATGTTATATTGCTGAGTATTGCTGAATAGTGTGATGCCTGTGATGTCACTCAGTGCTGGACAACATATTCATCAATTCTAAAAGATACATCCTGTAAACCACCTAATTTCTTTCTTCCTTTATATTTTGATTGAATGTACTTGCAAGCTGCCCATGTTTTCAAGCACACTTCATCTCCCCTCCACCACCATGCAATGGTTTTCTCTTGCCCAGGTTTGTGGGGCGGTTGAACAGGCAGTGGCTCTGTGTTAGAGCAGCCCTAATACTCCTGTGGATTTGAAGCCAGGGGCAATGCAAATTGGATTGTACCTCCAATTTACTTAGTTTTTATACAGTATTCTCAATACAAAGAAACAACACTCAAGTAACCTTCAACATCACTCGTATCACCTGTGAAATATTGACATTTCCAGAACTGGACCGATATTTTGGCAGTACCGGTAATACAGTATTAAAATAAAAAAAAATGTATTTCAAACAATGTTTTTTAAATTTTTTTAATGGTCCATAATTTAAGCATGTATGCAAAAATCTTGATAATTGTAATGACAATCCATCTGCACAGTCCAGGCAGCATGAAGGCACTGTCATTTGTGTATTCACAACACTTGCTGTTCTGTTTAATTTTCACCTTCAAATTTGCATTCACAACATCCCCCGGAGGGAATATATGTGTTTGCAAACACCTACTCTTGGTTAAATATAAGAGTTAAGCGACGGCTCCACTAATTCTTATGATTATCAGTACATATTGGCATTTTTTAATTTGTTGAGTGGCCTGGTTTTATTAAAGCATTAGTGTAAATTAGCACCGTATTGCAGAAAGACATCTGTGCATTTGTAAACATAACTAGTCCAACATGATTAACAAAGAGAATATTTAATTGCTGCAGTAGCCCTCGTCTGCTCGTGATTACAAATATGACATGGTAGACCTTCTTTAATTTTACTACCAGTTTACATTTTGAGTGAACCATGTAGAAGTTTGCCTGTAAAATATAGTAGGCTAATTAAAAGTTAAGCAGACCCTCAGTGATTTTAGCCACTAGAAAGAACTTTCTTGGTCAAGCACACATTTTCAAGCGTCCTGTTTGAAGTATTGTTTCCTTTCACTTTTGAAGATCATAGAACAGGCTGTTGATTAAAGTTTAAAAGTTGAACATTGGAGTGATGATAACCAAATGAACTAGAAAGAGTCCTATTTTTTTTCTATAGAACCTGTATAATAACCATCATCATCCATTTGACCCATATTTAAGAATCTAAAAGCTGATATTAGTTTTAATAGACTAGCGCTCAAGGTCATTCATAGCTCATTAGTGAGCCTCAAATTCATAGCAATCTTCTGCATTTAGCGACTTGTTTTGTTTTGTAAGTATGACCCTAGGTTATTTAACCACTGCTTATATTTTATTTTGTGTAAGCTGACAAGGCTAACACCATATACGAATCAACAGAAAGTCTATTTAGCACTACAGGCTTGGGAGACATATCAGACTACAGTTACATTATACTGTATGGCAACTGCTGTGTAAGTGAAGTTATGGCATTTCACTAGGCATAGTAATTACAACAATCTAGTACTTTAATTGCATTTATAGTGTAGTAGAATAGAAGATTAATGTCCCACTAACTGAAGGTAAACTAGTTATTTTCTTATGGGAAATAAAAGCATCTCACTTAAGATAACAAATAGATATAGTACTCAGAAGTGAAAGAATAAATACGTACACAATATGATATAATAATCATATAAAACAATAAAAGATGTGACCTAGAAAATCATGAATAAAATATTAAAACATTAGAAATGTACGTAAAAACAAGCGCACAAATAGTGTTTGATGTATGTAGTCAATTTCAAATCGAGTCACAGAGGTGTTGTTTTATGGCAGCCCTGAATCTATTAAAATTGCTTAGAGACACAGTTGCATTCAGCAAGGCATTCTTTAACTTCAAGTCACTAACAAGATGAACTGACAGAGACTTAGGAAATGTAGAATGAATGCCAATGCTGCCCCCTCAAGCCAGATCAGTTGTGTAAACTGAACAAAAATGGGGAAGAGCACAGTTATTGTAAAAGCTCAAAAGGGTACCTAAGCAGGAATGTTGGATTAGGTCATTTGGGATTCTTCCGTCCTGATTTCAATCTCCAAGAGATTTGATGTTATTCAGTAGATTCCGTACAAAAGAAATGTAATTTAGTGTTACTTGTTTCTGAATAGTGTCTTGCAAAGCTGCACAATCATGTTGGCTTGTGATTTATAAAAGGCTCCACAGATAAACCCCAGTGTTGTCTAAGCTTTTTATGTATGTAATACTGGTTTGGAATGGAAAACACAGATTATCTTTGATTCAGAAGTTGGGAAATACTCAGTTGTGTAGCTCATTCTGTGCAGCAGGTGGATATAAAAATATTCTGAATTTCGATTTTATCAGCTTGATATCACCCTGTATTAGTGAACCAGCTAGGCAGCACTATTGACATCGTCCGCAACATAGTACCTGAAGAAATGCCACGACATTCACATGAAGCAGAATAAAATACAGAACTGAACCATGGGGAGCTCCAAATAAGCCTTGAGAAAAATGTGTGTATTTGTTGCCATTGCCAAGTGAAGTATGCATTAAAATCAATGAAGGTGGATGCCAATTATGCCAATGAATACAAGTTCAGAGGATGGTAGTTGTGCAGCCTTTGTCATTGCAATTGTATAAATAAAAGAGACCAGCACCCCAAATCATGGGGTCAAAAGTAAAACCTGATCTGTGTCATCAACTTCAATTGAAATTGACTTAAATTGTGTCTATTTAAAGCAAATGAAGAACATGAGACAACTAATTATTATTGTACTCACTAAATATCTTAGCAACGCATTAGGTAGACTTGGCAAAGTTTTGCCCTGGCCATGCTCAGAGCATTTCATAGCAAGACTATCTGCATAACAGGCTCATTGGATAGATAGCAATAGTTTCAACACAAAAGCACAACAACTTTATCTTTGCATATGTATATGTAAGGTCATGGAGATTTTTAACAAATTGGCCTTGGCCCAAACTAATTCATGCCATGTTACTGGGACATTTTAATGTGTCCCATGCCTAGCCCTGTCTCTTAAAAAAGTTAAATGCTCAAAAGGTTGGTTTGCTAAGCCAAGCTTGGACTACTCTAAAGAAAACGAGAGGACAGTGTTAATAGAAGCAATACATGTAAATAGCTTAAATGTGTGAATTAATCCTATTGCTCCTACTATTTAAATATGAATGAATCAATCAATCTTTATGCACAGTTAAGAGGCAAATCTTCAGTCATGACTGTGCTTGTCTGATAGCTGTTGCTATCCAAATCATAGATGGGTGAAACCTAAACACTAAATACTGAAGTTGTTGTAAATATGTAAATAAAAGGCTATTATGAGTGGGTTATCAAATACAGGCAATAGTAGGACATTTTAACACAACACATTTACATAAAACCGTGTTGAAATTGAGCACCCCATCATCATGAGAAGCTTTAGCAGATCAATTACTGCATGTCTAAGGAATATTTATATTTCATTCTTCAGCCTGTGCTGCAGAGAAAAAAACCATTGTCTACACATTCTCTGTATGTAGTCTTTTCAATAACCCTATATTTACTTATGCAATGTACATTTGCTTAATAAGTCTCTCTTAGCACCCTAGAATGAGGATATTAAATGTGCAGCTTAAAATTAAAGCTGACAATTGCAAATGCAAACCAACCAACACAGTAATAAAATCAATGGTTACATTTCCCTTGGGGGCACTATTTACTGTGTGCAGTGCCATTTTCCTAATGGAAAGGCAGTTGTGCTTGTGAAAGCCTTGCAAGCACTGTTTTTCTCATCTTAACTAAAGTAGCTTGCGCAAAGCAGTCCTCTGTATAAACATATGGAAACTTTAAATTAAGATTTAATGTCGGCTCCTGCATCCCGAGAGCCTGGATGTACACGTGACAGTCTCACTTAAGGGATTCAGAATGATAACATGTTAAAAGAGTAGGTAGATTCAAATGTCCTTTTGATACATTTTATCCTTACTATTTTATATTGAGTTTTTAAATCTGATTTTACCCGGCTTTGAGCTTTTTCCAGATAATCCTAAGTGCTGGGACAGCCTTCATTGTAACCTTTCAACTCTGACAGCTAGTTGAGCTCCATCGTAGTGCAGAGTTCAAGCGCCACATCGTCACATGATTTCAATGGAATGAAGAATGCTCTTCAGTCCCAGACAAGTTAAAAGCCTGGTAAAGGCAGTGTTAGAGAACAATGGCAATAACTACAGAACCCCAAACCACTCACACTATAAAATTTTAAGTGTCTGTCTTTTGTCTGACCTTTTAACTTATAAAACATAAGAACTCAGCATTCTATTGACATAGTAAGAGGTGTCTCAATTAGGCTTATGCATTTTAGATATCATTAAGAATATGTTTTATTGCAATTTTTACAAGACTAAGCATTAATATGTATTTTAAGATAAGGATAGTCATGAGGATATTATAATGTACAGTTCTATATAAGGTGACTATATGGCTCTGTGTTCAGCGGGACAGTTTGGGATAGTTCAGGCTTTTCAACTCACAACCCAATGCATTCTGGTAAGCATAGTCCTGCTTCTCTTAAAGGTAAGAATGGTACCTAAGACAGGTAAAATGTACCTGAATGCATTGGGTTGAAAAGCCTGAACTATCCCAAACTGTCCCGCTGAACATGGATCCATACGGTCACCTTATGTAGAACTGTACATTATAAAACACAAATGAAACGGCGCAATGGCCAAAATAAACAAAACACACTAACAAGTCTCACACTGGTGCGAAGCAGCTTGAATAGCAATTGTTATTTATTTATTTTTACCGTGCTCTCGCTCTCGCAACATACATCTCCCAACTCGCATACAGTGCACCCGTTCTCCTTAAATACACCGTGGACTATAATTACACAATTACCCCGAAGCTCCCAACCGCACGTGAACAATTAAACAATAAACAGACGCATATGGATTTTCATTCAAGGACGCATTCTTACAGAGATCAATTAACATACTGTAGCGATCTTGGTTAACGCAGGCAGGTGCATCGCACAGGGCGAGGCAATCCACACACAGGAGGAGGGCGGGCGCGAACCCGGGACCTCTCACACTAAAGCATAGCGCCGATACCACTGTACAACAGAGCCGGCTCCTTTGCAAAGAGCGTATATCGGGCTTATGTCTTTGTGTGTGATTACGTCATCTACCATCCCTGCTGCTGCCTTCCCCCATGCACGCCACACTCTCCCCTGCTAGCCTCAAGTCCGCCCCGGACTTGCTCATCAGGCTACAGTCCGGCAAGTGCATGCTGGGTACCTGCATCCCATTCTAACACCAAAAGCTGGCTCTTTTGTACAGCGGTATCGGTGCTGTGCTTTAGTGCGAGAGGTCCCGGTTTCGCGCCCGCCCTCCACCTGTGTGTGGATTACCTCACCCTGTGTGATGCACCTGCCTGCGTTAACCAAGATCGCTACAATACATTCATTCTTATGTGAACACAATCTCCCAAATATAAACAAACACTGGTGAACGGGTTGTTCCGTTCGCCCTTTACAATAACAAACAACAAACAATACACAACCACGCTATACAACACAGATTACAATAATAATACCCATCACCATAACAATCACAACAATATCTACAATAATAATACAAATATTTACAAAAGGCACCCTGTCACAATGACATGTTCCTCATGAACAAGGCAAATTAAATACATTTTGAAGAACTAGCTTTGCCACAATGTGAGCATTTTAAATGCGATTTTCTGCTAAAAATACCTTGCGTTGTGCCATGTTTAGGGTTTAGGCAGATCATATTAGTTATGTTAGGACTGTACCCTTTAAACTTGTTTGGCTCCAGTATGTAAGCTGTGAGAGAACAGGGCTTTGGAGCTGGAATTCTATACTATTTAGGAGCATGTATTACAGTACAAAAGTCATATACAGATTCAAAGAAACAGATCTAGATAGTTAAATAGCTTACTGCAAAGCGCAAGCCACTTTACAAGGGAGACAGCATTCAAGGCACTGAATGATAAAGAAGCGCCATTTAAATGACAAAGACAAATTCATATCAGACCTTTTACTTAGGATTTTCTTTTTGTTGCTTTTCCACAAACCAGTCAGAGGCTCTTTGTAGCTCTCTCTCAAAGGCTGCATATCACTCAGCCTGGCTTTTGTGTGCCTTTGAAAGGTAGATGTGTTCAAGAATGACTCACTCAATTTGTTCCTTGTGGTGCCGTAAGTATTATGCAATCACACAGCTTCTGTGTGAGCTTTTAATTGAGTCCAGCCGAGTGAGTTGTAATTGATACAGAATCACTGTTCTACAAGAGCTGCAATAACAAGGTGCTGCTAGCTTTATCCACTTTAATCTACTTCCCTTTTTTTTGTTGTATTCTCTTTCTGAATTTGCTCTTCTGTAGATCTGCATGCTATCTTTCTTATGGAAATCAATCCTTTTTTAAGTGAAGGAGAGAGAGAGAGTTCTTGTACCCCTCTTTTTCAAACACTGCCTCATTCATTTTAAAAGCCCTGCATTCAGACCCTGCTGCCCTTTATCCACTGGCATTTTGTTCAAAAGCAAGTTAAATTGTATTGTGGATTAACACTCAGGGCATAGAGCATTTCCGTCAGGAAACCAACAACAGAAGATGATGTCAATTTAAAGATTTAAAAAAAAAATGTAGTATCCTTTTTAAGGACACACATCAACCTTTTGCGATGACAGTGATGACGAATGAATTGCTTCTGATCCCTTTTCATCTCAGGGCAGTTCAAAGTCAGCTAGAATCTGCAGTTTGCAGCTATAATGCACTGCTCTCTGATGTGTGCGCCTCAGCTGTAACCTTATGGGTATGTCTTCCTACCATGTAAAATGGGCAATTCTCTTTCTATACAACTATAATCACATTCCAGTTGCATTCCATTGAGAAAACATCTGAACTTGTGTACGATGGCCTAGTTATTAATTTTATGCAATGTAGTCTCCTACACAAATGTCTTACAGAGCAGATTAAATATTTTACATGAGCATGATGCCTCTTTCTGCATGCAGATGTGTGATGGTGTGCATGTTATATACATGTATAAAGTTACATACCTGTATAAAGTATAACAATAATGAAAACTAATGTTTAGTACAGGAAGCAGGATTGGTCAAATGTTATCCATACGGTCATGACATTATTTGGCACTAGTTACTTGTGAAAGGATGAAAGTGCAGTTTCCACCTGAAAATAAGAAGATGCATCTTATAACTACATGAAATAGTTATGCCAATGAGGCGCAGGCAGCAGTTTGAATTGAATTGTGGGTCTACAGGTGTAGGGGCACTTCTGTGAATAGGTGTGCACATTTAAACAGACTGCAGGAGGGCATTGAACTTCATTCACAACTAGAAAACACTCAGTGATAGAATATGTAGAAATACTAATAGAAACATTTAAAAAATCAATCTTTAACAAATGTTTCGACTAGAAGCCTTTCTCAGTGTCTTCAGGTTTCTTTTTGGGCATTTGTTAACCAAACTCATTAAACATCTGAAACATTAACTAGTTTGTTTGTATAATTTAATATAATGATTACATTTTCCATTTTTGAAATACCATGTTAATCACAGTTTAGTGAATATTGAGATGCAGATAAACAAAGTTATTGCAAGCATAAGTGATTTATAATATATAAATGGCACAGTTATTTAATCATTATGAATAGGAAAATATGGGTTTGGGATTGTAATATATCAAATGAAAGAGGGGGTTATATAAAATTGTAGCAACATGCACGGATACACATACTACATAAAATATGTTTAGTTATACTTTTGAGAGTTTGGCAGTAGTACTGTAATACTTTATGTTTGAACAATATGTATCCACTTATTAGGTTTTCATTAGCAATGTATTCAACAATGTATTATTCTTTGATTTCAAAGCTGTTGATATTCATGACAGTGTACTCCTATAGTAAAGTACAGAAACCACATTCATTTAGCCTGCATTTCAAGAACAGTTTATAAATACAGTTGTTCAATTACATCTGTAAGAGCTGACGTTACTCCTTAGTCATATTATACATTTGATTGTTGTTGCTTTACAGCATACTTTGTATCTCGTTGTTTCCCTAACAGCGCAAAAATGTCAATATTAAAATTACTGATGCATACTGTATATCATAAATTATATACCTATCCAATGACATCTGTTTATGGTATGTTTTCAACAATGATTCCTGAACTTTATTAGTTGTTGATAATGGGATGAATTTCACTGCAGGTTTCATTAGTGTATGTGGATTTAGTCTTCATTTACTGAACTGTCTGGACCGTTACATACATAGGGGCCCCATCTGTATCAGGATGTCATTTATTCTGAACCTAAGCAAAGATACACTTATGTTTAACAAAAGTGTAGTAACTTATTAACTTGCATATAACTCGGCATTCTTCTAATACCCACACTTCCTAAACGATGTATGAGCAACACCATTGAAACACGATTGTCAGTCACTTCAATTACCCTTTCAAAACGTGATTCTCAGGCATTATTTTGGCTGTGTGAACAGTTTATAAATGTACATATAAAAACAAATAAGTGCAGTTATTCTTTATACTTCAATATAACAAATAAAGTTGACTATATCTGTTAATTGTTAGTTTGCTATGTCATTTGAAATTTGGAAAGTAGGACATTGGTGAATTAGTCCCAAATATGGTTAATTGGTCTGTAGCTGTTTTCATCATGCTCTAAGTATTTGGTCTGTCTTTGGTTTTAACTACTCATATGGGTAATTGCATTTATAATTGGCTTGCTTTTACACATTATTTTCACCCTATTTATAATGAACTGATTAGCATATTTTTTTATGTTGTTCTTTATAGCATAATGAATGTGTCTTTTAAGTTTCTTAAACTTTGGACTTGTGGTTTTTCAGTTACTGGTGTTATTATGCAGTGTGTATAGCATAGAAGCCAATATAAACTTCTGTATTAAATTAAGAAATAATGTTTGTTATTCTTGTATTTTGTCCACATATGATCAGTACCTCAAGTTCAAGCTAACAACTCAGACTGCCTTTTACATGCTCAAATTAATTACAATTGAGTTAGATGGTTCCAAATGTATTACCAATTCATTGCAATTTTAATCTCAAGCAGTGTCAGTATGAATACAGTTTAAAAAGAGTTGATGGATGAATGATATTAGCTGCAAATATATCATCACAATTTAATATTTTCATTACTAAACAATTCTATCCAGCTTGATTGTATTTACATTGAAAAACATAATTTATTTTTTATAATTAGCCTAGCTCTTCAACATTTGACACATTGTAAGAGAGTCAGCTGTGTTTTGAGTCACTTTTTTATTTGTGTAGTGTATTTTGTATTGTATTTGTCTGAAACTTCCCCTCGACGGTTTAAATATCTAGACATAATACAATCAGGATATTAGATTTTTTTTTTATGGTACTTAGTTTCTTTGTCTAGTTCTTATTATACAACTATTACACCATCAATGCTAGCACTACTTTTTAGTTTTCCATAAATAAAATATTGGAAATTGTTGCATCATACTGGATAGAGAAAATGCTGAGTTTTTCTGTCAATTATGAGGCATTGGTCTGGCAGCGCTTTTTAGCTTATGGTACGACATGGGTTATTTCTATCAAGAGAGGTACTTGGGTTTTATCTCCAGTGGTATAAAGACATGAATGGCACTGTGTGTTGACAAAAAGGTACAAATGAAGGCCTGACATCACCACACATGCTAATGCACTTCATTGGTGAATCTTTCTCTTCAGGTAGCTGTGATGTTTCCTGGGATAAAGAGAAACTTCAGTCTCCCAATGCCCAAGGATTACAGGCCTCAGTTACCCATCCCAGCCTACCTGGACAGCATAAACGTTCAGTTAGTCACCCCCTTAACCCTCTCCAGCAGAACCACCTTCTACCAAATGGTAAGGGGACTAAATTAAACTTCCAACAACCCATGGCCTACACTGCCAGCAGAGCAGTCAGGACCAATTTTATGCCTTCAGTATATTGAAGACTAGCACTAGCTTGAACTGATAAACAAGCTTTTGAACACTGCACAAGCTTGTCCACTCTAGTGGGCTTCGTAGAACGCAACTGGAACACCATTCATTGCTTTATTCCCAATATGTTTTTTAATTAATTAATTAATTAATTTTTTTACAAAGTATTTTAAATATAGTATTTCAGTTGTCCAATGGTGTATCAAATTTTGATAGTTTTTTTGGGGTGTTTTCAATTACACAAGCTTTTTTTTCTATGTAAACCTATACTAGATATGGAATCCAGTACATGCAAAGTAGTGACTGAATTGTGGTATACAATCGTACAGCATATGTAAAACTCAGTGGTCATTCAGAAGGACTACAATCCTTGAGAATTTGTGTTATAGGGTGTGTCAAGTATTTGGTTTTCAAAACCATGTACTGAACAAAACAAGGGGACCAAAACAAGTATAACATTATATCAATAAGTAATGATCTACATATAGAAAGGTTTTCCTATATAAAGGTTTATAATAGGTTGGAAAGTTCTTTTGTAGGTATGACTTTCATTTCAACAGCACGTTTTATCAAATGGAACATCAAAGGAATAACTTCCAAAGGGCTTGTAACACATTCAAACATTTTGTGTAGAAACTAAGGAATTACATACATAGCTTTCCTAAAATACAACACCGATATCATTTTAAACAGTTCAGTTACACAACACAGAGAGAAAATAATACCATATTGACAAAAAAAACTCCTTTATGACAAATATAATCATAATATGTTTTTTTTCTTGTGAAGGATGAACAATGGAGACTTTAGTTACTGTAGATTTTAATTGCTCAAACATTATTTTTAGGTTTGGAGCTTCCCTTCATGATGATGCCCCACCCCCTGATTCCTGTCAGCCTACCTCCTGCATCGGTTACCATGGCAATGAGTCAGATGAACCACCTCAGCACGATCGCTAACATGGCAGCTGCCGCACAAGTACAGAGTCCCCCTTGCAGAGTCGAGACTTCAGTTATCAAGGTACAGTAACAAGGAAAGTAACTACTGATTAGTTAAAATGAAGTACAGTGTTCTATTCAGTGTTCTATTGGCTTCTTTACGACAGCCAGGAACATTTACAGGAATATTACACTTTTTTATTCACAAAAAATAAACATTAGATCACTTTTGTGTTGCATCAGATTAGAAGGCATGCAGTATACTGTATATTTACACACACACACACACACACACACACAAAGCCAGCTTCACACCTTCCTGTAACAACTTTTGTCATCATCACATTATATTAAAAAAATATGCAAATATAGCTCAGCTTTGTTTTTGACTATTTCAAAATTTTACTTTTCAGTTTAACAAAAGAAAGTATGCTGTATACTTGGACACTATTGGTAATTGGGTATACAACTATCCCTCTAGATGTTAACTTTGCTGTGAGGCCCAATTAAGTAAGCTTTCGTGTTTGAGTTTTTGTCATTCCACAGAAGAATAAGCATTGCTTTGATTCTTGAAAATCTATAGCTAGCCCTTAGAAGGGCAAAATGAAAGTGTCTTTGTCCTTGCTTGCTGGAATGTATACAGATCAGCTGTGCGGTTAAGAGGAGCAGCCACAAACTAAGACTGAAGGTTGTGGCAGCTCTGAAATGCAATGAATGAGACAGCAGTGACCTGCAGAGGCCTTAGACTTGAGGTGGCTTTTATCACCTGTCCACACATCAAAATGCTCAGCTTGTTAGCATTTTTATTATATCAACAAGAAAGGTTTTCTAAACTGTACAAAGGAATATTCAGGTTGCAGAATGCAGACTCTAAAGGCTTTGCTGTTGAAGAAAAATGTGGAGAGAGAAGGATAATTTGTAATAGATACAAAAAGAAAAGAAACTCAATTCAGAACAATAATACATACAGTATATAATACACCAAATAAATAAATAAATAAATAAAACCAAATGTATTTGAAACTGTCACAAAATGAAAAGACACAGTATATCAGTGGTAAATATCTAAATGTCATAAACCCACCCATAAAATGAGAATAAGTTGTAAATGGCAAATAAATAAATAAAAACTGAAAAAAGGCAACATTTAAACAATTAAATGAATGAGGAAAATAAGCCACAGTGAAAGCACTGGTGAGAATCATACTGTACTCTCCAAATAAATGAGTAGAGTGGGGTAAAGCAGAGCTCAACTTCATGTGGAAATCACTCATGAACAATGTTCTTTATTTGGCCTGTGAACGGTAGCCATTTTATGATAGACCTCTAGTTGAAATACAATTGAATATTTGTTTTGAAGAGATGGGTGAACATCTGTTCTCAAAATTCTGGACCCATCAGCTTGATCAAAATCCAGTTGGATTTGAGAGCTGGCAAAGTTCCCCATTGAAACAGTTTTATGATGCCAGCTTATAACTATGAGATCACGTCATGCACCATCAATCAGCTTTTGTATTTTGGCCAACCAAATAAGTGTACAATGTTGTGTTACGATCTAAATGAACATTTCATGGTTAATTGAGAATCTGGGTTGGGAAAGTTTCAATCTAAATTTTGTGACTTCAAGAGTTGATTAAAATAAATCACAGACTCCAACAAAATGGAAGTGTTTGCAGTGCAAATCATGTTTGTACTTGGCAGCTGGATATGCAGATAAAAGCACTTGGGGCATAGAAGGTCATTGGTAGTGGTGTTTTTTTATTTAAATCATAAGATAAGTAGAAATACAGGTATAATTCTGTGACAATTAAACAAAAAGTCTTTACGGAGACAATTGTCAAAGAATTGTATATATATATATATATATATATATAAAACAAAACTTATCAATAAAATGATTGCTCTAGTCTAAATTGTGAGATAATGTCATTTGACCTGTTTTGCAGGAACGCGTACCCGACAGCCCGTCTCCCGCCCCGTCCCTTGAGGATGGGAGGAGACCCGGCAGCCATCCCTCTTCTCACCGGAGCAGCAGTGTGTCCAGCTCTCCCGCTCGCACCGAAAGCTCTTTAGACAGAATCCGTAAGTCCTTTTTTAATTGGATAGCAATGTTTGTATGGCCACACCTGTTTTATTCCTGAAATGTTATCTAATGTTTAATATTGTGATCTGTAACTTAATATAATGGTCTGTCTATTTATATTATGTAATTAATGGTTCAATGATTGTATTAATTGATATCTATATATCTATCTATCTATCTATCTATCTATCTATCTATATATATATATATATATATATATATATATATATATATATATATATATATATATATATATTCTTAAGCTGCTATCCAATTAGCAATTGTGGTATAGCTACACCTGATGAAGACACACTAGGTGTTGATACGCGGTGTGTTTTTTCTTTGTTGTGTTTGAATAAAAAATGTTTTAAGCAAATTAAATGTTAGAGAATTGTACTGCACTGACAATTAAGCGAGGTATGCATGGATGGTTAGTTTGCCATTACAAATAACTTCTTATGACTACATATATACACTGCTGTGCAAAAGTCTTAGACATGTTGCATTTTTCTACTCTGATGCATTATGATCATCAACAATTTACTCAAAGCCTCCACTATTATAACAACCTTGACTTGCATAAAGAAGGAAAATCATTGAGTGAAATAGCTCGCATCACTCGATTTTCAAGGTGTGGTATCCGAAGACAGACAAGCGTTGAATTGACAACAGAGCTGGCAGAAGACACAGGTGTTGTTATCCATCCATCAATAGTCCAAAACAACATTGACCATTGTTCTATAGTCCAATTTATGTGTTCCTGTGCATAGTTTAGCCTTTTAGTCTTGTTCCCCTTTCTTAACAGAGGTATTCTTACTGTAATACATCCTTTAAGTCCTGATTTCAAGAGTGACCTTCGTACTGTTGATTTGATGGACAACGACACCTGTGCCTTCTGCCAGTTCTGTTGTCAATTCAACGCTTGTCTTCTTTCTATTCCTTAAGGATATTATCTTCAAGTATTGCTCATCCTTGTTAGACAGCTTTTTGGGTCTTCCAGTCCTGGGTTTGTCAATTACAGATGATGTTTCTCTGTACTTGTCGATTATGCTTCGGATACCACACCTTGAAAATCGAGTGATGCAAGCTATTTCACTCAATGTTTTTCCTTCTTCATGCAAGTCAAGGTTGTTGTAATAGTAGAAAACGCGAGTGGGGGCTTTGAGTAAATTGTTGCAACATGTCTAAGACTTTTGCACAGCAGTGTATATGGAGAGGAGGCATATAGTGGGAAACTATGGCCCAAGAGGGAAGAAATAGCTGTTACAGAACAAATAAATAAATTACTTTCTCACTGCGGCATAGAATTCTTGGAGGAGTCCGTTGAGATTGTGAATGTCGTAGTTACCATATTCTTTCAAATTTAAGACGCCCTCAAATTTAAGACAAAGCCCAAATTTCCCACCCTCAATTTCAGGAATAAAATAACATCAAATAAATATGCATTTACAAAGATACAACCTCAATTACGCAGTTGGAGGCAGTTTGCGTCCGTCTGCCATCACAGAGCATTGCTGTTATGTGCTGCTTCTCATTTCCAGTCGTGATTACTCACACCAATTTGTGAACTGTGGTATTGCTTGGCATGTCGAAAAAATACGGGGTTCTGATCAGTTTTTCCGATCTGTCCAAGCTGGTACTGTTTGTTAGAAACACTGAAAAGCTTCTCTTTCAATTCCTCAGGAAACTGATGACGCTTCTTTGAAAATAGCTGCCTGTATGTCATGGATGATTCGAGATCGGCAGTAACGTTTTGGTTCGTCTTTTCTTGGCAGTTAGTCACATTGCTGTTTGCGTACTCGGGTAGTCATGTCTTTTGTTGGCGATTTTAATGCATATACTGTACTCGAACTTCAGACACAGGCTATTTTTGAGAAACAAAAAATGGTTAAAAAGTGGAAGGAATACAGTATAAGTGGAAGGAATACAGTATTTTTTTGGACAAACCCTCGTTGCGGGTTTGTCCACCATTATGCTTTGTTGTGTGAAGAGAGGAAGGACATTCAGAATGGCAAAAATGGTTTAATTGATCAATTAAAAAAAATATTCAGCGAAAAAAGGCACTTTACAGACCGTTTAAAAGGGACCAAAAACAAAGTACACAGAAAGAGTACTTGGAACTGCAAACAGAAGTCAAAAAGGAAGTTAGAAAGGCCAAGAGAGAGATAGAAATCAATATTGCTAAGGGGGCTAAAACCAATTCCAAAATGTTTTTCCAATATTATAACAGCAAGAGAACATTCAAAGAGGAGGTCAAGTGTCTAAGAGACACAAATGGCAAAATCATAGACGAAGAAAAAAAAAATAGCAAATATATTAAATGATTACTTTTCACAGGTTTTTACAAAGGAGGACACGGACAACATGCCCCACATGTCGACCTGTTCCTATCCATTTTTAAATAACTTTAGCATAACAGAGGCAGAAGTGTTAAAGGGACTAGGAGCTCTTAAAATAAATAAATCCCCTGGGTCGGATTAATCTGTAGATTAATCCGTGCACATTTTATATAGCGTCTGTCCGGCATAGTAATACTAAAAAATCAATAGAATCTAAAATAATAATAATAAGCCCAATGGGAATTTGGTCTTTTTAAAATCATTTTTATAATAATTTTAATTTTAGTACATTTAAAACATTTTCAACAGAACAACCATTCTTTCAGGACACTGTCAGTCACATACCTGAAAACACAAGACAGCTGAGCTGTGTTTTCAGCATCAGTTGTTTAATCTAGCATTACAGCTACGTACTTGGCTTCCTTCCTGTACTTCTGCATCTGGCCGAACCTGAGGCACCGAAGAGATTAAGCTGTTCTGAATCTTGTTACAGGTACCCGAGAATACTGTGGCTATTGACAAGTGATTGCTTAACATGCTGTCGTAGTCAGAAATCAGAGAAAGTAATTCCACATAATTACCTCTATTTGAGGAATTGGTGCCTTCATCGTGCCCTCTGAATGCCAGTTCTTGCTTGCCAAGGTAAACAACAGGATGTATTGTATCCCTGTGCTTCTGCTCATCAAATTGAACATCAATCTGGGTTTGCCCAAAAGTTTTGAGGGTAACAGTGGCTCACAAAATTCTCAATAATAAGCAATATCGCACGAAATTCAGCTATTCTTACACCCTTACCCAAGCATATTTATGTCCCGCCTGTGCTCACCAGTGATTGGACAGCTGTAAAACTAGGGCAGATCTTTGATTTTTCCATTGGTTAAACTCCCAATTATGTCCCACCTCTGCTCACTCATGATTGGACACCTGTATAACAAAGGGGCAGATCTTTGACTCTCCTATTGGTTAAACCTGCTAAAGACCTTCAACTGTTTATATCCTTCCTCTACTCATGTATGACTGGACTGCCACGGAGACCATGCAAAAATAAAATTCTGCACGATTACATTGTAAAAGAAAAATAATCTGCGATCAACTCTTTAGTTGATTAATCAGTCTGCGTAATCTGTTAATTGGAGCATCCCTAATATTAATATGCATATGTATATAATGAATGTCCTTGCTTTTTGAGAAGACTGTTTTTATTTTCATTATAAACTACACCACTTCTGTGGAGGTGTTCCATACATGACTGCTGCATTTTTTACCACATTTTATTAGACATGTTAATGCAAAGAGTGCAAACTTGATTTGGTGCAGAAATTTAGTACGTGTTTCAAATGTTTAGTAAACTTATAGATTTGATTTGGACAAGAATACTGTATAATCTGTGCATTTATGTTTCCCTCCCTGTATTCCCACTGTTTCTAATGTGTACCTTTTTTACACACATTTTACAGTAGTACCTACGTAGGGGCTGATCATTTTACAGTCATGCAGCATAATTACAAGAGTAGTGAATCACCTTCGGGATAACGTCTTTTTCATTTCAGACATGAAATATGCTTAAAAAAATCAAAAATAAGGAAAATAGCAAAATCATGGCAGTGAGAGATTTTGCTGAATTAAAGTGATTTCTAAAGCTCTGAAGCCATTGGTTGATGCTCGTCTTGGGGGGGAGGTCTGGGTCTATCCATCTTTCACTAGACTTTACCCAATGTCAAGTCCATATACCACCATGAATTGGGCGGGAATGGCAGATGTAAGGTGACTTTTAATTGAATGAATTATTGCACATACTATTTTCTTTAAATGTATTGGTTCTCATTTCATTTTCATCGATTTGATTGGCCAAATCAGTATGTGTAATAATTAGAATTACAACACGTACTAAAGTCAAATTAGAAACTTTATTTAACACATTTGGAATCATCCCATCATTCCTACAGGCTACGCCACTCACATCAGACTGATTTAATAAAACACCTATTGAATTTTAAGAGTAATTACAATTGAATGTTCTGACCAATCCTTCCTTTGTAGTAAAACCTAAGTCGAAAGGGCTGAAACAAAATAGAAACAGGTAAAATTGTTGTTTTGAAGTACAAAACAATTAGACTCACCATGAAAATCAATGCTTTTAAAATGAGGCATTTGTATTTTTTAAATCTGGTAAGTGTAGCTATACAGTAGAATGTGAAGGTGTGAAAATAATATACATCTGTTCCTACAGCTGTGCATCAGAATGGACTATCCATGAACCAGACACTTATGGGATTGTCACCAAATGTAGTGCCCGGCCCCAAGGAAGGAGATCTCGCCACCCATGACATGGGCCATGAAGCAAAAAGAATACACCTTGAAAAAGGTACGCTCTCTCTGACATTTGTATTTAACACCTGCCAGCATTCTGACTCTTAATTGTGCATGTGATTAAACTAGCAGCTAAACAGGTAGTGGACAGTCGTCAGAAAATACACTTTTGGTTCAAATCAGTGAGTTTAGTTCTTCCACCTGAGAGTGTTAGATTAATATAAGTAGTTAGGGTTGGCTGTCTAGAGGATACATCCTACTGTTATAACACATTACACCGAAGCATAAAAATGTAATGATTTACCCTGTTCCATTAAGTGACATGGGGAAAACTGGACATACACTCAAGCCAGCCACTAGACTGCTATGATTTCAACACAAAATTAAGCAAATAATACACCTTAGTGTTCTAAGCTGAGTTATATCTATGAAAAACTGACAATGAAATCTCTTTTTTGGTCATGTTTTCCCAACTGGCACGACATCAACTCAGAATGGTCCTGGACCTTTTTAGATTGTGGTGTGAAAGGTCTCAAGAAAATAATAATTAGCATAAGTGCTACTCTAATTTCTTGGGTCTAGGTTTAAATTTACCAAAATAAATAAATAATCCCATTTATTACATTTTTTTTAATTGCCCGAAAAAAGCGTGTGCTTCAATTCTAACGTATTAACAGTGTACATTATATTTAACCACCCTGAAATTGACAGTTGAACTAGAGCCCAAAGCCCCTTTCAAGGGATTTTTAATATTGTTTCCATCCATATGCCATTCCCATTATTATTTAGATACTAAATTCTTAATATGTCGCTCAGGTTGATTAGAATTCAGGGCTCTCCAAAGCGTGCACCAGAGGTCTCAGGATGTGAAAAACATTTTTATAAAATAGTCCATTAATGCAGAGGAGTGCAACTAAATTAGTTAGCAATTTGCTGAGCATGAATTAATGAACAGAGCTTCTCCCAGCTCCCAGAGTTGTAATTTTCATAATAACCTCAGACCTTTATTTGGCAGGTTGTTTAGTTTTTTCGTTTGAAGGTTTTCATTAGTCTAATGAGGACTGTGCAAGGGCGAACAGTCAGCACAATTTACATGGGGAAGCTATCATAATAAATGAGGCAATTTGAATAACACGCACAGGTTTTATTCAGCGAGATAAGAGAGATTGTACAGCGAGATCTAGAGGTAACCAATACATTAGAACAACTAATAACTAAAGTAATCCCAATAAAAGGCTTAAGTGAAGGGAATAAAATTAATGATATATATATATAGAACTGTAATGATATGATACATGATGCATTCGATTGATAAAATAAATGTGTTCCATTGTTAAAGAGAGGCCTACAATCCACACATTGTTTATGTCAGACTTTTTAATTAGGGTTGTTCATCGGATCAGTTTGCTTAGACAAATTAGATAACATTCCAATGGTTTAATGATATTTCTCCACTTGTCTGATCTTTATGGACCTGCCAGAGCATTACATTAATTGTGTGTATTATACTTTCAATGCAGTGTGCAGTATAACAATATTTTATAGGGCAGGAATAAGCCGTCTCTTGCGTCATCTGTGACTAAACATGCAAAACAGCTCTAGCTACAACACATACACTCTGGTGCTTCACTGTTCACGAGTAATGGGCAAGGCAGATCAGTTCTTTTTTTTTTGTAGATCAAGGACAAGATAACTGCCTCACTAGGTTGACAAGTTATCATTTACTGTGCAGTAATTTGTTTTGCTGTTACAGGGCCTGTGATGCTTGCATTACCTTTGTCAGTTTTAAATAAAGTGTTTAAATGATTTTCCAAGAAAACGTTTCATTATATGTTCATTCGACTAGAAAACACAAGCAAAGTAAATTTAAATAATAATTAAACATAAATAAATAAATAAATACATCAATGGTGACTTGTGACATGTGTCCAATCAGGGGGCTGACACAGACAGGATGGATTTAAAAGCCTTTTGTTGTTACACAGCTGTAAATAGTTAATGCTTTTACAGGCAAGTTTTGTTTTTCTTATACAAGAAATACGCTGAATGCAACAAAACCTGACTACCATCTCTACCACTGTAGGTAGTGGGCTTCAGCCTATTGGCTCTTTCGTGTATTGTGTTTTACTGGTCCACTTGGGTATTCTGTGGATCTCAGATAAGAATTAGTAAAATCGGTTCTCCCTGACATTGCATCTTGTCATTTATTTTTTATTCTGTACAATCATTGCATGTTTTTATCCCAGAACTATAACAAATCCAATATGCAAACCCATGTTGAAATGATTCCTTTATTGCAGTGATGTTTGCAGTTGTAATAACACATGCACACACACAGACACACAGACACCGACAGTATAACACAATCCTTACAAAACCGCTAGTACCAAAACAAATAGAACAGACCTACGATCTGTCAAGGGCAAGCCTCTGCAAAGGGACTCACTAGTCCTGTTTGTAAATGCAGTATGCTCGTTCTTATGAGAGTAGCTTTGTACTGATGAAAGATTCAAAGATGTACCGTCCTCTTATACACTCTATTCACTTAAATGCCCCGTGCCCTTGGGTGTGTCTGCAAGTTAGTGATCTCCTTCTGGCAGTAAGGGACTCCACAAAGATCAGTTTGACGTGCACATGTACAGTTAGTACAGGGTAGAGTAGGGTAAATGGAGCAGTGGTCCATCTTTGATGGCTAATTCCTTCAGGAAAGTCAGCAGTAAAAATCAACAGCAAATTGTGTTCTGAATGGCTGGTATTCTCGCTTGTGACTGTTCTGTGTAATGCACCAGCAATGTGTGCAGTCTAGTACAAGGAAGCACCTCCCAAAGGAGCATCTGGTATTACTGTAGACCTGTATGTCAAAGTCTGTTACATCTGCTCTTTGGCTCATTGTGACTGACTTGTGTGGCATTTGCCTAAAATGTATCTGACATCTTAAGCAGAGTTTTAAGTGATGCTCAATGAGCCAACGTGAACATTACAGTATACATGTGTAGGCAGTATTGCTTGCAGAATAAATGCTGATGCACGTACATTTCCATATTTGTCAGTACAAGAGGCAAGTCAATTGTTAAAATGGTTATGAATTTAATTTCCAAGAATGTTTTGCTCCAAGACTGTTTTGCTTTATTACTATACAAAGAGCTTGTAGATAAATCACGGGAAGACACACAATTTATAAACACGTGAGCAACGTTATTCAAAATAGGTTTTCAGATGAATTACAGGTGGTGCTGAAAAAATGTTCTAAATATTTCAGAAATCCCTTTTGTGGTTTGATGGATTTCTTAATATAAGTGCTGTTTCATAAAACTTATATAATGACAGAATTGACAGATTACATAAACTAGACAAGTTAATTATTAGTGTTTTTTATTTTTTAAACTTCTAGTGTAAGCAACTCATATATAAATTGTTAATGTCAGTAGTTAATATTAGCATCTATAATGTCACAAAGACTGTAAGTATGTTTTAACTGCAAAACGTTATAGGAGCTATTTCCAGTCAGGCTCAGTCCTTGTCCTACAAAGTACTCATATGAATGATTAAGTGTTGGAGCAGCAATACCACTTGCCAGCTGGTCAGTCACTAAAAAATGGAATCACATATGTTTCATGTAGTATTAAATGGTACGTATCTTACATATACCAAATCCTGCTAGAGTCTGAATATACCAAAATATACAAATCTATAATTGAAAAAAAAGACTTGATTGTGTATTAGGTCTAGAAGTAATATTATATTTAATGATGTTGCTTCTATTTATACACACAGTGTTTAATCTACTCTAAGCTGACAAAAAAACAGTTTTCTTATAAAATCCTGTCATAGTCACATCAAACAAACAAATATGACTGGCTTTGAAGTTGCTCTTTGTGCTGATGGCATTCTTTCACTTTAACAATGGCATTGGGTTTTATTTTCATTGCAGTTGTGTTACACTGTAACACACTTCGATCCTTAAAAGCCGGAAGTCTGCACCGAAGTGCACAGTTAACCAATAACAGAGTGTGACTTTAAAAGACACTTGGTGCCATGAGATCACTTTTTTATATGTTTGGTAGATGGAAAGCCTTTAAGTAGCTTGTAGATAC
Organism: Acipenser ruthenus; assembly: GCF_902713425.1. Classification (NCBI taxonomy): domain Eukaryota; kingdom Metazoa; phylum Chordata; class Actinopteri; order Acipenseriformes; family Acipenseridae; genus Acipenser; species Acipenser ruthenus. The sequence goes on from NC_081196.1 coordinate 57,569,506, forward strand.
ACTTAGCTTAGTGTTTATTTTTGACATGCTCTGAGGAAGAACATTTGAGCTTTGTGGAACAAAACTGAAAGAGCTCTGCGATCAAATATATCAGGAAGTTATTTTGTTTCAACAAGGTTTGTTGAGAAACACAATAACACGCTTAAGAAGGAACTGTATATTGTGTCTTCTATGATTAAATCATAACATCACTGTTCCATTTCCCAGCACAAAATGCAACATTTTCTGAACATCAAACAGTATATGATGGATTTGTGAAATTAATCCATGTTTTTTGTTTTTTTTTGTATAATTTATTTTTTATGTCTGACGTTGGAAGGTTAACTGCTGTATTAGATTGGATTATTAAAAAAAAAAAAACATTAAAAGTTGACATTCAGTCCTTTACTGTTGATCACTGATATGATACATGCTGTAGTACAAATATATATTTTTTGTTGTGGCAACCTATCCAGCTACCCACAATTGTGACTTCTAAAGGGCCTACCTGCTGTCTACAGTAAAGTTTTATTTACTGCCACTATTACAGCTAGAGTATTGTTTCTAGAGGGATCTGTCTTTAAGTTCACCTGTTTGTGATGTTGAAATGTTAAACACAGGGGTGTCAGTTTCCAGCTTGCTCTGTATATTATTTATTAGTAAGAATACTGTCTGCTTTCAAACTTGAAGCTCTTACAATGCTGAATTACTGACTTTGATCTAATGAAACTCAAGCTCAGTCACCATAGGACACAGAAAAAGCTGAGGTTATGGCAGTTCAAGTTGTGTGTGATCAAACAACTAGGAAAATGTTGTGTTGGAATAAAAAGGTAAGACAAAAATAATGCAATGTGGGATCAATCAAATACAGAAATCCATGTCACAAATCTTGCTGATGCAGAAAAGATGCTCTTCCTTTAGCACAATGAGTTCATTTGGAAATGCGTTCTTCGAGAACGATCCACTGCGTGACACCAGGAGCAGCTAATCATATTTTGCGAAAGGATGCTTTTAAAAATGTTGAAAAGAGAGTTTTTTTTAATCATTAAAATGCCTTAAATGTGACAGAATGTTTTCTTCTGCCAAGTTGTAAGGATCAGACAGAGAATGAATTTGCTGTGGTCAGCTAAGTGTATCTACTGAGCAGAAAAGTGAATTTAATAATGTATTATTGTTTTTCAGTGAAGGTGAAATGTTCCACTACTGGTGATGTATTATAAAGCATTTGCCTTCTGTATGTGTTTAATGTTTATTAAAATAACATGCAAATATATGTGTTTTATTTATTCATTTTAATGCTTTTGACCTGCTAAGAAGCAACACTTTTTTTACAGAAATAAGATCATGAAATACAGTTTTACATGCCATTGTTTCTGAGCTATTTCATATTCTGATAATCCTATACTGTATTATCTTAGCATACCACTTTAATTGGAATTAGACAGTAAATTGTGTATTTGTTGATAGGTAGTTTGTCATAAAGTGTACAATTTTGTGTAATATTGAAATAGGTTAAATTTAGATGTACACCCCATTCCCATGAAAATACCATGCAGAATATTTGCACAAAAGGTGCTGTGTTTTATTAATTGTAAGCCTAAAGGGTCTTATTTAATGTATTCAGCATAGAGAACATACTAATTAAACATGCTTGGTTTGATAGGGATAATGTTTCCCTTTTCTAGTGTAAAGGTTAAACAAAGTGACAGGCTATCTTAGATCCTGCAGAACTTTGTAAAAAAAGATCTCAATCTTCTCTTTACTGGGCGAACATAACAGGATTGCAGTGTGAAACAGATGCCAAATGATTTATTCATTTACTAGCCATTTAGTCATACTGTACCAACGGCAAGGGACCTTGGTATTTCCTTTATTTCCTTAGAAACATCCGAATCTGAATTAAACACTCGAAACAAAATATGACTATTGGGAGCATGACCTTGGCAATGGTACATAAAAGCCCTGGCAGACTGGAACATATAATTTGTAATGGGTTTTTAATTGAAAGGAAGAAGTTAGCTGTGCAGAAGTAGTGCAGAAAAAGTTGTACTGTAGGTTTGTACACATTGAAAGCATGACATCTTTTGTCATTTTTCATTTGCAATCTGCACTTATTTGCAGGGCCCACAGCCAGAATACGTTATTGTGTTGATACGGTGTATACAGGAAATTGCAGTTTGCTCCTTGGAGAGTGTTGGCATGCTGTCATTGTGCTCCAGAAGCAGATTATCAACTTGGTGAAATGAGAAAGACAACACAAATATGTCGTGAAATGTGTAAATTTGAACTGATTTTTCAAATAATTCCCCAAAGTATCTGGTTGCAAATCGATTGTCCTTTATGTGACAAAAGAGTGAATAACAACTACGGTGATTGATGAACAAGTGAATAGCAATACTGCATTTGAATGTGGAAAAGTGTCAGGCTTTGAAAGTGAGTAGGGCCTTACAGTTCTAGTTCATAAAGGAAATGTAATTTTGTAATGTTTACAGCGTTCTATCTATACAGAGCCCCTTATATCTCAAAATATACAAATCACAAGGCTGTAATTGACTTCTGTCAATGTGCTGTTTAATTGTAACACAAAAACATGACCTTAAAGCATGGTTTGTGGGGCCGTGGTGTTTATGTAACAAGTTAAGTAAATGTATTAATAGGGCTGCCTTTCATGTTTTTGGTTTTTTTTTTTTTTTAGGTACTAATAAGGCCCACAGAATGCAATAATGACTTCCTGGTTGCACAAAGTTGAAAGGAAATACTTCTGCTGTCTAAATACAGTATAATCAGCAATTAAGTTCTTTAGTACAAAACCTGCTCATGTTTGAGCCTTTAGTGTAACATTTTGTTTGAAGGTTTCATATTAACTGTATCATGAAGAATATCATTTTAAGTATAAATTATACTTGCAGAGCTATATGACAATATAAAGATCAGTATCTACTGTACAGGTCTCTGTCAGCTGATTGAACAGCAGTTTCAGTTGGACACTGTCAAGATGACAGACTGATGGTACAAGTACTGGTGCTGCCGATATATAACACAATTTCACTTCCAATAGTTGTGCATGTCTTCTGTTGTGAAGTGCTGGATTTGAGGCTGCCAAAAACATCACAACAACTCAAGAAAAAAAAATATATATTGTCAACAACTCAAAACCTGCATTTAAAGCTATAGGTATTGTTGAACTAACCCACCAGGATCCATAACATTTTGAAGCACAATGTATCCAACTGCGCTGACAATACAAAAGAACCCTTCAGAAAAGCCTATTATCAAACCACTCTGGATAAGTATAGAAGGAAAGTACCTGTACAAGCCAGCAGGGAATGGAAAATAAGACAGTAGATGAAACACAATCTGTGTGTGCCAGAAAAACAAAGACATTAGCTGACATTACTACAATTTTCAGGGATACAATGTGTACTGTGTGCAATCATTTATGATGTATAGTAGGAATAAAAATAAACTTTACCAGTGTCTTTATACGTTGCTACTCAATAAATGGGTGGAATAGGAAACAATATCCTGCCAAGATTTAAGCAGCACATGGCTGTTAAAGTGCTGGGAAATCATTTGAATAGTCAAACTGACCATAACTGACGAAAATGACAACTTCAATAATGTGTGATAAAATGGAGGGGGACCTGCATGGATGGAGTAACAAATATTATCTATGTATGTTAAAAAAAATATGACTGCTTTTTTAGCTGCATCAATTAAATACAAAGTAGTTTTCAGAAAGAGAATCCAACATGTGATCCCAAGCCAAATACTCACTCACATTTTGAGCAATGTTGTCTACTGTCTTTTTCAGCACTATATTCCCTCCAGACTTTCTGCTAGAACAAGACTAACAGTAAAGAATGATTTTGTCTTGTTCATTGGAACAGGAATTATCATGTGTGTTTTTAAACTGTAGGTACTTCTTCCTTGAGCAACTGTTCTATAGCATGTCACTGGAGATCAATACAGTATGCTGTACAGTATGTGAAAGACGGTCTCTTACCCCAATTCAGGCTATCTGTGTTTGGTTGTGTTTAAGCTGTCCCTGCAGTGTTAAAAGGAAATCCCTTTTTGTTCATTTAGACCCTTTGCATATATTGTTTTAATGCATTCATGTATTAAACAAGACTCCAACTGGTGTGACATAAGTTATAACTTCTGAAAATCTAGTTGCATATCTTAATAATTTTGCAAAATGTACTACTGTGTAAATCATCTTTGAAAAAAAAAAAAAATTGGACTAATGTCTATTGGAGCTTAAGTCAACTTTGTTTATTTTTTGTCAGACAGAACAAGCATTATGTGAAGATATTGAGGTATATTTTTATGAAATGTATGGAGATCTTGCGTGACAGTTAAATAAACCTTATGCTTTTAGAAGACTTGATTCCAGGGTGTCTAGAGTATCTACAGTATGCACCCTGCATCTTGTTTATACAGTATTTATATAGTTATGGTTTTCCATCAAGTCCCATGTATTCTGGGCATCTTTACTTAGTGGTGATAGCCTCGTGACATTTTAATAACACTGCTTAATATTTATTGGAGAATCACGATCCAGCAAGTGTACAATTCAAATTGGAACCTTTTTAAATTCTATTTGGATACAATTAGAATTAAGGTAATGTAGTGTACTCTGTGAGTAATTTCTGATAAAAAAAAACACATTTGCATTCCAACCTCTTTTTTTGTATTTTTTTTTTGTGCATAACTGTTCCTTTTATACTGTTTAACTGCAAATCCTTTCAATATAAGTGAAAGGACTAAAAAAAACAAACTCCTTAGAAGAGTATTTCATTTCTCCTTGCTTAAAACAGTCAGTCTGCCTGTATTCGTCACCTTGACTTTGCAGCAGCAGAGAAAATATGTTGCTTATCCTCCCTAACCCCTGCCTGTCAATTAGGTGTTTAAAAATTAATCTCTTTAACTGGAGATACCACGGCAGCTTTCTTCTTTCTGTAAATGGAGTGTTATTAATTCAAGCACAGCAAAGCTAATGTTATGAATAATGTTATCAAAACAGATTTCCCCACGTTTAACGCATACTCTGGTTAAACCCTTAAGTATTTTTGTGAACCAAAAGAGGACGGATTGGCCTCCATTGCTAGAAGCTAGATAGAAGAATATGTTTTGTAGCTCCAGATTTAAATTTAAAACTGTATTCATTCTCCATCTCTAAAACCCTTGACCCATGTCAACCTCAAGACCAGCCTATTGCAAGTGCTGCTGGTAGTAATAATTGAAGATCTCTATTGTACTAGGAACATTGATTTTTTAAAAAATTGTTTTATTATGACTTGTTAATTAGTGCTGTTGGAGCGAACAGCATTTAATAATTTTACAGGTCTGAATTGTAGGCTAAAGGGGCGTTCACACCAGACGTGGTGCACATGCCGCCTGCTTGTGCACCACGCTGCAGTACTGTTCACACCACACGCGGCAAGGTAAAGTCAGTGGGGGGTCCGTTGTTACGTCACGGCTGCAGGTACAGGGGCTTTTGGTTACCGAGCAACAAACAGTAAATGCCAGCGGGAAAATAAAACTCTTATAACACCAAATAAAACATTTTGCTTTATCTTTTAAAAGTTTGTCTGCAGTTAATTTATCCAAAAAAAAATGCTTACGTTATAGTAGCAGGTGCATAATTATTTTCAATGTGGAGTTTAGCACAAAAAATATATATGATCTTATTTATGTAATTATGTATATTTAATATTCACTCGGTAATCCCATTTGTACACCCACAGACCTCCATGCTGCAGCTTTTTTATTAATATCTCTGTAACTATTTCGGGAAATCTGAAATTAAAGCTAACAGCTTTACCTCTATTTTATTTTTTTATTTCTTCCTCGCAAAGGAACCTCCTACTTTTCCCTGATTGGCTGTTGGTAGATTACGTCACGATGCGGCGCGGCAAAAGTTGAAAATATTTGATCTCTTGCGCGCCGCTCTGCAGTGCCGCGTCCCTCTGCCGCTGCTCGTAACCGCCTTTATTGAAAACCATTGCTAGTGCCGCGTCGCGTCCGGTGTGAACGCCCCTTAAGACTAGAAGAAGCAAATAATCGAAACTGTCAGAGAAAGAAAGTGCATGACGGCAGGTTGTGTTTCTAGGACCTGGCAATCTAAACAGTCAAACAAGAAAGAGTGGAAAGGATCCCGAGGTGTCTTTATTTTATAACCAGCATTACTGAATAATAAAACCCAGATACAGAAGCCTTTAGCTGTGCATCATTGCATCTGATTATATGGCCTTTAGTAATACTTAATGATACTGCCCCTTCTTCACATTCCCCAAGTAGGGATAAGGAAACACGGCATTGGACATCGTATTGTTACATTTCAGCATAGATGTTTTTTTTAACAACCTTCACCTGACTATTCTGTCAAAGCTTTACTTTGTCAAAAGTATAGTTTTCGTTCATTGTCGGTAGGCCTTCTAAGACAGTATCACTGTACACTGTACTAAAAAGGGGTCAGAATCCATTAACTCGATGAATCACACAACCATGTCATGATGCATTTACTCAGTAACCCTGTGACCCTGGAATGATGCATTGTTTATAGGGTTAAAAAACTCGATATTAAAAGTCTATTTTTTGACTGGTATGTTGTGTCTTTTTACTTTTTATGATAACCCTGTAGCTGTGTCCTCTGTAAAAAATATATATTACACATTGAAGCATTATACCTTTTTTTTTTAAATAAGTGACTAAATGGTAAATTCATTACAAACAAACCTAGTGTGTCTCTTTTGGAATGGAAAAATTGCTTTGAATCATTTGCAGGGCTTAATGACTTCTGACTGTTGAGAAATGTTAATTTAAGCCAAACCAAATGTTCCTCAGCTGCAAATATTTGGTGGTGTTCACTGGAAGTGGCAAAATGTAAGAGGGCCTGGTGGCAAAGACTCTATCCTGACCAGGCTCACATTCTAATTGCTTTAGATATTAGCTGATGAACAATACAGAAGAAAAGAACTGTGTGACAAAAAGAAAATAGACTGAAATGATGAGAGAGAGATATCTGAAATTGTATTGGGTAACAGCATATTGTAAGCAGAGAAAATTAATCAAATTATTTACACACTACTCCCCATCAAGTACAGCTGAAATTGTGTACAATGTCCGTGTTAGAGGTTATTGTATATAAATAAAAACATGTAGCCTTTTTTTTTTTAACCTTTTGTGCAGAATGGTACATACATACTCATGCATGTCATAAACATAGTTTTTTGCAAACAAATCTATAACATAAAGAAACTGATCAAATAAATATCCCCATACGTATATAATATTCACAAATAATGTTATGCAGCAAAGGTAAACATATGGCATATGCAGAACACATATTACAACATTCTTTCGTTTCACATTTACAAATCCCAATAGAAAACAATTCACTAACAAGCTTTACATTTCTACCAAGGGTAGCAACCTTTTGTGGAACTAGAATGGGCAATACTGACAGTATTGCAGAAAGTCATTACTGTCTAAATTAACTGTCATGGATTTTTTTTTCCCTTTTCTCTCACAACAGTAAATTCAATCAAATGTGCTAGCAGAATAACTCAGGTAGTGCTGTGGGTTTGTTTTGTTTTTTACAGGCTTGTTTTCAAGTTACAGGTCTTAGGAAGACTAATGGGATTTTATGCCGTCGTCTTCATTTAGATCACAACCAGTAACACAAGCCTTACAGCTTTTTTTGAGGGTTAATGGAATTCTTTCAGCATTTTTAACATCACAGTGACAAAAAATGCTGACTTAAAGCAAATAAACAGCCCGACCCTTCACATGCAATAAATATGACAGAGGCCGTAAAAAAGCAATATTTTGTCCTTGAAATGTTAAGAAATATCGATATTCTGTCCACTAAAATGACAGCCTGTCTAGAAGGTGCAGTGCTTCCTGATGTCTTCCACCCTGCCATGTGACCCCTTTAGTTTCTGACTAACATACAGTGTAATAGCTAAAGTGTCTTTATTTGCTTAAAATGCATTGGCCGTTTTCGTGTGCACCTATTTCACCTTCAAAAGAAAGGTTTTACTGGCATGAATGGGATTATCTCTAAATGTATCTTCAGACATGATAGCAACTGATAACAAAAGGTACTTCACAAACACAGTGTTACATATTAACTTTTTTATTTATGGATATCAGTGCAATATGAAATGCCAGCAAGACAAATGGATTCCACTGTATTACATTGGAAAGCTATTGGTGGTTAAGAATAGCCATCAGCAGTAAATATGCAATGCTTGTTCTTTTTATCTGTACATTGGTGAAACACTTCCTATAAGAAAAAGTTTGATGGTAAATCTGGATTGGCTTCATAGAGTATACTACGACTGTATATAAAGTGTCAGGATCGGGTGTCACCTCTCGAGGAGGATTCTGAGAATCCTCACTACCGGCTGAATGAATGATTTAGTGAGTGATACTTTATATGATCAACATTTACCTAATATTTAATGCATTTGCTGTTTAATATCTTATGCAATGTCTTCTGTATGATTATCTGTTGTGGTTTCTGTTAAGATTATTAATATTCTTTTCCATGCTTATGAACAACTCCCCAGTAATGTTGCTGAAGCTGACACCCTGGGATCCTTCAAGAAGTTACCTTGATGAGATTCTGGGATCAATAAGCTACTAACAACCAAATGCACGTGCCCACACGGCAGACGGCTACCCTGTCACAAGCATTAACACCCTGTATCTTTCTAAACAAAGGATTTATGGGACCTCCCGAATAAAAGCTGAATCTCAAAACAATAATTGTGTGAATATAGTAATTGTTACAGCTGTGTATAATGATATTTAAAACAGGATTTACATATCCGCCCTTATTCTGGTCCCAGGACTACTGTATTTGGAAAATCTAATTTTGACATAGTAGTAATATATATATATATATATATATATATATATATATATATATATATATATATATATATATATTGTGTCTTTTGTAGAAACACCAATGAGATAAATTGTTTAGAAAGTAATCAATTTGTACCAAGTTGTTGTTGTTCACAACCTTTAGGAATAAGCTATTAACTGTTTTTGTGGAATATTTTTTGTGACCTTACCTCAACCCTATATAACCAAATCATTCATTTTTATTATTCTTGAAAGCATGTTTAAAACAGAAGTTCTTTTGTGCTCCTCGGAAGTTAAAAACAGTGTTTCCTAAGCTAGCAGGAGGCCTATTTTTTCTCCAAATAGTTTGCATTGCAGTGATCAAACACAAGCCCTTTGTTGCCTAAGGGCTCTGTGAACAGCAATAAATAGTCAAATTGTTAATGAAGCTTTGCGTGAACTGCTGGGATTGTTTAATATTTTACGAGTGTTATTTTGTTTTGCGCCCAACAATTTCAGGCGGTTAAGGATTTATAAATCTTTTTTTTTTTTCTCCCTGTGCCCATCTGTGCACTCCTATCTTCCCTTGGCCTTGAGAATATGTTTAAATGTATTAAAGCAAAGCACAACTCATTATTTCAAAGGGGGGAAGCACAGTGACACACTGGATTGGTTATTAATGGAATGGCACTGCCATAGGGCAGTTGAAATTTAATGATATCCTACAAGAAAATATGAGGGTGTCACTTTCCAAAAAGTCATGCTAAATGTCAGCTTTTTAAGGTCCTGCTGCAAATGTTATGCCTGTGCACAGTAATGTTGTTGAAAGCGTTTAGGAAACACGGATCAGTGGCTGTGCTGATTATCCTTTTCACCTTCTCTCCTTTTCCAAATAGGTTTGTGCAGTGAGAGATTTAATCTCTAAATGTAGGGAACATTAGGGAAAAAATAACACCACTGTTTTTCACAAAGATGAGGGTCTTGAAGCTAAGCGTGCAGTCCGTGCTAGTTAATCACTTGAATTTTTCTTGCTCATGAAAAAATCGTAGCCCAAATTACATTTTCTTTTCATTGCTTATCCCATGCATATTATTTCCATCACAGGAAACTGAAGATGAATGCAAAAATATTCTTGTCCTATTTTGCACCGTACCATTTTAATATTGTGTGTCTCAGTCAGTTTAGGTGCAGCTTTATCCATAGAATGCAGTGAGTATACAGTTATACATCTGTCTGTCTATCTTACTAACTATATAAAGATAGACAGACAGATGTATTACTATATATATTGCCTTGTATAATATCGTGGATAATGTAGGTAATACTTAGATTTGACCAATCTTTCAAATACTCTTACCAGATAATAATGTCATTTTTCACATAATTAATACATCGTTCTGTGTTTATAATAATAATAATACTAAGTGATTACTGTAAATACAGTACAAAATAACAACAGATTGTTACCAACGATCTTGTGTTTGAAAAAAAAAAAAGCGTTGGAGAAGCTGGACTCCCCCCCCCCTTCCTTCTCCTCCCATTTCAAACTCAATTGACAGCCTCCAGGTTTTTCTGCTCAATCCTCCTGCTGGGAAGGACACAACTTTACAAGGGCACAGGCTTCACCTGTCAATATATAACCATGACTGCCCAGCCAAAGAGCGCCCTTTTTATATGGGAGGACAAGTGTGACTGTCTGCTCGCTGCGGAGTGCGGAAGACCCTTCTACAGTGCAGTAGATGTGCCACCAAGCAGGGGCAAAGCAACACGTGAAGGGTCCACTGGGACCAGAATTCAAACTTGGGACCTTTGAAACATATGGCATTATCATCAATCTGCTCAGCCTCTATAATCAGTACGCCCAGGGTCAGCTACAAGCACTTACTGGGAACAGTTCTCCTCCCCGCCCCCCACCCCCTTTTTATCTCCTGTTGCCTCATGAATGCACTTCAACTTAAATCTACAGTTTCAGTTCATTTATAAATCCCCCTATCTGCTAACTTAATTTAGCCAAAATATGTGTATGTAATGCCTGTTTGTCTGTCGGAACAGCCATCAGTGAGATATTATTTCAAGAAATGACAGATTTCTTAATTGTGTTTTTTTTTTATATTGTACAATAAGTCCATTTTTGACTCCCCCTTTCAGAGCCATAGTGCACAATAAAGAGAGATAATTAACTACTAGTATAGTGTCAAGGACTACAAGAAGAGAAAAAGCTATTTAAAATGATGGCATTTCATTCAAACCACATTGTATTTACAGCTTGCCATTTGTATTTGTGGCTCCTATTATCAGGTGAAACAGTTGTGTCTGAAATATTGTTTGTGACACAGGTGACCTGTTAGGATTTTATAAGTATTTTGCTGCAGAGCACTGGGGACTCACACATCTGCTGCTGGCAGAAGCAGTGGAAAAATTAACCTGGAAATGAGGCATTTGATTCTTCAGGTTCATCCACTCCAGCATCTGCTGCTATAATTAAGAGGTGTTTAATAATCGTGGACCAATGGTGAGAAAAAAAAACATTAAAACGCTTGCCAATATTGCGTGTCCTTAAGCAAATAAACTTTAGGAAAAGTTTTTAAGGCCAATAACTTGTAGCTACAGTCTCAACTGCAATAACAATAACAAAAGAAATAAAAAAACAACCAAAATGTCATATTAACCATTTACATTGTTAAATTGCACCACAGTTTTGTTTTTAGAGAAATAAATATGGCCCAGTCGGTTTGCAATAGGATATTGAGTCTCTCACCTCTAGGTTTTTGGCAGAATTCTAATCCAGGATGTTAGTGTTTGGATATATTGGATCATTGTAAGTGGTTGTCAGGGCTCTTGGGCCCTTGGGCTTCAGCACAGCACTAAAGACACAACTACCACAGCAGAAACTCACCTGCACCTTTGCGGTGTACTAAACACATTAGCAGGGCTCTTAATTCACAACACAAAGGGCAAGGCTAAAATGGCCTTCAGTTCAATACATCTGTAGAGGACACCAAGGTCACTAAACTTAAGTCAAGGCCAAAGTGTAGAATGTTGTGTAATTCATATATAGAGTTAATTATTGGTCACAGAAAGAAAAACAGTTTAACTTAATAATAGCTATTTATTTATTCAGAAAAATTATGTTTTTTTTGTCAGCCAGCAGCCTAGACAGTCTAGACTCTTAATTCTAATTATTTAGTGTATTTTTATTTTGCTCTTATTTGAATTTTGATCTTATTTTCTACTGATTTTATTGTACTTTATAACTGCGGGTATCTGTAATGTGATATTCTGTAACGTGATACTTTGTACTGTGATATTTTCTAACTACTGTAAGTCACCCTGGATAAGGGTGTCTGCTAATAAATACACACATAAATAAATAAATAAATAAATAAATAAATAAATAAATAAATAATAATAATAATAATAATAATAACAATAATAATAAATAGACAGGGCTCCAGACAAAATGTTTGCATTAGGAGCCAATGGCCAAATCCAATTGTTGGGTGCTACTTTAGGAGCACGTTGGTTGCTCCCATATTCAGCTGCTTAAACTACAACTTGTTAAGATACTATTTGTGATATTTTGCATGTGTTGTGTATGGAATTGGTGACAGTGCCTCTAATTGTGTACAGTTGTAGCCTAATATGGGAAATAGCAGCTGCAGCTCCCTTGCTCAGTGTTAGTTAGTGCAGTCCTGGGGCCTGTTTCATAAAAAAATGGGTTTCATAAAACTGGCACAGCCCCACAGCAGGTAGCAATTTTCATTGCAGATCCTATTAGAACATACAATGGTGCTCATACTAATAGCTCATCATCGGTATGGCATAGAAATCCGAAGGCAAAGAGTATTTAGTGTCTGTCAAATCCTCTTGATGCATATACAGACTCAATTAATAGCAAAATACTGATTGCCAAGAAGGGAGATAACTAATCTTAAGGTGGTCAAACATATTTTAGATTTAAACAGAAACAAATCAACCTCTTAAAGGTATTTGAAACACAAACTTAAAAAAGAAAGTTTTTTAAAACCATTAAAGCCTTTTAATCTTGGATTTACTGTGCACGCTGAACACTGAGTTTCAATAGTAAAAAATACAAATAAATTGTAATATCGCTTTGCCAGTGGAGATCTTGGTTATGAGATATTAGGATACAGTGGGTAATAATAATAATAATAATAATAATAATAATAATAATAATAATAATAATAATAATAATAATAATAATAATAATAATAATGCATTTTATTAACAAGTTGTGTAACTATTGCTTACTTAGATGGATAACAAAAAATGTGCTTACTTAAGTTGGGAGGCAGCAGGAAGAGCTTTGATCTGCTTTTCTTTTTTTGCTCTCAATACCAGCAACAGCTACTTCACCAATTATATTTAGTCAATCCTCCTCATTTGAGGTATTTTTCATCATCTTCTTCTCCCTTTTTCAATTTTGTTCTACTTGCTAGATCTATCTATTTTTTCTTATTTCAGCAACCGTTCTACCTTAATGTCTGTGAATAGACATATATTTTGAGGGGCACTGCAGTGATTGATGAGGGCACGCAGGGCAATTGCCGCATGTCCGCCGTTAAGTTTGAGCCTTTGAATCATCATACATGTGTTAGATCACCTGTCTCTACCCCCTATATTATGCTAAGGACTGACCTTCCTTCTCAGTGTTTCCTGACAGTGACCCCAATAGGTCAAAAAATCCCACCACTGATGGTTAATAGTTTCATACAGTAATTGCTGTGTGCCTCTGCACTGTACTGTCTTAAGCATAGTTGATGGTGCTACAGTATGTAGATAACTGCATGGTTGCGCTCAACCTTGCTTGTCCTGTATGTAATGAGCTCTCTTGTATCCGACAGAGGAGCCACTATACTGTATGTATATATATATATATAAAGTCCCTTACAGCAAGTAGCTTCTACGAACCGGCTTGGGTGTGGAGAGCTTTAAATAACATTCTAAATATATTAATTCAATTGAGAATTCCAATGCATATTAAAATAAAGAGCTACGATAATGCTATCCTACTCTCATCCATTTTGCTGTCATGGCTATTGTGACAGGCGTGTTAAGAAACTCCAGTGAGCCGTCACAGAGCTACCCAGACACTACAAAAATGATTCATGTAGGTGAATCCTGTTTAAATATGACTAGTAAAGGTGTAGGTCTCGGTTTTAGGGGTCAGTTTAAAATGTGATATGAATCCCCCTGGCAGCGCTAACCTGAGCTGCACAGTGTCTCTGAGTGTGATGGATGAACACTCTTTAAGTGCAGTTCAACATACTCTCTGCACATAGCTGTGTTGTGAAGCACATTTTCTGGTTTGCTTCACTATTATTGTTGTATCAATATTAACAATAATACATTTGAAGAGTACTCTTATACTGACTATCCATGTTGTAATTTCATGTTTTAAATCGAGTTTGGTTTAAGTTTTTGACTAATAAACCGATTAAGTGTACCCATTCAGCCACACATCTAAGGCTTCACCAAAAACCCTGCACTTACGACCCATACAAATTGCCTTTAAAAATGCTTGTAGGAATGAACAAGCTTCCCCCATACAAATTCATTTATTTGAAGTTAGAATAGAAGAAAAACACTGGGTGTGATTTATCAATGTCTCAGTGTTTCTTTTTTTAACATTGTTTTTTAATGAAGAATTCTTTAGTTTACGAAGCAATTTATCATTCATTTTTTGTACTTTCAAATGTCGCAAATGTGCATTTTTCCCCCTTTGAAAAATAACAAAATATTAATTAAATTGAGTTTGGAAGAGTAATGACATAATAAAGTAAACTTTATTTTTTATTTTTAAGCATTTCCTCAGTGCAAAAGTATTTCATAAGCGTTTGTTTGAATACACATATCAGGGATTTACTTTGGAAAGATTTTAGTCTGAAATACAGAAAGGTAGACTATCACTGTCTAAACTAGAAGGAGGACTGTGGTTATCTGATAAAATACTACTTGGCTGCCAGGATATACCTGGAACAATATTGGATCTGCAAAAATGCCAACGCTGGATGGATACATATGAAACTGTTTGGAAAAGAAAGTGACTACTCACAGCTGTTAAAGAGTAAGTAGTTTTTGTTGGGTTTTTTTTTCGCTCTTCCTGCAGTGATTTAGAGGACAGATCTCAAACCCCTGTGCAATAGAGCCGACATTTTGAAAAGAGTTTTGAAACAGACTTGCAATTAATCTTAAGAATACTATACATTCTTTTTTTTCAGTTTTCTTCCTAATTTGTTATTGTTAAACTAGAAAAACCCAAGTCTTCCAAATATTGACACCATTTCTAGTCAACTCAATGCTCTTACCAATAGCCAAGTATCAAAGCACTAAGAAACAAAGAACCAACTGTCAAAATATGTTGAGAACGGGCTCCCGAGTGGCGCATCCGGTAAAGGCGCTCCGCATGGAGTGCGGGATGCACTCTATAGCCTGGACGTCGCCGGTTCGAGTCCAGGCTACTCCACAGCCGAACGTGGACAGGAGCTCCCAGGGGGTGGCGCACAATTGGCCCAGCGTTGCCCGGGGGGGGAGGGTTTAGGTCGGCCAGGGTGTCCTCAGCTCACTGCACACCAGTGACCCCTGTAGTCTGGCCGGGCGCCCGCAGGCTTGCCTGTAAGCTGCCCGAGAGCTGCGTCGTCCTCCGACGCTGTAGCTCTGGGGTGGCTGCATGGTGAGTCCGCAGTGTGAAAAAAAGCGGTCGGCTGACAGCACACGCTTCGGAGGACAGCGTGTGTTCATCTTCGCCCTCCCGAGTCAGCGCAGGGGTGGTAGCGGTGAGCTGAGCTTCAAAATAATAATTGGCCATTCCAAATTGGGAGAAAATAATAAAAACAATTGGCAATGACTAAATTTATTAAAAAAAATAAAAAATGTTGAGAACTATAATATGACCTAGAACACCGATAAAAGAGCATAGCCTCATTATACTTACATTGTATTATGCTATTCTCAAGGTTGTAGGTTATGCTTGGATCCAAGGGGGGTGCGTGGAGGGGTGTGTTTGTCTGACACTGCTATACATCTTCTATGCCTGGCTGCAAAACATTTTTTAAATTATATATATATATATATATATATATATATATATATATATATTTATATATATATATAGACTGCTGTGCAAAAGTCTTAGACATGTTGTCTTTTTTTACTCTGATGCATTATGAGCATCAATAATTTACTCAAAGCCTCCACTAGGGTTTTCTATTAAAAACCTTGACTTGCATACAGAAGGAAACACTTTGAGTGAAATAGCTCGCATCACTTGATTTTCAAGGTGTGGTATCCGAAGCATAATCAACAAGTACAGAGAAACATCATCTGTAATTGACAAACCCAGGACTGGAAGACCCAGAAAGCTGTCTGACAAGGATGAGCAATACTTTAAGATAATATCCTTAAGGAATAGAAAGAAGACAAGCGTTGAATTGACAACAGAACTGGCAGAAGGCACAGGTGTTGTTGTCCATCAAATCAACAGTACGAAGGTCACTCTTGAAATCAGGACTTAAAGGATGTGTTGCAGTAAGAATACCTCTGTTAAGAAAGGGGAACAAGACTAAAAGGCTAAACTATGCACAGGAACACAAAAATTGGACTATGGAACAATAGTCAAAGGTGATTTGGACTGTTGATGGATGCTGTCTGAACAGGTGTGTCTTGAGGAGGCGCCGGAAGGTGGTCAGGGACTGAGCACTCCTGATATCCATGGGTAGGTCGTTCCACGACTGAGGGGCAAGAGTGGAGAAGGAGCGGGAGCTGGAAGTGAGGGAGTGGAGGTGGTGTAGGGAGAAATAATAGTCTGGAGACAGGAGGGAGCAGAAAGGTCGAGACAGCGATAGGCAAGTACAAGAGTTCTGAATTGGATGTATACACTGACTATACAAGTAGCAGTTGTATTTGTATGGGTAGTGTGTTTAGTTATCCTAATTAATTATTTTGAGCTAACCACGTTAAAAAGGGTAATGTATGTATGATCTCAACGGACCATGCTAATACCACCCCATTCCCTTCTAAAAATTAAAAATCACATACACTGCAAGTGGATGCCTATTGTTCAACCATTGGTTAATACATGTTTCCAGGGCATTTGCAGATGCTAGATATAATCTCTAATGTTTTTGCTCAATCTGCTCTGGAGATGGATGAAATAAATAGTTTAAACTAATTAATGTAGGACCAGCTGTTACCAAGACTTGGCAGGCATTTGTGAATATTGATGGGGGAAGAGGGGCTGCTCGACTTTTATTTCTGTGTAATTTATATTGCAGTGTAAACAGGAATAAATACTGTATGAGAGTAGATTACAGAGATTTAGGGGCGGTGCGCAATTAAAATTAAAAATGAAAAGTTTTCAAATCAGACAGTACCACAGGGGGAACAAACACTTGGCATCGAGTCAGCTCCACTGTGGGGACAAAAGAAAAGTCCAAAGTTTAAGGATAAGGTTACCACATGGTTGTAATTCCAGTGCTTTTTATAAGTAACTTCAGTTTTCCTTTTCTTGATTTATTTTTCTCAGGTTTTTTATTTTATTTCTTGTAATCAGTGATATGCCATGTTTGAAACAAGTTTCCTCTAATTTTGCTTACTATACATAGCTGTACACTATATGGTGCTAACTTACTAAGACATTTTGGCAGATCTAGCTTAAATAATATATGTTGATGGCAGGCAACACGAAATGAAAAGCAGCTCCTGAACTCATAGTCAAATCCATTGTTTATGGATACACCGGTGTATGCACCCTGAAAGTGCCTGAATTAGTCGGATGAGACTCCACTTTGCACTCCGACTGCTGTGGAACTAAAAATACATTTAGAGCCCAGAATGTTTTAGCATCTTATCTGCAGTTTGTGTACAGTCGATGTCTAAGTGTGGTTCTTTCATTCTCAGTTGTATATACTGCAGATATAAAGAATTAAGGAATTATTATTTTGTTTAAATGCGTGTTTTTTTTGTTTTTTTTTAAATATGTCAAACTGCAAAACGACATTTCTGGCTTTCAAATTCCTTTCCTTTATTACATCTTAAGCAGCTTGTCTGTATGACAGCTTTGAGATAACGTCATTGTGCAGCCTGTTACTGTGTAAATGTGTGTGGAGTTATGATAGCCTGCAGAGCAGATGGCAAGTGCAGCCCTTAAACAATTGATGGATGGGATATGATGTCATCATGAATTTGACAGGGACCAATGGGTTCACAGAGGGATTGGACATTTCAGGTTGAGGCCTGGCTGCTTAGAATTCCAAATCTTGAACTCGGGTGACATCTGCTAAATGGGGAATGTGTGCAATATGTATTTCTTTATGATATTGTTTAACCCTTCACCGAGGCATAATGGGATTTGGTCTCTGCGGACAGGGAGATGTTATTAAAGAGTCAGGCCCTGTAACCTTGGGTGGGATAACAGTGAGCAGTCAGCACCTATTCAGGCTGCCGGAAGATTATAGAAACCAGATGCAACTTGTTTAAAGTCCTCAGAAGCAACATTTTGTTGAGCAGCCCTCAGATCTTAGAACCACCTGGGGCCCTGAATCTCAGAAGACACCAGCAATAAACTACAGTATAATAGCTTATTTTCCAAGGGCAACACATTGTCCGTATCATCCCATAAAGTGGAACCTCATTCTCATCCTGATACCAGTCCCAGCTTTTATAATAAGCCATGCATTTGTGCTTAACGTAGCTGGATTACTCAATAGAGAATCACAACTATTTAGCCATGCTGTCTCTGTGACATACAATAGTTTGGGCAATTGAATAGCAAACAGCATGTACATTTTAAGGATTTCATAACATGAATTTGCAACTGCTGAGTGGGTCTTTAAAGTGAACCGGTCCAGTTAAGGATGTGAATTAATGTAGCAATAAGCTAGTGATCGTAAAATGTGGATTCTGTAACTACTGTATGCAGAAAAGCATTTTCCCTCAAAGTAAGCTAATCTGACTTTGATGTTTATACCTAGGTTAAGAAATATTTCTTGTTTTGTAGCTATGTTGTAGTAAAACAAAGCATAATCTCCATGCACCCGGTACTATATGCTGCATGAATTAATCATGTTCTGAAAGGAAAACCATCACCAGCATTCACCTCTCCCCAAACCCTTTTTTTCTTATTACATTTATAGATACAGTTGTATTCATTATAGTCATTGTAATGGTGGATACATTCTTCAAGTGTATAGTACCAGATTCTGAACTTCTTAATAAAGTCTTTGTAAAAAACAAAAAAAAGCATTAAAGCATTTCCCCCTCAACAGTCAACATGTAAGCATGTTCACATAGATTAACCATCAATCACTGTGTAACAATAAGAGGTTTAGAGACATCATCACCAGCATTCACCTCACCTAATAAAAAGAATATTGAGTCCATTTCACAGCTCATGTCAAAACTGCCTTTGCAGTATTGATTTTGTAGACAACTCTTTTCCGAAGATCAAAGATATCTGCCCAAACTTGCTCATCCTTTTGTCAGGGGAGAGGATGACATATTAGTACAAGGTAAATGAGGGCTCACTGTTCTCTCATTGCCATATGGCCTCTGTTGAAAACCCAGGGCCCTGGCTAGCTAAGGCTTACCATATGTGCGTGGTTGAAAAGAAAGGTAGACCTCACATTGGTTGAGCAAACATGCCATATGGACTGGGTGGAGCAGGCAATTTTCTAAACACCCCTGCACACTGGGGCCTTTCAGTTGAAATGTGCATAAACATATAAATATTACATTAAACAAGGCATTCTGAACAACTGGGCTGATTTTTAAAATCTAATAGGATGTTCTCAAGCAGTGACAAGAGCTACACTTATTGGGGAGAAATTTACAGTGTCTCGGTACTGAAATTTATATTTACACCAGCATTTGTCAAATACATTGTGTCGAATACAGTAAAGATAAAAGTAAAAAGAAGGTAAAGATTATTTAGCTGATACTGGGTAACACTAAAAATGTATCACTATATCAGCCTTTGTTATTTAAGAGCTCTTTAGCCCATGAGAAGGCTTGAAGGACTAAGTGGAATGCCATGTGTGTAAGGTTTCTTTTTTATAGACCAGCATTTATATGCTTTAGGTATTTAAATGCTATAGGTATTTAATACATTCTTACATTTATGAAGGAATATTGGCATATTATTTTGTTTTATCACAAGCCACACAAGGCATAATGACCTAGCTAGCTGACATAACTGGCTGAAAATGTTTGTAAAACACACAGTGATTTGTTGGGTTTGACCAGTTTAAAACCATGATCACTGGTTAATTGTTCTGGAATTGTCTTATGTGTACCCTTTGTCTGTGTGATTAGTCCTGGGATTAATAGTGGTTCCAGTTTCATAATTTATGGTTAACTGATTATAGAGATTCAGTGTACTTAAAATATAATTAACTGTACTTGGTAATTATTAACTGCCAGAAGATCAGGCCTCTGGTACACAAACACATGAAATTGTATTAACTTTGTATATACATACATAGAGATCATCTGGGCACTTTAATTTCAACAATGTGTATCAATAGTATAGATCTTAAGGTGGAATAGAACCAGTCATATCCAAACATGAGTAGGAAAACTGAGGTTCACTTTTATTTGCTGTTAGTACTGTTGGCACAATAACTAGCAATAGTTAGGACAAAAAAACAAACAAAAAAAAAACAGAAAAGCATAACTTTTCTTTTCGTTTTCATTACAGATGAGACTCCACTCTGCACTCCGACTGCAAGAGACAGCTTTGAAAGACTTTCCCTGGCAGGACAGCATTTACCTCCAGGATTCCCATCACCTTTCCTCTTTCCTGATGGCTTGTCTTCGATAGAGACCCTTCTGACCAACATACAGGTATCTCTTTCAAGACGGCAACACGTTTGAGACTTGACCAACACTCTTTAAGAATAGTCTTCTTCATTCTTCGTATGCTTCCCCAATGCACATATGTCTGAAATACTGGTTAACAGATAAAAGAATGACAAGGTTATACAATCAACTTTTAAATGTTTGTTTTAAAAAGTGAACAGTTTGCAGCTCAATAAGCATAGCCTATTAAAGGGGGATTGCTGTCAATCTTTGTAAAATATATATGTTGTGTGATTGTGTAATTTCTTGGCATTAGAGATTTGTAGTTGATGAGTTGCAAGTAAGCATATGAATATTGTTGTAAACAATATGCTATATCATAATGAACCATTTATTCTGGTGAAATAACTTTGAAATAAATAAAAACATTAGTATTGTGAATTACCTTAATATATTGTAACATAGATGCAAAAGCTAATAGCTGTGATTTGAATTTAACACATATAAAGGCATTCTGTGGGTTCCCTCGCCGGTTCTATTTCTGCTTTTGATGTTGGTGCAGGTCATTTATTAAGGGAGATGAAAGGATATGTTGTTATGCAAAATGAGTCACCTGAGAAAAAATAAATACATCAATAAAATTGCAAGTTGCTGCCAACATAGTAGGATGAGAAAACATGAAAAAGAGCAATATAATATGAAATAATATGACAGTTCAGGGGACTGTACTCCTGGTGCAGATTACCAATCCAAAATGATGTATGTAAATTAGCTATTGATGCATAATGGTAATGGAACAATTGTGATAGGAAATAAGATCGTCAAACTGTTAAATATGCATTCTGTCTGGCCATCCGTTTATCACACTTACATTTTTACATACGCATACGGTGCATGTAGGTTGTTATCATTTTACTTTTTCATAATACCGCTAGCTCTAATTTTGTATTTACAGCCGTGGTAGGAGATGTACTGTATATCACTCACATACTCTTTGGAAGAGGGACAGAACCCTTTGATAGTTGAGAAACTCATTTAACTCAGTTTTAAGGCATATTAAACTTCATTCCATGCTATTCACCTTTGTCCAACGCTGGTTAGAGTGTCTCATTGCTGGCTGTCACATCCCATCCTCAATAGTCTTCACAGGGAAACCAGCAGACCTGAAACCTAAGTCAAAGGTTGGTTTTGTGATGTGTACAGCTGTGCATTAGATATAGAGGGCTCAGATTGCTCAGCTCATTGCACTTGTGACTTGTACATCTATCAGACAGGAATGATTTCCAGGCTGTTTACACTGGCTTATGGTATATTATAATTAATCAATTCTAAGTATAGGCCCACAACACATTTGTAAAATAAGTCGTCTTGCAAAATTACCTTTAGTTACAGTTCTGTAAAAAACACAGTGAAGGGATAAATCAACATGAGGAATTCCAGCAGAACATTGAGGTTTGGCATCTTTGATTTGAATTTGGGTGAAGCAGATAAGACCAATTAATAAAATTACCTGTTTATATTGGCTGGATACGGAACACATTTCCATGAAGTTCATTTTGAGATGAAGATGAATGTTGTTAATGTTGTACAATGTATATGTATTTGTATTGGATCTATTTTAATTAAGTCCTAAAGTAAAAAAAAAATGAATTTCAACAAAGGCAAAATAAATATGTATATCCTTTCTACATTTTACGAAGTAGAAAACATATAGGTCCTGTATGGTTACAGTACTGCTACTATTGATAATAATAATAATAATAATAATAATAATAATAATAATAATAATAATAATAATAATAATAATAATGTCCAAAAACATATTGGAAACATGGAATAAAACACACTTATAAAACATACATTGTATTTAATTAACTCATATTATTTGAAAGAAAAACATTTTTGGTTGACGGCAATAGTTTTTTTTTACAGACTTCATGTTTTTAGAAAGTTGATTATAAAGTAATCAGGACTGTCAGTTAAGCTGTTATTTATTTTTTTTACTTTTGTTTTTGCCAGAATGGCAACAGTTAGTATGTATCACTCATGGAAGGAAATACCAAGACTTATCACAAGCGGGTATTGGGGGTGCCGCTTACATGGACAACATATAAACCAGCTCTGTGCATTGGTGCCCCTACACTTGTGGTAATTCCTTGTGGTTGTTTCCTATGATATACACCAGATTTCACCATCCTGACAATACTTTCGATAGTACAGTACAGTACAGCTTGCTGAACCGCCCTACTGCGTTTAGTTTTTACTGTATTATGTCTAAAAAAATGTAAACATGTTCACAGGGCCTCTTAAAGGTTGCCATCGACAACGCCAGAGCCCAAGAGAAGCAGATCCAGATGGAGAAGACAGAGCTGAAAATGGAGCTATTCAGGGAGAGAGAGCTCAGAGAAACCATAGAGAAGCAGCTAGCTGTGGAGCAGAAAAACAGAGGTACCCATTAACAGATAGTAATGCATCGAGCTAACATGCTGATTTTGAAATGTAGACATTTTAATGGCGGAAGTCTCCCAATGTATTACATTTTTTATACAAGTGTTGCATATAGATGGGTATTTCACTTTGAAGGTAAATCATCATAATTAAAGCTAATTCATAATATATAATAATATGGAATTAAATTTAGATTCATACTGGGCACAGTTGTGAAGAGATGGCAGCAGAAAGAACTACAAAATGTGGCAACCCAGATGAGGTCTTGCACGTTGTGAGTTGGATCACTCTGCACATTTTACCTGCCATCTATCCTTTTAACCAGCAATAATTCAGAAGAGGTTAAAGAAGGAGAAGAAGGCAAAAAGGAAATTACAGGAAGCACTTGAATATGAAACCAAAAGGCGAGACCAAGCAGAACAGACACTGAAGCAGGCAGCTTCTACAGACAGTCTCAGGGCCCTCAACGGTAAGAGTTTTAAATATCCATACTGCTCATACAAAAAGCACTTATAACAGGGATTCTTGTCTACAAGAACAAGCAGAACAGCCACTGAAGCAGGCAGCTTCTACAGACAGTCTCAGGGCCCTCAACGGTAAGAGTTTTAAATATCCATACTGCTCATACAAAAAGCACTTATAACAGGGATTCTTGTCTACAAGAACAAGCAGAACAGCCACTGAAGCAGGCAGATTCTGCAGACAGACTTAGGGCCCTCAATAGGAAGAGTTTTAAATCCCTTTAATTTTTGCAGCGCCATAATGCTCATACAAAAAGCACTTGACTCTGAAAATGCTATATAATATGGCAGTGTGATGATCCACACAGTAATTCTAGATGGCTAAAGTTGAAATGCCACACCAAATACCTTAGATGCATATAATGTGTGAATCCGCTGGTTAGCAGGCAAGTTTCTGTTTTTAACGCCATGACTATTGAGGTTGTAGGATTGACCAATAAAATAAATTTAAAAAAAGGCGTTGGGTTTCTTAAATTGAAATCAGTTCTGAACCAAAGCTATCTTTATTCTAAAAACTATTAAATAATCACCACCAACCCAAGGCCTACTTTTGGTACTTACTTTAAAAAGAAAAAAAATATTAGATATTATTTTGTAACATTTTTATAATTTTTTTTTTTTTTGACTCAAAATTAATTCAAATAAACTCAACATTACATCTATAGTACAATCATAACTAAACATTCAAAAGTAAGCTATTTTGATATAATTTGATATTTTGTACTAAAATAAACTAGTACAATTATTTCACAAAGATTCCAATTATAAGTTTTTATGAAGAACTGTCACAAAGACGGCCAGAGTGGGTGGCGTCAGACCAGAAGCAGGAAGGAATACAGAGACAGTGGTTGTGATGAGCTGAGTGCAATGGCTGCACTCAGCGTTTATTAACAAAATAAAAGGTTTCAAACAGCACAAAAACAGGACACGGCACTATAGCCAAAATAAACAGACAGACAAAACGGATTAACACTAAACAAACGGTGCACGGAGAGACAAACAAACACAGTGAGTACAAACAAAACACTTCTCTTTACTTTTACGATCTTAATTACTCCTCTCTCTCTCACCCGTTCTCCTCTTCCGAACACCCAACCCCGACTGAATGAAAATGTGCATCTATATATACTGTTGTGCTGGGATTCAATTACTAATTAATTATTCACTTGAATCCCAGCACGTGAATTAATTCTGTGCAACCCCGTGCTCGCATATTATATTTTAAATGCATGTGCGTGATGTGCAATCCTGTGCCTAAATACAAATATACAATTTAAACACACGTGAAACACAGACCTGTTTATATCCCGTTTACCAATCTATACACCAACATTAACATACACACGCATACATACATACACAGAACACACAAATGCACACAGGAGCGGGGAACTTTGCCACAAGAACGTTATAAAGACCACTGACTGAAACATTTATGGGAAGTATTTCTTCAGATTAATGCAAAAGCAGTCATCACAGCTTGTGGTTTTGAAAGCTATTTTTTTTTTAAAGATGTATCAGTTTATACAGTATATGTGTATCATGTAATCAGTAAATACTACCCTAATAATCCAGCTGTGTTTGATACAGTATAGTAAACTTGGCTCTGAATATCTTTTTTTTCCACATGGAACATCAATAATGTTATTGAGTAGCTCTCTCTTTCAATTCTTTTAGAGTCTTTGACCCAGGAGATGGAGGCTGACCGTGGCAGTGGCAGAACAGATGCTGAAAGGACAATACAAGGTACATGTTTTGAGAAAGCTATAAATCTACTTCCTGCTACATGAGTTTTACTTAGTCTCAGCCCGCTGTTCAAGCATGTAGCGTACCATCTGGGCCACATCAATCCAAGTTCAAACAAGGTCAAGATCATTGTGTTTATTTACAAGTCTTATTCTGATCTTTTTTCCCCCTTTTTGTTAATACACTCTTTGTGTTCATTTACTAAAGTTAATGAATCATAATTGATGAGATGTAATGTACCTATCATTTTTGCATAAACAATTCATTTTCTTTCAAACGTAGCTCAAGTATTTTTCCTCTATTGTTATTGGTGCATGAACAATTATATCCATTTGGTGTGCCATGACAATTTAGTTTGGCTTTCCCTTGATCTCTGATTGGTTTATAATATCTAACATACAAAAACAGTTATAATACGTATGGACATGTACTATGGACATTGTGTGCTATTTCAAAGCAAGCTCTATCAAAATAAGGTATCGTGATTTTACACATTATGAATGCTGCTTAAGTCTGGGAGAAAATAAGTCTGCATATTTGCAGCTAATTTGCAATGGGGTAAGGATCATACAGTACTTTATATGTCTTCAGCCTTTCTCAATGTGTTTTCAACAAAACAATTCTGGACCAACTCTAAATGATTAGTATACTATTAGCATAGAATAAAAGATCCTGCTTCAAGCCCACCCCCCAAAAAAGTGCATTTCATATTATAACATTCCAGTAGTGACAGCACAATTAAATTCTGTTGTATGTGTTCATTGGCAAAATATATGTATTGTAACTACTGTGCTTATACAGTATGCAGCACTCTGGAATTGATACATTTACATGCAGAGAAATAGTTAAAAACAATGTCATTCATTGAAACCATTGGATCATATGGTAAATTATGCATTTTTCTTGTAATGGTTTTGGCCCCCAATGCATTAGCGACTAAACTGAGAAAATAATGCCCACTGAACTCATATGGCTCTTGACCGGCCCAGAATACACACCAGGAAGTGTTTCTTCACCAGCTTTAACATGGGGTAAACTAATGTGTTGAACTAGTGAAACCTCATAAACCAGTGAGTCAGAATGGCTCGCTCAATTACTTGACTGTCCACTTGCTTCCTACTGACAGTAAGCAATCAATATGGTCTTTAGTTTTACTTAATCAGTTTTGCCTTAGATTGGTTAGCTTGGGATGAGAAACTGCCAAGTAACAGACTTCCGTGCCAGGGGAGAGGAGAGATGCATTATGGTTCATTTTCAGTGGATTGTACAATAGTTCTCTGTACTTTTTCAGCTTGGTCAAGGTAAATGCTTGGTGAGATTTAAAAATCTCAATTTTGTTCCTTTGTTGCCATGGTTTTACTGATTACACAGATAACACAAAATGTGAAATTCCACACAAATTGACTAACCAGAAACATATCTATTTATTAAATACATCAGGTACTACACCAGAGTATAACCATTTTTTATCTTCTCCTCTAGCAACGCTGCCCCTAATTCATGTATGAAATACATCTGTAAGAAATACCACATAGAACAATATGGTATCTTTCACCATGGGCTGAGTGCTACATACCAATTCAATCATGTAAAGAACAGTACATCTGCATGAAACTGTGTGCAACAAATCACATATGTTCCTATGTTTGTGTTAATCCTCTACATAGTTAACTTAAAACAACAATTACAATACATTTCTATGCAAGATCAGTTTATACAGGGTTCAGTCTCTATCTTAGTTATGAATTTGTATTATAAGGATAAAATAAACATTTCATATACAATGCATATGGGATTGATCAGCATGAATCAAAAGTTAGTTTTACCTGTGTAAGATATAGCTACAGGATGGTCCAAACATTCCCTATGTATCCCACATGTGGATACATTATTGATAGCTATCACTCAATGGGATACATAACTGTTGACAACTGAGAATTATAGAGATGCAATAGAGTATAAATCGTAAGAAGATGTTTTTATTAGTTAATAATCTAATTAACACAACATACTCATGTAAACCATAGACACAAATGTAATTTGGTTACCACATTGGTATCAACAAAAAATAACCCATGATTTTGTGTACTGTGTAGTATACAGTATACTGTGTATAAGACTATGCTTTATGTATAATTGAAGAAGCCTTTTTTGGAGGGACAGAAGTGTGTAATTATAATGGTGTGAATTTATACTGTTGATTTTAATTAAAAAGGTTACATTTAATTTAACATTTCTGTTTCAGTGCCATGCCATATGGGCAGTCTGACCAAATAATTATGAATCATTTAATTCAGTTTAATCCCTCTCCCCATCTAATGATGCAAACAGAAAAGATTCTCATCCATAATTAGAATGTTTAGGAGGTACTAGTAATAGCCACAACAAGGATAGGATGACAGTCATGTTTCATAACCTTACTGGGCCTTTTTTAAATTGAAACTGCATATTTTAAATGAAGAGTTTGTGGCAATCTAAAACTCTGTGTATTGACTTTCAATTAACTATAAGCTTGCTGTTAACTCCCTTTGGTATACCCATAATTTAGCACCACTAATAGTTTAAGCTCTGGAGATGGCCAAGTGTTGATAAACTGCAAATGAATAATGACATCATTGTTACTGTGCTGCAACATAGCTCTACCTCTGCTTTGATTTATAGATAGCCTTGGGGTGCTACAGTACATAACACATTCTGCACCTGTACTTTTCTCTAATATTCTGCTAGCTTCATTTACATGGTGTTACCTTAAAAGCAGATAAAAAGAGACAGCAACAAGGGATTTTTTTATTATTTATTATTATTATTATTATTTATTTCTTAGCAGACGCCCTTATCCAGGGCGACTTACAATTGTTACAAGATATCACATTATACATTATTTCACATACAATTACCCATTTATACAGTTGGGTTTTTACTGGAGCAATCTAGGTAAAGTACCTTGCTCAAGGGTACAACAGCAGTGTCCCCTCACCAGGGATTGAACCCACAACCCTCCGGTCAAGAGTCCAGATCCCTAACCACTACTCCACACTACTTTTTCTTTATTGTAAATAAATGGTGGATCAAAACAACACAGTTGGGGCTCCAGTAAAGTGGTACATCCAGTAAAGGCGCTCCACGTGGAGTGCAGGATGCGCCCTATATCCTGGAGATCGCAGGTTCGAATCCAGGCTATGTCATTGCCAACCGTTACCGGGACTTCCCAGGGGGCAGCGCACTATTGGCCGAGCGCCGCCCGGGTAGGGAGGGCTTAGGTCATCAGGGCAAGCCACAGTTCACCGCGCACCAGTGACTCCTGTGGCTGACAGGGCGCCTGCAGGTCTGCTGTGGAGCCATTCCTCTGGCACTATATGTCTGATGACTTTGCTGTGGATCTGTAGTGCGAAAAAAGACGGCTAGGCAGGGTCACGTTTCGGAGGATGAGTGTGTCAGCCATCATTCCCCAAGTTGCCAAGGGGTTGCAGCGGTGAACTGGGATTAATAAAATACAATTGGGATTCAAAATTGTGGAGAAAACTGAGGTAAAATCATTGGCGACGACTAAATAAAAACAAAAAATAAAAAACAACAAAAAAAAACACAATAAAGGTCAATTATATGTTGGGAACTCTGAAAATTATACTGAGCAAATTACGCTGTCAAATATAGGCTGCTAACTTAATCTATTGAAGTGGTTTGTTGTCAGGATTTAGGACTTAATGTATAGTAGAACATAAGCACTTTTAGAGACTGCTACAGTTACTAATGACAGGTTTACCTTTCAACGTGATCTTAAGGACCTATAAATGCGCTCTTTAGGAAGAGGTTAGGTTAGGTTAGGTTACTTCATTATGCCTTGCCAAGACTTTAAAAGGAACAACTGGAAACCAGGTTCCAACATGAAAGGGCACAAAATCAAAATGTGTCTGCCATGAACATTAATTCAGTTATGCAAGCCTTCAGGATTAATCAGCAAAATCTAAATATTTAACATAAATAGATCTTAAAGCTTAAGTAATTTTGTTGTATTCATGTTTCCTGTAACTGCTACCATATGTTTGATATCTGATTAAGTCTATTGCAATATAACACATGTAAGTGTTGTATATACCAAACATCAAGATTTGGTATTATTATTATTCATTGTTAATAGACATAAATACATGTGTGAATTAAAGCATGCCTTCTGTCAAATTCAATAAAATATGGTGTGGTATATGTCATTTGATTTAGTCAAACTGCTAAACTGCTGGTGTAACATCTAAATATAAAATAATTTAGCATGGAGTTGGCTTACTTGAAGGTCAAGTGACATAATTTATTCCTCATGCTCTATTATGCTAACATATATTATTGATATCAAATTACTTTTAAACCCTCTAATGATAAGCCATTAAAGCAACACTGAACACTGTGTTTAAAACAAACTCATTACTGTTGCTGTCTCGTGTGCTGTATGTAGTCCTGTGATATCTATTTCAACATTATCCTGATTGTTTTGATATTTTTATTCACATGATCATCTCATTAATCATCTCTGGCATGCAGCTGAACACATTCCATGTACACACTGTTGGCAAGAGAGCCTTTCAGTTAAATGTGTGCTTCCAAAATAAAGCTTCCCTTACAACCACATTGCTACTGGTTTCCCGTTCCCATAATAGTGGTATGTACAGGACAGTATACAGCAATGATGATTTTGTCATGGTAGACAAATAATTTGACAACATGTCTTTAGTGTTTTTTTTTATTTATTTTGAACACTTCATAGTGTACTTGGGGCATGCTGAGAAGCCTTGTTCTGGGTCAAAACTAAAATTGTGAGAGGGAAAAAATGACTGCCCAACTCTTAATGTTTCATGACTCAGTGTTGAATATGAGAAGCTCCTAGGCACTGTAATAACCAGTTTCATGGTGACTCTGAACTCATGTTTGGGACCAGCCTTTGTGTTCTGTAATACTTAAATCAATATTAATACCCAGGAAAAATATGACCCAGGATGCCTTACTTCATAACTCAAGCTTGTTTAGCTTCATTGTACAGTAGCTGTTATTTAAGAAGGTTAGTGTTTAGTGAGTTAATAGATTAATGCATATGGTCACCTCATTCCTCAAATGATAGAAACCAGTACAGTTTTGACTTATTGTTATAACCAATGTACCCCAATTTCTGTATTCTGTGTATGTTTCATAACCTGTGTAAAAACACAAAAAGGGGCTTCTGGTCATGTAACTGGCCAGGCAGGGTATGATTCAGGGACCAGTATTTGTAAATAATGTTTTCTTGTAGTTGTGTCACCTGCCTTGCTGTGACCTGGACCCAAGCAGTGACAGCAAGCAAAATCAGTCTTGTTTGCATCTGTGATAAACTCAATGATCGTCTTTTGATGACATGGAAAGAAGAAGCATTAACTTTGCTCGAAATGAGTTTGCCTATATTGTATCTCTCTGTGCTGTGGATGGAGTGCTAGCACAAGCCTTGAATAATCATCATCTTACTGATGACAATGTTAAATCATTTCTGCAAATAATACCTTAGTAACCAAAAATCAGTGTAGTAATTTCTACTTCCTGCTGTAAAAAATAACATAGTAAGGAGAACATCATTTTAGAGGACTAATTATCTCTATTTGTCTTGTGTCACACTTTCTAATTCTCTTGTATTAATACAGCCAATGCAAATTAATTGCTTTTCCAGTATTTGAACCAATTCCAAGAATGACCTCACATGGATTTCCAGTCTCCTAGCTTCTGGGAGTGCATGTTGTCACACATTCCTGGTGATGCTAAACATAGCACTGAGAATGTCTTTCCTGATTTCTGTTGCTTGCCACTTGATGTGTTTTGCAAGTTTAAGTGACCCTGCTTGGAGAGATAAAGTTCTTTATTGCAAGATTAAACATCAAAACAGTTAAAGTGAAATTAAATTTAAATGACTGAATCTCACTGAAGCAAAAAAGGCAGTAATTAATGGTTCCTTAATTGTCTTTATAAAATATTTGCATGGGTATAATCTGCATAATTTACATGTATTAATTAATCTTTCAAAGGAATTTTATGCTGAGAGAAGCCAAAAATTCCCTTTGTTTTATTTAGCATCTGATGAAATATTTATCTTCTTTAATCTAGATTTGAATGAAAAAAAAAATGCTAAAATTTGTACATATTTTAATGAGGGTTTTCTTTTATAAAAACACTGACTTCAGAACTCTTTTTTAATATGCTAGGCTACATTAGATTTATCAAAGTCATATTTTTAACATGAAAATTAGGCGTTACTTTTATAATCTTACCTGTCAGTATTGCTTTCTTATTCCTAGTGTAACAACCCGAGCTTCCTTTATAGTGTGTTGTTTTCTATTCTTTTAATTCTAACTCCTGCTAGATGGAGCTACTGTGTGCTTTCTGGGTAAATAAGTGCTCTTGTAAAAAGAATACCCATATTATCAGATGATAGATGTTCTCTAGAAGTTGATAATGCCATGCCTAGCATAATGTTTGTGATGAAAGATAAGGGCATGACAAGTGGGTTATAATAGCTTGCATTACACATACAGCAGAGCAGTCATCTTAAAATTGATGATGTACCGTACTCTCTTGGAATATTTTTGTAAATGCATCACATACACATAAACAGGCTTTAACAACAACAGACACTTAACAGTTAAAGTACACATCAATTAACCTTGCACTACACAGTACTGAAGTGGTTTAAGAGTGCCTGAGCTTACATATAAAAGCAAAAATCTAAAGCTTAGGGATTGTTAATAGTGGATTTCTTTAATGGCTGTTAAAGTATGAAATTGTGCTGAATAAACATTTTGTTTTGTTGACAAGGATTTAAATGATGACATTACCCTTACATATTCGTTGACTTCATAGTTTTCACACTGCCTGTGCGATGTTACTAATGAGCCCTAACTAAATATGAAACTTTGAGGACACTCTACTGTATTCAGTAAAGGGAGAATGTAAATACCTATTGTTTTCCTTCAAATGAGTTATTATAATTATAATGGTTGTTCCAAGATTCTGATCAGTGTACTGTACACCACCCTGACATTATGAGTCTATAAGCTCAGTCAGGTTCATCCCTCTGTACAGTATGAATCAAAGTGCAAGCTCTTTGATTGTCACTAAGGCAGACTGAAGCAGCTGCATGAGTATAGGAATAATTCATGCCTGGACACTGTGAGCCATGCAGATTCACACACTGATTATTTTTAGCAATGACTTCACGCTGAAATGAGTTTTACACAGAATCCCATAGTGTTGCTTGAATAGAAATGGCCAGAACGCAATGCCTTGGAGATTCAGATTTGCTTTGTAATTAGCCCTTGTGTTTGTCTTTTCCTGGAACAGCTTTTGTTCTCTGAAAAGAAAACAGAATAACAGTAGCCAAGTTCACAGGGCTGCTGAATAAATATATATGTAGGTCAAAGGTACTTTAATTAAAATGAACATGTTTATTAATAAACTGCACTTTTGAGTTGAACATCGAAATTGTAGTGGTGTCATATTTAAAATAGCACATTGTGTTATAGTCCTTAGATGTAGAGAGGGTGCAGGCTTGGTTTTACAAGTTTCCCCTGTGAGATATGGTTTCATTCTTTTCACATGAAACTACTTGAATCAAGGTTGGTCATGCTAAACTAAGTAGTAAGTTAACAATATATATATATATATATATATATATATATATATATATATATATATATATATATATATATATATATATATATAAAAACAGAATCCAGTAATGTTTAGGCATTCTAGTGTAGCCAATTATGAAAAGAGTTTGTGCATCCCCTGATCTTGTGCCACACACACACACACACAAATTGTATCCCCAATATAACAATCTAAAAATAAGGTTTTAATTAAAACTAAAAAATAAATCACAGAAAGGCTCAAGTCTAATTAGTTGTTTCCTGTGCTGAACATTTTCTCGACTGCTTCAAAGCACTGCATCTGCAGTCTGTTCCCAGATATTTGTTTGCTTCTATTTTGACTTGCCCTTGTGTCTTGTCAAAAGCTTGACGAAACATCCCGTTATAGCTTGTCATCACTTCTTTTTGAGTTTCCTCTAAAATTAAATAATTTAGTTACAGGGCTGAACAAAGAAAATGCTGGTTACAATTCGTTTCCTTATCTTTCTTTTTTTTATACTAAACATACGAGTAACATACATCAAATAAACTCCTGAGCCGTGCCTAACAGATGCTCTTTCCAGCTCCACGACAGACAGCGTATGTGCGCTCAGGCATGCACGTACGAGTGTTCTTTGAAAATGGACAAAGCTTGTTAGATTACAGGTGTCTGGAGATAACGTCTGAGAACAGGAGCTGCCTTTTTCAATAACGCTGCTTCCTTACAGGAAATGTAATTTGTTAAGTGCTTTGAATCATGAGTGCAGTGCTGTGTTCAAACAAAGCATATCACAAGAAATGTTTGAAACACTTACGTTTTTTTTTTTTTTTTTTTTTTTTTTAATTCTGGCGTGTTACTTTGAATATTTTATTAAGTAGAAACCAGGGAATCTTGTTACTAATATCTTTTAAGGTGTCTCAGTCTACAAAGATTAACTTGAAAGTGTGAAATAGTGCTTTGCTCTAAAGCCCTGACTACTGGAACATGATACAATGGACTGCTGTATTAAGTGTTTACTACAGTAGCTTCAGTTATGATGTCATTTTTTTAAAAAAAATTTTATCAAATTCTCCAGGAACATTATGAGGGGACACGGATTAGCCTTGGCCAGTGTTGAATGTTTCAGCAATGTGAGCCACTGTAGCACATTTGTACTCAGTACTTGTGTAAAGTTTTGTCAATAAGGTCCTATACTGAACTCCTTTTAATAATAATCCACTTGATGTAATTGAGTTTTATACTGACTCTCTTACTGTCATCACCCTAATTCCATCAGAATAACAAATTACATTTGCTAAATAAAAATATTTGGAATTTAGAAAGGATATTTTACATACTATTGATAACGTACTGTTTCTCTTCTATTCCCACATCACATGGTTTTTCAGACATTAATAAACTGAAATGTTTTTTAAGCCTAGTCACACCAGTTTTAAAAGTAAAGCTATTTTTTTTTTTTTTTTTAGAAAATGACTTGACCTGTTCATTGTGGAGCCATTATAGCACCTCTAGGTACCCATAATTAAATTCAGCAATATAGAATGTGCTATTTGGAAATCACTTGGTGTTCCTATTTTAGCAAACAGTACATTGAGGTTTGGCTGCAATTCTATGGTTCTAAATGTCCCACCAAAACCTGCTGGAATGTCACTTCTTCAGTCACTGAAAGGATACTTCAGTATCAATTAGTCCCACAACTGGAACTAAACCTCCTATCTTATGAAACAGATTCTCCTTTAATTCTCTTTTCCCAACTCCTCAGGGGTGATGACCCCACACCACCCTGTCTTTCTGATTTCAGAACTTTGACATGCCCCAGCGTGCACAAGGCTGTGAGCCAAATCCATTCCCTCTATAGTACTACAGTATAATACACATTAAATTTCACAACTTTCATTTACCAAAATGAGTATGATCCAAAGATTGCATACAACAACAAGGTCTGCTTTGTGATAAGTTAAGGTGGACAGATGGCTAAATTATGGAAGAGATCATTATTTATGTTTAGTACTGAACAAAATGATTGGACACAGTTGTTTTCATTGTTGTTTCCTTTTTGGACTTCTTAAGCCCCTTTCACACAGACTAGATATTACGGCTCGAAGCCAGCATAGAAGCAGCATGTTGGGCTGTGTGACTTGCCTATACTGACACAGAGCTGATGTATTTTATGATGGTGCTGAACCACCTTGCGAGGCAGTTCAGAGACGGCACAGACCTGTCTTAACTGCCTGTGTAAACAGCTATGCCGGCACTGTAGCGCTCAAGTGGTCTTGGATCAAAACGCAACACCCTACGTGACTGTATACCTGATGTACAGATAAAAATGCACCGCCGTGTTGGCATTCCCTTACCCAAACTGAGCGTTCACACGAGCATCCTTTATATGAGGCAAATATCCACAATATTTTCACTCTCTGCTGTTGTTCAAACAGCTGGAATTTCTTTCTTTTAACAATACTGCACCACCTTCTTCGCATTAAAACTTGAGACCTTCAGTGTGCCTGAAGCTCCTGCAATTTGGTGTTTTAACATGTTGTTATATTGTGTAATATAACTGAAAATGAAAAGCAAACAAAAAGCCAAATCCACCAAAACAGTGTTATTATTGTTGTTTATTTCTTTTGTTCAATGAAGTGCTTTCTGATGCCATGGGAATTATATTTTGATTGGCATATTTGAAAGTTTTTTTTCCATGATCCTTTTGGTTGTGTGAAAGGGTTATGATGGTATTATACCAGCATAGATGCTGCAATTTTGTGCTGTATGAATAGGTCTTTTTAAGTCTCTTGAGATGGCTCAGTACTGGCATTTGTGTGTGAAAGGGGCTTTAGACATGTTTATTTTCACTACACTTTATACATCATAGTGCGTCAGAACTGTATGCCAAATACTCCTCCACCACCTCTCCAGCACACAAACTATCAGAAAGTTTGATTTAAATACACTTTTTTTCTAGGTGAAATGAACTGATATGCAGAATCTGTCAGCAAGTGTAACTGTGTGCAGCAGAACGACAGCCTGTTCCCTGATTCATTGTATGTGCTGGGATTCATTACCAGAACACTCTGACTCCCTGTGCTGTTTTGATTTATTCTCCATTTTGATTCTAACCACACTTGAAATGGAGTTTTAACAAAAAAAAAAAAAAAAACTATGAATGGCTGAATTCATGACTGCTTTTTCTTGTATTCAAACTTGTTTTCTTATATGGTATACATAACTAGAATTGAAATGAAATCGTTGTCACCTGTATATTACCAGGATCCAAGTACATTATCTGTTACTGTAATACAACAGGTGTTTACATTACTTTACAAGACTAACACAGTAAACCTTGACTCAAAATACATATTTTTATTTTCATATTTCAGATGGAAGACTTTTTCTGAAGACTTCAGTGATGTACTGAACCAACTACGCAGAGGCTGTTCTGTGACTAAATTAAAGACTTAAAAATGACAACAAAAAAAGAAGCTTTTGAGGGAGCATTCAGAGCAAGTTATTTGAGCTGGCATATCCACTTGTTTCTAACAACAACAAAATAGTGATGAATACATCTGAGTGCTGCAATTACCACCCGTACTCAAGGCTAAAAGGTTCATAAATATAAAAGACTCATCACAAAACAATGACTGATTAGCTGCTGTTGGGCATTGAAACTGGGGCCTACTGCCTTTTGTAAATCCTAATACATTCTGCAGTGAAAGCTGGACACTGAGCACAGCAGACTGAAAAATCCAGCAGCACACCTGGAAACCTTTTTTTAAACCCAATAGTGTAAAGTTGAAGACTTTTATACTGTACTCAAACCAGCAAGAAAGCTTCAAATCGAACCTGCATCTTTTTTTTTCATCTTTTTTTTTCAAACAACTTAAAAACTGTTACACTTCTTGTCAAATACACAAGTTTGGGAAGGCTTCTGAAGAAGTGTTTGATTAGACTGCGTGTTCAAGCCTACACATGAATAATAAACTTTGATTTCAAAGGTTTTTAAATTTGAAAGGAAAAATGCAATTCACTGTCTTTTTTTTTTCACCACATTGTATATTCTTGATCTGAAGTGATGGGATGTTTTTAAAATTAATGATAACCAAGATGGTATGTATATAAAAACAAGTTATTGAAAGAAGGTATTATGTATGCAGTAGATTTATTAGGAAACAAAACATTAAAATTGGAAGTTCACATTTAAAAAAAACAACAAAAAAAAACAATTTTATTATTTTGTTTTGTCACCCTGATATCAGAGAACTGCCTTTTTAGTTTTAACGCATGCAGGCATGTAAATGTTTGTCCTGGAGTCATGGTATTATATGATTGGAATATAAAAACACACACACACACACACACACACACACACACAACAACAGAAGCCCTGAATACTTCTTATTTGTGACTGTGCTGTGAATCAGATACCCAGTTTACTTTTCTAGCAGCATCAAGCATCCTTGTGACAGCATTGACTTAAAGAACACTTGATGCATTGATTAAACCGAAAGTAAAGCTGAGTGATCGCTTACATGTCTCCTTCCCTTGTATTTGGCAAGGTTTGTTTCTGTGTAATATTCACTGTCTATATTGTGAAGATAACTGGAAGTAAACCTACGACACAGTACTTACCTTTGTAGTGTAGCTTTCTGTTTATTTCGCAATGATTCATTCATCTTTTAAGTCTAAGTTTGAAAGTCGAAAACAGTTCAAAAGCTACTAATATGCATTTTATATTAGTAATATTATTTTGGTTATTTATAAACTATAATACAATTTAATAAATATCTTCTTTGATGCGCTGCAGTTTGGTTTAGCCTTTGTCTCTTATGGGACTGTAATATCTGAAGTCTTTTTATTAGGTGTTTCTTTAACAGCTAGCTTGCTTTTCCAAAGCCTTCAACATCAAAGGAAATACATCTGTAAATGTCCGTTTTAATCAAACAGTGACCTCAGCCACAGAGTTCAGAAATCGCTAAAACAAATATCACATTGTTTATACATCTTTAACATATTCATACATGCAGATATGTATTAAGGATCAGCTGTCAATCAGTTAGAGAACTGTTTACTGTATGTCCATTTTTGCCTCAGGCTTTTTTTTTTTTTTTTTAGAAACGTGTACAAGCAGATGGTTTATTCCACCAGAAAGTTTTTTTTTTTTTTTTTTTAAGTTAATAGTGAGATATTGTGAATCAAGGATAGAAAACTGTCGAAATACAGTAAAAAAAAATGGATTGTGTTGGTTTTGTCCTGATATGAATAGTCACCTCAGCAGCTAACCATGAAATGGTTATGGTTTCAAAAAGGGAGATGGTTATTTATATCAGAATTAAAGCATACTGTTTATCACTATAAAACTGTGTTTATTAAAACACCTCATTAATAAAGTATTTTCTTTAAAGGGTTTTGACTGAATAAGTGTGATTTGAAAATAATTTGAAAATATTTTGGGCTTTAGTCTTTACAGGGTTAATAGCTTGTTGGCTGTGTATTTCTCACTTAAAAAAAAAAGAAAGCGATTTACAATACTTGTACCTTGTAGCATTTCTCATCACTCCACACCTTGCATAGAGTCACCACTTAGCATTTATTGGGTTAAGAAATGTGTACATTTCCTGCTGTCGAGAACAGTCAAAATTACATTTATAGAGAAAGGGATTTAAGAAGTGGTTGGAGCAAGAAAGAGCATTCAAATATTTGATTTCTAGAAAGACTGCATTATAAGTTATTGTTGTTATTCCACTGTTTATCATACAGTTGCTTTTCCAAGTTATTGTTCATGGTGCTTTTTTTATCTTAACAATATTTGTGTCAGGCTGTCCTGTCTTATAGCCACATTTGCACTCTATGCAAGCCCTTGGAACAGATCATAATGCTCATCTTCACGTAGGACCTATGAAAATTGTCTATTTTTATCTATATATTTAACGTTTTCTAAAAGTAAAAAAAAAAAAAAAAAAAAGGTTATTACAAATTTTGTTGTACACAATCTGTACAAAATGAGAAAACTGTTTTTACATCATAATTCAAGAATGCAAGTTTTTTTTCTATGGTATCCTAGTTCTTTGAGTCCAGTTTAAATGTGAGGATCCACGTTTTACTGTAGTTTCTTTTCTTTTCTTTTCAACAATCTGCTAATAAAACTGTCTGAAATCTCCCATCTTGTATTTATTATTTCCCTTAATTAACTTACACTATGTTAGCACAGATAGAACAGTCAGCTTTTTACATTACTACAAGAACAATGCTGAATAATTTGTGATT
The DNA here is from genome assembly GCF_902713425.1 of Acipenser ruthenus. Taxonomy (NCBI): domain Eukaryota; kingdom Metazoa; phylum Chordata; class Actinopteri; order Acipenseriformes; family Acipenseridae; genus Acipenser; species Acipenser ruthenus. Next base: position 57,608,772 of record NC_081196.1, read on the forward strand.
TGACATGCAGCTGCTATGTTTCTATCTTGAGTTACTGTGCTGAAAAACATAATAAAAACACATTTTGTTTAACAAGCACATTTTTCCCCATATTTTTCTTTGCAAGATAAGCAAACTGCTCCCATCTACATGATTTATTTATACAAGTTTCAGAGTTTATGAAGCTGTTATTTGTACCTTTCCTCTGTATTGCTGTAATATCCCCACGATTCTATACTATAAGGCATTGTGCTGATCACCGCAAAGTGGGGTTAGATTATTTTAACCCGTGTGTTTGTGTGTGTGCGTGCTACAGGAAAACAAGTTTTTTCATGTACACTGTGAGCCGTTATAATGAATCTAGCAGTAATTACAGTATTTTGTTAGTGTGTATATTATTTTGTACCTGAACAGCTCCCGTAGCTAGAGAGGAGAGAGAATGCTGGGAGAGAAAGGAGGAGTTGTGTGGTTGTGCGGGAGACGTGGTAGAGTGCAGATTAATCCCGACTGCATCCCGTTACTTTTATCATTTTCTAACTGTAGTCGCATCACAGTTTCTATATTGTCTGCTGGCCAACTACGTTGTGTGTTTCCACTATTGCTGAGCCTGTATATTGGAGTCGCTGTTTAATAAAACCCCGACAAAGACTGTAAGCAAGATCAAGCGCCTGGCCTGTTTCATTTGTCCACACTACGGATCCCTGGGAACCGAAGGTAACCCACGGCCTTATATACACTAATAAACACGGTACTTTTGGTTTTCAAAATCTTTCTAAGCTGGTTTGTGCTGCTTTCACATTTGCATTAGAAAAATTATAAATTAATTGACAACCACAATGGAATGTTTAATTGGTTATGGATAAGAGTGTCACCTTTTATCTTGTACACTTTTCATCAAGTGGAACACTTCAGCTAGTTTCACATACTGTACTCTGATTAACACTAGTCTTGGATTGGGGGATTTGTTTTAATAATTGTAAGGGTATTTTGCTGTTTCTCTTATAATACAAACATTTTTCCACACAGAATTTAGATTTAATCTGCCTCCTGGTGTAACATTGTGGTAACCAACCCCAGCAAGGAAACTGCTGGATCTTTTTAAGTACACCTACAGAGCGAGAACACAACTGTATATGTAGTTTCTATTTTTGAGGTAATTAGTACTTTACTCATATTTTCAGTTACTCAAATCTATGTTTAATTTTATCTATGTATAATTTTATAATCAGAACAGACAGAGTGTTTGACAATTAAATAAAGTACAACATTGAGAGTGTTTCTTTGAACAGTTCTATGGCTTGTTACCAATGGTTGGAGCAACTCTGAGGTTCACTCAAAACACCATAATTATGTTTTCAAACAAATGGTAAAAAAATAGAGGTGTGCCCTAGTCTGAGCACAAACGAGCATTCATAACGAGTAATGCAATTTTTTTCCAAGTACAAGTAATACACAAGTAATTTAGCTATTACTCATTATTCAGAGAAAAATGTATGATATACAGCATAACTTAGAAAATACACTGCATATAACAGTAATACACAGTCGCTCATTGCAGCCTACTGTGGATCACAGTATCTAGCTCTTGAGGGATACTGTTCCACTCCTCAATGACTGAAGCGTATCTAAGCTTGGAAGATCACCTTCTGTTTGTGAGCGCTGCATGCAGGAGCACCATCATGCAGGCATCCCTCTGAGTGATGTTTCTATGGTCTCTTTCAGAATTGCAATATGTTGTGATTTATGGGGCATGGTCGACACTTGTTTTTTCAAGTCTTTGAAACTGGCAGATATTTTCTTTTGAAAGGGAAACTCACATTTGTTTGGATACTTTTCCCATTGCCTGACAAACCACCTGCAGCAAAAGTCACTTTTTTTCTATTTATCTTGATGTTAGTGGCATATCTATTGCAACTATATTATTTATGAATAGTGTATAATCAGACACATTTGCCAAAATACAAGAACATTTATACATAAACTACGAAATAATGTTTTTTTACCTTCATATAATGAGTAGTGTGCCTAGTTTTTTTGTTTTGTAACCTGAAGTGCATGCTCATAGAATATGATTACCACCAACTATAATTACCACCAATTGTGTTCACTAGAAAGCAATGCAGATTGAAAGTTTATTTCAATCAGCTGAGACTTAGCTGATGATTCAGTGCAACAGTTTTTTCATGCATGTATACTAAAATATGTGTGTACACTAACTAAACCTATAAAAAAAAGTCCCCCAGGTTCTTGTGTATCCTGGGTTGAAATTGGCCTCTGGTGTTACCTGTTGACAAGCCCCATCCTAAGACAAGTATCATATTTCATCATTTTCTGGAGCAGTTTCTTGTCCAGTAAAGCACTAGTACATAATGGCTTAATTCATGAATTACCCAGTAACTATGAAAAGTGAAACTTTTATTTTTATTTTTATTTCTTGTGACCATGAAGATACACAGTGCAATTGATTTGTAACAGGTGCCTTATTACAAGCCAGCATAAAGAAAAGTAGAATCGACATTGAAACAAAAATGTGTCTTGTAAGCAGAGTAAAATGTGTTGACACAGCACAGCATTCTATAGCCCAATTTTTGCATGCTTTTAAAGCATAGCCATCACAGACTGGGAGAGATGAATAATTGACTGATCACTGCATAATTCAACAAACAAATTCAAGGTCTGGCAAATTTGAGGCTTTTCTTCTTTACTGAAAATGAGGTTAAAGTTGCAATCAGCCTTGAAGAAGCACATTTAAATAGTCAATGAAGCATGCTATATAAAAGTTCATATAATTAAGTTCTACTTTTTTCCCTTTCTATAGCATAATCATACACACATTGCTTATGTAGATAAAAACAACAATAGAACCAGTGGTGCAAATGCGGGGGGAATTCACAAAGCCCTTTACTCTAAACTATCGGAAGCACCATTCTTTTCCCTGAAACTATAACACTTGAAAATAAACCACTTATTAATTTATTTAAGGACTTTTATGTATTCTTAAAATGTTTTTTTTGGAGTTTTGAAACTAATAGAACAGAGTAAAGGCTTAAATGACTTTCTCCCATGTGTGTTCTATTGTTGTATTCTTGGACTGTGGTTCAGGGGGCAGGAGCTAGGGCACCTCCCCCCTGTTCCGTCCCACCAGAATATCTGTTAAAGTCCCTATTTAAGCCATTATACAATATTATTTTTTATATATTCATATTTTACACTGAAAACAGTTATGCCTAAAAACATATATGGCAAACAGGAAGGGCAAAAACTTAGCTTTTTGACTGAAACAGACCTGTACTGGCAATGTCACATCAGCCTTTCCTTTCACAATTTCACCTAATTGTATCCAGTAGTCCAGATAAGTTGCGTACCTGCTGTTTTTACGCATTAAAAAAAACTGAAATATGCACTAAATTTAAATTTATTGGGAAAAAATATGCATAGCAATTTTGCAGCACAGCTTGTCTGCTTCCCCTCCTGCCTCCCCTGAAACTTCCACTAACAACTACCTCTCCCAGAATACGTCTTCCATTACTAGGAAACTGTACAGAAGAAAAAACAACCCAACGAACATTATCCAATCTGACTAGCCCTGTTGCCTTTGTATAAGAATAAAAAAATTCAACTACACAGGTTGAAGTACAAATACCCCAGTCCAGCTACAAATCCAACTAGAACCATCGTCAGAGGCAACCGCTAAAAAAAGGTGCCTATAATAGTAAGGCTCGACTGGTGGACCCGACGGTAGGTGGGAACCAGAAGTGGGCCATCTTGGGGAAAGTGCGTAGCTGCAAGTACTCTGAACAACTCCATTGAGATCAAATATGGGCCAGGCAGCGATTGGATAAACCATGACAACGGGCTGGTTGCAGGGAGGAGTTTGGTGGTACAAAGGGGATGCAGTTTCGTGAGTACGGCCCCTTACAGTGACAATTCTGACATGCTGGAGTGCTGTGTTTGTTATTGTTTTGTTACAGAGGAGGAGTGAGCGACCCAGGAACTGCAGCCACAGAGCCAGCACGGAAACCCTGAGCACCATCCTTCACGACACAAGCACAGTATGGACATGAGCACCACTTTCCCCAGGACCTACAGAGCACAGTTTCGTGCTCGGAGGATTGTGGTTTTGGAGTGTCTTTTTGTTTGGGACTGCAACCCGCCGGTATTGGCTTCTCCTATACCATTGTTGGTATAGGGGCGACTGATTTATTATTTGCTTCCTTTTTAATACGGACATTTTTCATTGAGAGTACTGTCCTGTCACTGATACCTTGAAAAAAATGTGCTGAGCAGATGGTTGTACAGTAGTTCAAAGTAATATTGTAGTTAAAATAGAAGGCTCTTTTTAAATTTTTAATTCCTACCCTATTACCATTAAAGATTGTACAGTATTTATCGAGATTACTCATGACTTCAAGGTAGTGTTTCATTTTACCCCCTGAAAATACATTTTACTCTCTCAGTGTTAAAATTAGAGGGTAAGTTACTCCCAGACCCAAAACCTTATCTAGAGCACTGATCGTATCTGTCTGTCCGTCCATCTCTGCCTGTCACATTGTAGCCCACATGGTGAACATGATAACTAGCTTCATTTTGCACAAATCTTCACCAAACATTCATCTACAGTCCTAGTCTCATATAGATGATTCAAATTGATTTTGGCTATAATCCAATACATTTATACAAATATTTTAACAAGTACACACACTCGTTAACGTTCTTACCTTTGCAGTTATGTGGATCCACTGATTACAAGTTAGTGGCTGCAAGTTACTGTATTCATTGAGGACAGCAAATGGACATGCTAATTTAAAAGGAGTGGGTGGAAGCCATGCCAAAACAAAACTGTCCGGACAGGGCACTAAAACAATGCGAAAGGTCTTGAATTCTATACCACATGATTACTCTCTCTAGTCTATATATGATTTGCATGTGCATGTGATTTTGTAAACCGCAAATAGTAATTTATTTTAAAATAAAATACTTACACAATAAACCGCTTGAAGAAAGAGGATAAATATGTTCTAGCATAAGGTGTAGGCTACATAAAATAGACTACAATGTAGCAACAAACAAATTGAACCAATTTACTAGCATGTATGCAAGGAATACAAAACACTACAATCTAATACAAATAAAATCCACTTGCATGTCTAGCTCATAATTTCCATAATAATGAATGACCTTAAAATGACACAATATAGACGGAAAAAATCACTATATCAAAGTGCTAGTACATCAGTGCTTGTATTTCTTGTCAAACTGGATGTATTTTTGGTCTGGACAGAACATGCTCTGCTTTGAGACAAACACAGTTTCTTGCAGCTTACTACAAATGTTGTTATGTATAGTAAAGAAAACTGGGATGCAAGGGAGATATAATGTTTAATGATTTTCATGTTCGACAAGAGACTAAACATTACATCCAAAAAAAGGTAAAACGTGCACAAAACAAAGATAAGCAAAACATAAGTAAACTTTCATACCTATCAACAACATACTAGCAAACACACTTGTTTCTTTTCAGGAGATTTATATATGTGTAAAACATTAGATGTACCCACACCCACAAACGCTCCCACTTCTATCCAAAGAAATAGTCTGCAAGACAATATTCAAGCTACTAAAGATTTATTTAAAATTAATAATATATACCTAAATTACTGTAGCGTTAGGTGGAAATGAAGACAGAATCACACAGGTTTTCCAGGTTCTCAAATGCAACAGTTTATTAACCCCTTCTCTGCTAAGGCTACAGGCATTTTTTGAATGTGGAACTCAAAACAACCCTGATAACATCACTACTGTACTGCAAATTCTACAAGTTGATAGAGGGCTGGTTATGAATGCTTTCATGTTATCACATATCAAAATCGAGGCTCATATGTCAAGTTGTGTCAGGATTTAAATTGTAAAACAGGACTGCAACAGCAATTGGCTTTTCAATCAATAATGCAATCAATATATTTCACAGATATTTTCCCATATCTAAATTACACTGCAGAGATGAGATAACTTGACTGAGTGTTTATAAATCAATAAAAGCACAGCTAAAGGACATATTTGCTTCTTGGGTTTGCAGTTTAAGGTGCTGTTTTTTATGTATTGGTGGATGAATATAGTTTCTTGCGGCATTTGTTAAAATTATTATTATTTGTTTATTTAGCAGACGCCTTTATCCAAGGCGACTTACAGAGACCAGGGTGTGTGAGCTATGCATCAGCTGCAGAGTCACTTACAATTACGTCTCACCCGAAAGACGGAGCACAAGGAGGTGAAGTGACTTGCTCAGGGTCACACAATGAGTCAGTGGCTGAGGTGGGATTTGAACCGGGGACCTCCTGGTTACAAGCCCTTTTCTTTAACCACTGGACCACATAGCCTCACACCGCTCTGCCCCTCTCCTTAAGCACAGCTGGACTCACTGGAGGCAAGGCAGACAGACCCACTTCGTCCTGCCGCTGGGACTTCTGCCGTCGAGCAGGGTATTGTGCACAATACTCATTAAGTGTTTTCCTCATGCTCCCCATTTTCAAATCAAACTAGTAACTGTCACTGTATATACCTATAATAGCAAACGCTTACCTACACCTTAACCCGCTAATTTCAAAGTAGACGCTTTTAATGACAAGCGCTGTAGCTGGCAAATGGAAGTGCACAGTTGGTCTGATGACTGACAGTCATTTAAACGAATGAGAGCATTCTAGTGCTGCTTCAGCCAACGAGATCTGTCAGGACAGGATGAAATGACTGACGGTAAAACTACACTAGCCTATTAAGGAACCACTGATATGACTGACAGCGACCCCTAGCCATTCAGAGCGGAACGGAGACGGGACAGACAGCAAGTATAAAACCTACACAAACTAGAGATGATTTCTTAAATTATTATTTTTGGTAAGAAAGTAAAAAAAAATAGCGAGTGGTTTTACCGACATTTATCACATATAAATTTATTTCAGTCAAACTCATATTTTTGGGGAATTTGACGTTTAATGAGCTTTACCGATTACAATCGAAAAGTAGCAAGCCTAGTTATATTTTTCTAATGCTAAAGCTTATCTTTGGTTTACCTAAAACAAGGAAAGGAAGGCTGGATTTAAAAACACTGCGGCACAAGAAAAAAAAAAAAGCTTTTTTAAACACAAGCAACAACACATATCTTTGTTAAGATAAATAGCCCTGTCCTCTTGCAAGGTGATATACGATTGCTTTTCTTTAAAAAAAGGCAATAGTATACCATTTTATATATATGATAAAAGAGTAGATTCTGTGGGCTAAAGTGTTTACGAAACACACAACATAGATGTTGTATGTCAGAGACATCTAACAACAAAAACAATTAAAGGCACCATATGAAAGACATACCTTATTTTTGACAGCAAGAAAGTCAGCACTGTCCTTACAGCATGGATGAGATGTGCTATTGCTTTGCTTTTAACAAAATGCATTGAAAGCATGCAGCAGCAGTAAATAGTAAGATACATAGTAATACTTTAACCCACAGTGCCCAAAAATCACAAAAAATACTGACATACCAACACACAAAAAAATGATATGATAGTCGCTTTTTTCCCTTTTTCAAAGTAGATGTATGTCAGAATTCGCTGAGAGCAGCTCGCCTCTGGAACTGTAATGGAGGATGTGTAGCTCAAAGACTGCCATGCTGATTGTTCCTCTTCCTTCTCCGGTTTGGATCTCTATCTCTAGACTTATTGACAGTTGTCACTGCCCTATTGGAGCCAGGAGATGATTCCATTTTTTCCCCCCGAATAACAAATAATAACAAAATGACTTGTAAATTACAGTACTCGTTACGAAAATCTGTTTGTACTCATTGCTTGGCACAGCCATATTACATCTAACAGGATGCCCCTTAAGAAGGATTTTCCTATTTGCCTATAGGTGATTTTTAAAAAAAATAATACATGACTATTGTGGCCTTTAAACTAGTTATTAATTAATTATCTATAACTTCCCAATGCTTTTTCATACTGTCAGAGATATGGGTGGCATCTTTCGCTTACCAAAGTAAACTTGATGCTAAGAAGTAAATGTTCTTTATTATATATGCTTTTGTTTCCTCCGGGATAAACAACTGCTATGCTCTGTTTCATGGCCTACCAAATAGTTCCTTCAGTTAATTTAGTTTAATTTCATATATCTAAAGTGATTCGTTGCAACCTTATGTCAGGTTAAAGTTATTATTAGACAAACATTATAAATAGATACAGTTGTAAACAAGTGTATTATAAAACAGATATTGTGCAAATAAAACACTGAGAACAGACTGTTACAGTAGAGGCATATGTGAGTCAGAAAGAAAGGCATTGTCCTGACTATTAGGTGATATTTAAACACTCTGCAGCATTTATTCAGTTGTCTGATGTTTTAAATATAAAGATAATGACAGTGAAGATAATAGCCTTAATACAAGTCATGCCGTTAAACCTGTAAAACTTTTCTTCTCTTCAGTGTTTTTTTCTATTTTATTTTCAGTTTTGTTTTGTTGTGTTGGGTGAGTTGTATGAAGTTTATGTTTCAGCTGCAAGAGCTGTTACGTGGGAGCCATGAGGAATATTTTCATGATGTAAAATGAACATGTGACCAGGGTACAACGCTATCCCAATACACCGCGTGGTGTCTTATATATCCAGGGTATAAAACTAGTCGTCTTGTGTATGATGCCCACATCTCCTTTGTCTGTTATATTGGCTTCATTCAGATTCCCATGAAATCCCCGGTGCCAGAACATACAGCTGTTGAGTGGGATGTCTGTCACTGAATATTAGTTATACTTGCAGTACTCAGCCATTTTGGAGTTAAATTCATGGAATGGGTACTAAATGTTTACAGGCATCCTCTCAACATCTCATCCACCTGTATATATTAATAGTGGCATATCTCAAAAAGCAAATTGTTACAATTAAAACGCAGAATATTTCTACATAAGAGTCTGTTTATGTGTTTGTAGAACAATCAGTTTAAGTGAACTTGGCATTAGTTTAAAGAAATACGCATTTAGTTATGTTAATTTCAAGACAGATTATGATTAATTAAGAATGCCTATAATTAGGTGCAAACTGGTTGTATAGGTTGTACATGCAGGCCAAATATTTTAAACTGTGTCAGTTTTACTTTATTGGCCACAAATACCTTGATAAATAATATGGGTGGTTAGACGCCTGAATTACTGCACGGATAAGAGGCGTCCATAACTGGGTGAGCAGGGTAGTATTGTCTGTCCAGATGGGTAGTCCCCAGGCTATGGGGAAAGGAAGTGTAAAATGGGATGCTATATTGTGAAATATCTGAATTGTTTTAGAATGTTTGGGTTGTTTGAGGTTATGTTGGGTGCATAATTTGATTGGCTGAAACACAGCACTGTTGGTGTGAAGTACAAGACCAGTGGTGCTGGTTGCTGCTTGAGCACAGATGTAGTTGGGGCTCTGTTGTTTCTGGTTGGGGAATAGCCCAATGATTGAATGTTTGTTTGATTGGTCCAGAAATGTGCCTTGTATAAATGGGTTTTCTGAAGCATTTAGAAGAAAAACCTTGCACATGACCACCTGTAGCCCTGGTTACCAATTTGGCTAGGATCTTTAAACAGTTATTATATTTTGCCTAAGAAAACAGTAAGGCTTGATTAAAAGAAAGATCAAGTTAATGCCATCTAATCAGAACAGACCATTATGTATTAGTAAAACTGCAAAACAGAATGATCTGACAAGGGGCAGGCCACATTATCTAAATTAACATTTCACAAGCATGAGCATGGAAGGCCACTGAGGAAAATGAAAGGCTAGAAAAGTATGGCCTGGATTTAGTCACCCTATAGTAATTATTAATGTGTGCTTGTCTGTGGTCTTAATGAAAATGAAACCCAGGGAAGAGAACAGGGAGGGATAATGTGCTGTGAAATTGAGTTTCATTTGTAAAGAGGCCACCTTTTAACTTTCTTAGTTTCCTTGTAGGAAACAAAGCCAAATTGAGAATACAGATGTAAAAAACACCAGCTTGCTTAGAGAAATACATACCTCTTTTTATTTCTAGCCAATTAACAGATTCACATATGTTTGGACCCTGACATATCCTAATGAGATGTCCATATTAATTATTAAAAATAGGTGCAACAGTAATAGAAATGTTTTATTGTAGGTGTGAATTTAAAATACACAAGACATGGTTGTTTATTGTGAATAAATAAAAACCCAGCAGGAAATTTATTAACAAATATGTTATCAACAAATATAGTAAAAAACGAGTGGCCTCTACCTTGATATCGACAAATATTAGAACAATGTGGCAGTGAAAAGGTTACATTTTACTGAACAATGAATTTTGGCTGAGAGAATCATAAAATGCAGCGATGTGCCAAATAGGAATACAACATCACCAAAGTGGGTCATCCTAAAGAACCTGGAATTGTATTAAGATCTCATTATGACAGCCACAAGTAAAAGTCAGTGATATTTTAAGAATTGTGTCTTTATAAATCACAATTCACCACAATAGAGCAGCCACAAGACATTGCAAAAACGTACGTGCCCCCTTATGGGGATGCTTAATGACTGCAACGTCTTGACATGCTTTTCTTTTAATCAAACTGGCCTTATCCCATTGGAAACAGTTTTTTCAAGTATATTTTACGTGAAAGACACTGTGAAATCAGTTCAAATCCAAGGCCATGCCTTTGGGTATAGATACAGCCTGTTTTGATTGAATTACACTGTAAAATGGGCTTAAATACTCCATGTCACTTTGCCCTTAGCTTTATTAAACCTCGCAACTCAACCCCCTAGGGGCATTGTATTCTTGCAGACTGGTCTTAATTTTTAAGGAGGACAAACTGGATAAAGCACTTGTGAAATCTGAATGGGAACGACCATCGAAAACAGAGACAGTCATTGTGTATGGATGCAGTAATCATTCCTTGAATCCATCCAGGTATATCCAAGTATAATCCTACTTCTCTCTTTTACAAGCTGATGCTGGACAGAATTCATCATCTGTAACAGAGGACATGGCGCTTATTTGAAGCACAGTATAAAAGCATGCACATTGGGCCCACTTTGTTATAATTGTACAATTATTTAACCTAACTGTTAAATAACCGTACAATTATAGCAACTGCTCCATGTCCACCTTCATAATACACATTACCTTCACGGTCTCCAACATTCAGCACACAAGATCCAAGAGAAAGATAAGATCACTTTACGTAATAGTAAAAAAAAAATAATAATACATTTGATTCTGTTTCTTACTCTATTCTTCCTGTTCTGATAATTTGATACCATTGCATTGCAGATAAGTGAATATAAATAAAACATTACTGGTCAAATTGTTATACACGAGGCGCATTGTTTGAAGAGATACCGGTTGTAAAGAACTCAAAACCCTTAAAAAAACAGTTCTGGTGAAACACATGGCAACATCCTGTGTCAGTCTCTATAAAGAAGTCAAGATTCCTGGCATTTTTCTTCATTTGATGGGTCTGTCATAAGGAATGCGAAAGAGAGAGAGAGAGGGAGCTGTTGTGCAGAAAAAAGCACATAAGCTATTAACCTTCCCCCAGCTCACCAACTTTATTTTGCAATCCTCCTTCAGAACCATTAGAATACCCTGAAGAAATGACTTTCCAATTAAAGAGGATCTTGGAGAGCAGCGCCTTTTTATCTTTGACTCCTGGTGTTCTTTATTCCAATAATTTAAATTGGAATTGATTTTTCAATTTAGCTGCTGACTGCAATGGACACACAGAGGAGGAGGCCAGATAGAGTTGTGGTCCTGAAATATTTGTCATGGCGATGTACTCCTCATAAATTCACAGGCTTCTTAATGTGTTCTCCTCTGCTGCCGCCTCAGACAACAGATTTTTAACCCAGCATGGGCAGGCAGAGAAAACATGTCAGGTATGACCTTTGGGGTCCCTATGCGCAGGTCTTCAGCGATGCCTGTAGGTTTTTATTTCTAAGAGAAAAGAAAGATTTACTGGGTTTGAATGAAGGTGATAACTGTTTTCTTATTCAGAGTTGTTGTTTCTTTTAGAGAATATAACCCTTTAAAGACAAAGCTTTATTTAGTCCAATATACATTAATACATTCTTATTTCATGGTAAACTGCTAACAAAAAATAAATAAAAAATCACAAACTTATTAAAATACACCCAGTGCAATGGCTTAAACAAATCCATAGCTTCTCCTTTGTTTATAAATAATATCGTTTGGATTTCCTTGTACTGCAGTTATGTCCCGCCAAAATATTTGTCAATCTCCCTATTTAACCCTTTGCGGTCCTATGTCGGACCTGGTCCAACATTGCAATTTTCCCTTTCCGGTCCAATGCCGAACCCTGTCCGACATCATCAAAAAGACGTAAAAAACAGGTCTCTAGTCGTTTTTTCTCCGGAAAAAGCCAAGAAAATGATTCAATAGCCGAGTGAGACCGATAGGAGCCGAGAGAAGCAGAAAAAAAAGAAAAAGGGGCATATCTCATGAATACAGATAGCCCCGACACCACATAGATAACACAGACATAAACAAACAAGATAGCTGCTTCTGCATCCAGCGCTCAAAGAATATCACAGACATTTGCAGAGATTTTTTTAGATGTTATAGTAATAATATAATGACTTGGATCGCATTATTGAGGAGTTTGGTGATAAAACGAGTGATCAGGAGATGATTTATCGGTATGCACTACTATGTAGAGGTATATAAAAAATACAGTGAACAAGGGGTGGGGCGGGGCTGGAGATGCAGTACTGAGTGTCCGGTTGAAATGCAGTGCCTTTTAAACCTGTTTTACTGTGAAAAAAAATTCTTTTAAACAGCGCGTCTAAAATAAACTGCACGTTTGAAAATAAATTGGACCTGACGCGCATAAGACGCGCTGAATAAATGGACCGCTAAGGGGTAATTCCCTGATTCTCTGTCTTGCTTTTTCATTTCTTCCATTCTCCCTTCTTCCTCCACTTTGCTGTGCCACCTCTGCAAAGGTCTCCCTTTGGGGGCAAGAGAAGCCGGCCTTGTCCTCTACCAGTAAGGTTGTCCGCAAGCCAGAGGGGACCCCCGGCCAAATCTATCCTAACTCGTTTTTACGTTCTCTGCCCATTCTAGGTTCCCCTTGAGGGAAGTAACGCTTGCTTCTCAGACTGCGGGCCAAGGGGAAACCCTGTCCTCTTTTCCAAGTCACAAAGCACTCTCTCCTATTTCAATTCCAGAGGATCATCCTCCACTCAGTCCTTGATCTGGTCTTGTGAATCTAGTGGAATAAAAAAAGGAATTCATGTATTTAGTAGCACAAGAAAAACTGATGTGCCATTGAGATCGCATCACATAACTGTTTCCATATGCTTTTAAACACTACAAGTTTAAATGGGATTGTGCTTCTCTTTTAACTTCGCTCAATAAAAGCAAATGCTTGAAACATTTCATAAACCTGTGTCCATCCACCCTCAACCAGAATTTATTGCTTGCACCCAGGAAAGAAAAAATAAACTTTTCTTTTTAGTTATCGCCCACTGTGCAAACTCCTTGTTACAAATCTAAGCATCATTGGCTCCAATTTTTCCATACCCTGTACAGGGGGAAACAGTTATCTTCTTAAAATGTAATGAGCCCGCTTAAATTCAAACCAGATGTATTTTTAGTCTTTATGCTACGCTTTCAAAGCCTGCCCTACACTTGCTGCAGCGACTGCCCTTGGTATAATGAGCATTTATCGTTTCCTTTCTTTGGAAAGCATGTTTAAGGGTCAGCCTCCTGGCTAAATGTTTATTTTCTCTCGCTGTTTTACAGTAGCATTTAGTAGAAGGACTTGGCGTGGTGGACTGATGGTTTAGTTTGAAGTTCCTGACAGCCGTGCTGGCTTGCCTCTTTCTCTCCCAAGCTGTTTAATATAGTTGTTGTGCTACTGGAAGTCTATGGAAGATTAATGAACACAAAGGCTTTGTGGCAGTTGTGAGGAGATGCAGGACAGAGGAGGCCAGCAACCATCTGTTCAAATGCCTTTTACAGCTCTTTTATGTGAAAAAAAAGCAAACAGCAGGAAACAGAGGTGTACCAGGGATGCATATTTGAAATCTTGATTTTTATATTACAAGGGACATACATACATTAACGTGATAACAAATTAATATGAGTTCATATCAGTCTCATTGCTGTTCCTACTTGTTACATAGCAAACAATACTGTAGCTGTGACATTATTAACATGGGTCCTAAAAAAGGAAATTAAAATTAAAAATACATTTGAAAGCAATAAAAAAAAACCTCAACAACCCATATTTATCCTTAAGAAGATAAATTATATGAATTAAAATGTAGTCCACCACACAAGAAAGTCTTTTGAAACTCCAACAGGCAGTGAATCATTGACTTTTAGATAGGCCTATTTATAGTTCTTTGACTTGAAGTTATCTGTTGATGTAATCTCTGTGTTTGTGGTTTTATTTTTCATGCTTAAAGGTGATTAGGTACAGGACAGTTTGTTGCTTTATATACATTTCAGTTTTGTCTTATGACCTTGTAATGTAGGTCTAATATAAAAATAAAAAAACAGTGTTTCAAATTTTTGGAGTTTCTTTTGTAATAACATCTGTCTAGCTTTCTTACTCAGTTGTTGTATTATTAGCACTGTATATGACTGTATAAGAGAATATTATGGGTAATCTCCCTGTGACCTTGTTACTTTTCTTGTTCAAGGTTGCCATAGTTTTCCATTATAAGCAGAAAAGACAATAGTCGTGTGCTTTTAATCCATTTTCAGTAAGAACAAGGTTTGCCAGTGAACTCATTGAGTCTGCTACTGATTTGATCCTCAGAATGTCACCCTTATGGAGGTTAACCTAAACCATCAGGAAGACTAGGGTTTCTACCTCTCTGAGTTAAAATAATAGTGCTACCATGTGAATGATTCAAGGTGCCGCATTGTACTGATCACTTTACTTACTATACTGACACTGTGCCTTTAAGAAAAAAGTGGGAGTTGTAACTCCATCCTTTTTGATATATTGCTGTGTATTCTAGAGGAATTCCTTTTCTTATAGTCCAGTAGCTCATGTTAGTGGCATGTGTGTCTAACCTTGTTGTGGCATGTTTGCATGCTCCATACCAAAGTACTGTAAGGTATTGACAGGTTGAATTAGGGAATATATGCTGTATTACTGTAACCCAGCAATTATCCTTTGAGAGCCTGCTTGGATCCTGGATCAATAAGGTAGTACAGCTGTAATAGCGCTCATTCATAGGCCACACCTAAACTGTATAGGTGGTGGAAAGTGAGCACCTTTACACACTACCAGTCAATCTTGCTCTGAGATAGGATTTGAACCAAATACAGTACTATGGCTATAGCCTACAAACACCGTGACTTTACAGAATGGGCTGCCTGTTAAAAGCAACATCAAAATAACTTCAGTAGTGTGTGGGAGGCATGTCTTGCAGTATGTGTTAAATATACAATACATACACACACATATGTTTTTAAGAGGCTTGTGCTTTAACTTTCATTGAACCATAGCCCCACCTCAATTAAAATACAGTGACACCACAGACAAGTTTGTTGTAAAGTCTCCTAAAAATTCAGGTAAATCAGAATTTTTAAAAAAGAAACTTTTATTCCCTGGTAAACATAACCATAGATGCAACTGATAGCATAAAGTGGGACCAGCCTCTGGTCACAGTTTAATATTGGAACAAGTAGAGATCCACCGGTACTTCAACAGTTTGGTTCCATGATGCAGACAGAAATGAATTGCACTGTATTGGTATAAAGAAAACATAAAAGAAATACAAACAGTAGCACAGTGTATACTTACAGAATGCTTTGAACCCTTGCCCTATTTAATTACGAAAATCTGCTAGCTGAAGATGGTGCATTGTCATTAGAAACCTTGTATTGTTACTTTAAACATGTACCATCTTTAATTTTACAGGTGTATTTATATTGTAATGTTTTGTTTCCTTCCGTTGCAGTTTTATCTGAAAGTTCTGTGGTAGGATGAAAATCCTGATGCTTGTTATACATAAAAAAACCCCTGAGAAACCAAGGATTTGCCATCCCATGCACAGAAAATATGACACATATGGCACGACTAATTATAATAGTCAAAAAACAGCTCTTTTTCATGTTAACAGTGCTTCCTCATAAGAATCTTCATTTCAGCGATTTACAGTAGAATGAGGTGATACGCTGTGTGTAGGACGTCTCTTTTTAAAACATAAATAATTTTCGCAATCATCTCGCCCAAACTACATCTCCTTAGAACAATCAGAGACTCCCTACACACGATGCATTAACTTATATCCAAAGCCATAAAAGTTGATTCAGCAGTCATTTGTACCTGAGAAAGCTTAACACAACTACCCGATGTAGTTCCTAATCACAGTTTTAATTAAGACACTAGAACTTCACTGAACAACAATGCTGAATCCCTTTTTAGGTAGGAGTCTGCTATACACTACATACAGTATAAAGTGTTTTATTTCTGCCTTTAGGCTCACTTCAGTGTTTTTAACCTTATTGCATTTAAATGAACAGTGGTCTAATAAACCAAGCAGCAGGTACAGTGGGAGTGCATTTGCATTAGCAGTGATCTAAAACAGAATGTACCCTAAAGACTCATCCTTCCTCGACAGGATCCAATCAATAAGCCAGAGGCCATGGACATATCTGGAGCAAGGCAAGATTTTGTTGATAGAGATAATAAAAGGGATCTTGAACTGTAATAAATATAGGATTATGATTGCTGACAGGTATTAAAAAAGAAAAGCAATGCTCTTTATACATATTTGTGAATATTTACAATAATTTCAGGAATATTAGTGTTTTTACACTAATATAAATCCTTTCTGGTTGTATTGTAAAGTAAGGTATGCCACACTGCAGTGATGTGCAACAACTACTAAAAGATACGCCTGATTTTAAAAATGTTTATAAGACCAGTTGAATAGGAAGAAAAGAGGCTTGCCTGTAAGCTGCCCGAGAGCTGCATTGTCCTCCAACGCTGTAGCTCTTGGGTGGCTGCATGGTGAGTTCGCAGTGCGAAAAAAAGTGGTCGGCTGACGGCACACGCTTCGGAGGACTCAGTGTGTTCGTCTTCGCCCTACCGAGTCAGTGCAGGGGTGGTAGCGGTGAGCTGAGCCTAAAAATAATTGGCCATTCCAAATTGGGAGAAAAATAATAATAAAAAAAAATAAATTGGCAACGACTAAATTAAAAAAAAAAAAGTGCCCTTTTTGCTCAATGAGCCCCTGCCCTTTTAATCTCCTCTGCATGTTACTGCCACATTGAACAAGGTTTTGATTTTTATATTAACTGCAGCTTGTAAATGCAACTGGAGTGTCATTATATTAGAAGCAAATATATTTTAAGTTGTTAAGTTAAAATATAATGTGACTAGACATTTACATTTTGAAGTGTATGTTTCTGTGATTATATTCAATTTGGGGTTGTAAACGTATTTTAAGGATGAAACAAAATATTTGTGTCTAAAATAGAGTGTTTCATTAAACCATCTCAAATTCTCTTGGGCACAGACCAAGCTAAAGTTATGTATTATTGATAATTCTGTAATGAATGGCATGAAAAGCTAAATATTGATTTAAAAAGATGCCTCATTTTTTCTAATTTCAGAGAAGGTAGATGCAGTGTCATGCTCATATCAATATAATATTACAGAATATTTATTGCGCTGCATTGATTGTTTCAACAAAGATTGTCGTGACTGATTTATGGCATTTAAACCTACTAAATATTTAAAAAGGGTAAATACTAGGCTTATATCTATAATTGGATGCTCCAGGATGAACCTGATGTCTGTGTTAGCTATAAAAAAAATATAGAATTCAGTGGAGCATATTAAAAATATACTGCATTGTGAGTATCCTGGCATCACCTTGGATGGGGATTGAAAATGTATAAACTGATAACATCACCCATTACATAATCAATATACCTTGCTGTATATACCAATGTCACCAAGTCATAAGCCAGCACAGTAACAGAAATCCCAAACAGCAAAACCTGGTGATGTGAGTGTGTGTGTGTGTCTTACACAAAGCTTTACCTGTGGTGACAATGACACTACCTCCATCTTCACAAGACTGCAGTTAAGAATTCATTCAGTCCCTAAAATATAGCCTCCATTTTATTAACCTTGGAGGGAATTTGTATGCCTACGGAATGCTGAAAAATGTGCTGTTCAGACCAATTGAGCAAAGGAGAAATAATTAATTAAGGGCGTTCATCAGAATTTTTTCAACCCAATTGACTAAAACAAACCATTTTGGGAAATCTTCAAGTCTTCACTAACTGACATCACACTTGATGTCTTCTGTTCTGCTCTCTTCTCAATCTGTTTTTTACACTGAGAATCCAAGTATGGGGGTGTGACAGGTTGGCTGAGGGTGTGGTGTAAAAGATCGTTAGACCAGTACAGGTTTGTTGGTATAAACTCCGGGTTTTTAATCCACAACAAAAATCCAACAATAATAACGCCGGGATACACAGCAATGTGTAACCCGGTCAAACAATAATAATAATAATAGCGCCGGGATACACAACAATGTGTAACCCGACAAACAAAGGGAAAAGAAGGGGTTGCAGTCCCAAATGAAAACGAAATCAAAACGCAAGTACAATCAAACAAAAACACAGTCCGTCCTTCCTCACTCCCAGCGAGATGAACCACTGTAAACAGTCCGGCACTTCCGGGTCCGCGCTCCTCCAAAGTATTCCCGGAGTGTCCCGTCAGTGCTCTATGGACAGACAAAGGGTGAAGGGGTTAGCAGGTATATCCACACACACACAAGAATAACTCTTCTTATTCCTTTCCGTTTATTTATTTCCCTGCTCGTATATCCTGCAGTAAAATGCGCTCTCACTCTCTCTCTCTCTCTCTCTCTCTTTCTCTCTCACACACACTGTACCTTGCCAGAAGGAACAGAACCCTGGGCCACGCCCCCTTTTGTACGCCCCGTCCCGTCCCCATTGGTCAGCGAGGGCAACCGCCGTCAGCCAATTCGTGATTGCCACCACGCTTCCCGACTGGGTCTGTGACATTGCGCACCGCGACTCTGCCTGCTCCTCCTCCCCAGTGCCCTCACCGGTCGGATGGGAGATCTAAAACAAGAGTTCACTCTCTCTTTGTCACAGGGGGATTGTGGCAATGTGGCCACGCCCGTGTGCGTAGTTTGTGTTATATGTTGTATGTTGTATGTTGTTGTATGTTGTATGTTGGTGTACTGTAGTTGGTACACGGGATATAAATGGGTGTGTGCAGCACGAGGATTTAAATTGTATAATTATATTTAGGCACGGGATTGCATTTAAAGTATGTAATAATATGTGAGCACGGGGTTGCACGTAATGAATTCACGTGCTGGGATTCAAGTGAATAATTAATTAGTAATTGAGTCCCAGCACAACAGTATATATAGAGACACGTAGCACTCACTCGGGGTTGGGTGTTCGGTGAGTGGAGAACGGGAGAGAGAGAAGGAGAAAGTAAAATAAAGTAAAAATTGATAGTTGTTTTCACTCACCGTGTTTGTTCGTTTGTCTGTTTAGTGTTTAGTACGTTTTGTTTGTCTATTTTATTTTGGCGTAGAGTGCCGTGTCCTGTGTTTTTGTGTTCTCTTGTTTTGTTTATTAAATGCTGAGCACAACCAAGTGCTCAGCTTCACCAATCTCGCTGTCTCTGTCTGTCTGTTTCTTCCGGGTCTGACGTGTCACTACCAGCCAGCCTTGTGACAGGGATATAAAATCCACACACATTTAATGAATATGGACCCAGGCATCTAAATCTCCAGTCATCACAATGTATCACCTGCTCTTTATTTACAGTGATGTGAATGTGAAGCTTGTGACACACACACACACAGACATATCTGCAATATTTTCTCCAGCTAATAATACGCAATAACAGATTTAAAAAAAAAAAAAATACAGGATTTGAAGCATATTAATTATTTGGCATCTGAAAAATGCAATTGAACCTGAAACATAGTACAGTAATCCGTGTTCGCTCATCACATATCCACCCTAACCGTTTATCCACCATGATCAAGCTCTTCAGCAAAGTCACCCATGTGTACAGTGCGAATGCAAAATGGCTACAAGAAAACAAAAGCGAGTTGTGCTTGCATTTGAAAAAAAGTTGGAAATGCTTTGACTTCGGGAAAAGGGGGTTACCAGGGATAAAATAGCACAGGATTTTGGAATTGGAAAGAGCACTGTGACTGATATTAAAAAGTCTGCCTCAGAGATTAAACAGTTGACATCGGGTTCTGCCAATTTCTTTGCACTGGCTGGAACAGCAACCCAAAGCCCGAAACTCTGGTGCTTTCAGTTTGGTCTACTGCCGAGGTTGCTGTGGCCACTGACTGTGTACGAGGTTTCTTTGACAACAGTAGAGAAGCTGGAAGCTTTAATCAGTTCATACATCAGGAAATGGTTGGGAGTTCTACGCTGCCTCAGCAGAGTGGGACTTTATGGTAAAGGAATACTGCAGCTACCAGTCTCCGCTCTAACCGAGGAGTTTAAGTGCGCCAAGGTCAGACTGGAAATGACATTAGTAGAGTCACGCGACAAATGCGTAAGGGAGGCAGCACCTGTGTTGAAAACTGGAAGAAAGTGGGCGGCAAAGAAAGCTGTGGAAGATGCAAAGGCTGCCCTTTGAATTGGTGATATCATGGGGCAAGTTCAGCATGGAAGAAGGGGTCTTGGTCTCAGTTCAGCTCCTCCTACATGGCACAAGGCAGCCCCAGCTCAAAGGAGGAAGCTGGTAGTCAACGATGTGCAAAAGCAGGAGGAGAGGATGAGGTGCATAAAGGCCATTTCCCAGGCCAAGCAGGGAGAATGAATGAGATGGGAGAGTGTGGAACAATGCAAAATTGGCTTGTCAAGACCTATGGTCAATGGAACAGAGCAGGATCACTTTCCTCATCAGGTCAACATATGATGTTCTCCCATCCCCACAGAACCTAAACCTCTGAGTAGGAGAGGATCCATGTCCTTTGTGTTCATCACCTGCAACATTAAGGCACATTTTGACAGGATGTAAGGTGGCTCTTAGCCAGGACGGTTTACTTGGCGCCATGACCAGGTGTTGCGATGTTTGGCCTTATCATTGGAAGACAAGCGTAACATGACCAATAAGTTGCCACCTGTTCCATCAAAACATTACACACAAAAGACAACATTCCTCCACCCAGGGGAGCAACCACCAAGCAAAGGTGTTAAAACAAATCCTCACCCAGGACAACTGGAAGCTGCTAGAGACTGGAAAATGCTGGCAGATGTTGGTCAACGGCTTATTTTTCCACCTGAGATTGCCACCACTAACCTTCGACCAGATATTGTCTTGTGGTCTGGATCAGCACGCCTTGTTCACCTGGTAGAGTTAACAGTGCCATGGGAGGATGCTGTAGATGAGGCGTATGAGAGGAAGAAACTGTGGTATGCTCAACTAGCCACTGAAGCGGAACAGTGAGGATGGAAAGTCCGGGTTTACCCAGTGGAGGTAGGTTGTCAAGGATTTGTGGCACACTCTACAACCCGGTTTCTCAGAGACGTCGGATTCAGTGGCCAAGAGTTGCGTCACACAGTGAAGAACTTATCTGAAGCAGCAGAGAGGAGCATCAACTGGCTGTGGTTGAGACGGGGAGATTCTGGCTGGGGATCTCGAGCACAACAGAAAGAAAGAAATGCTGATGTACAGGTAAGTAAGCTGGGCTGAGTTGAGTGGGGGACGGAGGGGGGTGATGCTGGGACACCAGAATCACCGTCGAGCCCTCTTGAGGTGTCGTGGGCTAGTCGACGAAACACTGAGGATGGAAGGTGCCCACTTGAAGACCCCAGAGATGGACCCTACTTAGCTCAATCCAGACGGTTGTCATGCTGATGTGCTGGGGAGACCGCACTGTGGTTGATCCCCGGAGCCAGCATCGCAGCCGTTGTGTGTGCTGATGCGCTAGGGAGGCAATAAGCAGATCCCTGTAGCCAGCATTGCACTTCAGCCATTAACACCAGACAGAAGGATATCTACATCATCATATGGAAGGAAACACAAATGGATGGAGACACATATGGATCACATTAGTTTACTGTAAAGCTATGTCTTAGTTGGTGCTTATCTTGGCGAGAGCCGAGTTCAAATCAGCAGGAAGTTTTACACGACAGACTACTTTGAAACACTAATTTAAAAGAAATATACCATTTTAATCTTTGGCAAGGTACATCGACCTTGACTGTGCAATTATATGTGCAGGCTCCTCAGCTGATGGGGGTTTGCATCAGGAATAACCCACGTGAAATAAATAAATAGTTCTTATTTGTCTTGTTTTTATAAACAATCCAATCACCTTTTTGCAAACACAGAACATGCATCTATCTATCACAATGTCCTTATTGGAATAATAACAAATATCATACCAACTTAGAGTTTTTGTGGATTGCATGATAACACTTTTGTTTGAAACGAGCATTTGCATGTGACCTAATTAAATCACAAATCGCTATTTATATAAAAAAAGAAATGAACAGAAGCTTTGTTGGTTTCACAGGGCTATTGAGAATTGCAAAGTGAAAGAATCAAATTTGCTGTGGTCTATAAAAGTATATGGATCAAAGCTGCAAACTCTTTCAAGAGAATAAAAGCACTTCTCTGAAAAAAAGCTGTTCTCCCTTTTAGATACATCAGACTACCCTAAGGGTGTAAGCTTCTTTCAGTCCATATGATGAATAGATGATTAAAAGGTATGTTTTGACTATGAATACTGAATGTCAATTTTGGATATATAGCATTAGCATTTTACATTCATTGAGTATCTAATATATGTGATATTGAATAATGACTCCAGTCCACAAGAGCCATTCCACTTGAAGTTCAGTTGGCAAAATGAAATATTTATCATATTTAGGTTACTTTTTCAATTAACCTTTTATGGTCTGCCCAATGTTAAATATCCCGTTGACGACCTGGCCCTTTAACTCTTTTTACTCAGGCACTGTGAGAGATAGCCCTGCTTTCATTGGAAAGAGGAGATTCAGACCTTTAAAGCGAGGTCCTACTTGTGTATTTCCGGTAGATTACCATATTAGGAGATAGCCTTGAATACGAGTGTTTATGGAATGTTCCCACGGCGCTGATAACAGACCTACCTTGGTGCAGTAAACAAACATTTTCACACAAAATCTTTACAAAATAAGAGAAATGGCAACAGCGAAGACACAAGGACCTATTTACTGATATACTATATATACTGTATACATTTTTTTTTTTTTTCGTGTTTGTGGATCACAAGACCAGAGCTGTTTAAGGTTATGTTGCCTTGGTTACCACCTTGCTGGCTATTCAAGCCACAGTGGGAAGCTCCATCTTCGGTGCCTGGGACGAATAACTTGAATGTTTTATTTTTTTAATTTTTTTATTTCTTTTGCACATTTTAATTAATCCCTTTTTTTGGTTGCTTTTGGTCACTTTTGTATATATGGCCATAATTCCTTTATTTTTTATCCAATTTGTTAAAAAAAAAAAATATTCCTTGTTCCCTACATGTTGACGTTTCATTTTACAAATAAATAATGTTTTTTTTTTCTAAAAAGCGTCTCTCTTTTTCTGTGTTTGCTATCTGTATTGAACAGGGTGTTTCACACAATTTCACTTTTTTTTAATGAAAGCCTAGTGTGTGCACATTAATTTCACTTTACCTGTAACCTTTATAGTTAAAGAGTTACAGCCACAAATCTAACAACAGTGAAAACAAACAGGCGAAAATAGCTTGGACCCTAAATGTAACAATATTTGAATATGGCTGGAACAAACACCTGAACTGGAATACTATAATTGGATCACAATCAGGGCATTTATAAAAATGATCATAGAAATGTCTTCATATATTATTGATCTCTATGCGGTACCTATATTTTTACAATGAAGATGCAGTTTAAGAGTTACACTCATATCTAAAACCGCCGCCGGCAGTCATTATGATGGTTACATATTAAACAACATTAACATTAAAATGAATCGGATACAACTCAAATTTTTAATTAAGCACATCATATCAAACACCTACACAGCCGAAATGCCATCTTTAAATAAACAAACAAACATAAAAGGGTTTATAACTTACCACTTAGCACTACTTAAAAAAAAAATTAAAAACTATAATAAAATAAACATTAAAAAAAAAAAACTAGTGTGTAAGCAGATATATATGTACATACAAAACTGTAAAAACTAAATTATTTTTTAATTTAAAACAAAAGTAATATATGTTTTGTTTTGCGTGCGTCACTCCAGGTTGAGCCTGCTGAGCCTGCTGCTTTGCCGTTTTCTGATCGAAATGTTTCTGCTGAAGCGCTACGGCTAGCTTCAAGAGGAACTCTCTCCTACTGATATTTTCCCTGGTGCATTCCTTGTGCAAAATAAAGGAATAGATGGCTGCCAGGTCCAGTAGAGATAACAACACGCTTGTATATAAAAAAATAAAATATTGTCGTTATATTCAAAATAAAAACATGTATTCTAAAAGGCAGTCAAAATGACTGCTTTGGCGGTTCTAGGTGGGTGGAATTATAACTTCCTTAGTTTCATGACCCTGCCTTTCAAACACTGTCAGGGTATTTAATACATGTAGTTAAGAAAAGTCATAATCGGACAACCGCATAACTTTCAGACACGCAGAGTAATTTCAATTTGAAAACCTCATACCATCAAAATGACTGCCGTGGTAGTTCTAGTGTTAAGGTAATATAATAAGTCCAGTTTTTTTGGTGAATATGAGTATGGTGGTTGGTGATAAAACTACCAGTATATTTATATTAAACAATTCATACACTGTACAGATGTTGATTTCAGTTTTTATGTAAATAAGTTAGTTCTTTTTCACACCAAATGCCAGAGGAAGTCAATAAACTAGGAATCAATTACATTATAGCTATCATTAGATAGGGTGTAAAACAGTAATTGATTTTAAAAGTGGGAGTATGGATTGCTTCACCAATTAACACTACAGTAAACCTGCAGGATTAAATTAAACATTCTCTTGAAGTGCTAATTAGTCCTATTAAGAAGTATTACATTTCTAACACAGACATTCTCTCTGTGGTGGCTGGCCTTCATTGTAAAGCTAATGTTGGAGAAAGATCATAATAAAGCAAAAATGTTCACTTGTGTCATTATAATGTAGGCATTGGAAATTATAAAATCTGTAATGCATAAAAATACAGCAATTTGGATATACAAATATGGGCCCTATCCATAAAGCTTTAACTGGGTAATTTAAATGTATATTTTATATAAATTAAATAAAGTTTATTAACAAATCTGTTCTAGACTACTGTGGACAAAACTGAATATGTGTAAATAACTCACGAGTTCATACTCTGTGAAAAGGGCCCTGCACAGTTAAAAGTATTGGGACAGCAGCCTAATAAACATACTGGGGATGGGGACTGTTATTACCCCTTTAACCTCACCCTAACTTGGTTACTACATACATTGGTATGTCTGAATGGATCATTGTCTCCTTTTTAAAAATACACCAAATTTTAATGAGGCCATCTGCTGTTATTCCATTTGTCATAGAATTCAGGGTGCTAAGGCTTTTTAAAAACTGTTGCTTATTGTGACCAGGATGGCTTGTGGGTGACGTCAGAACAGGAAGTAGACAGACAGGACTGGGGTGTGGAAGCGGTGATGCGCCAATTTTAATAATAAATAAAAAGGGTGAACAAAACAAAACAGCACGGTGGCCAAAACAGCCAGACAACCAGACACGGAACATACCAGTATCGCGCTGGTATAAATCCAGCACGAATAGCAATTGTAATTGTTATTTTACGTCACCTCCTGACTAATTGCGTAATTGCTAATCATTCAGTCTGGCCCCGGCATAGTCTGCATATGAATTAATTACAACTTCCCCGTGCCACATACCAATATACACTTTAAAACTAGGCTTTTGCAATTCAAATTTAAATATCTCTGTGTGTGAATATCACGTGCATGTCCGTTCTTAAGTGTTAATAAATATTTGAATTAAATACTCATACTGTGTTTCAGCTGCAGAATCGTAAAAATAAATGTTATAAGCACTTACTTCTTCAACGGCCAGACCCGCAGCTTATGTGGCATATTGAAATCAATACAATATAGCCGACAGTTTAGTATGGGCTTTGTAATAAAATCAATGTCATTGTGAAATAACATATTATAATCCTGTTGAGTGCTCGAAACACTGATGAAAGTCATTCTACACATCATATATTATTATTATTTACACTACATTTCTCAGGCAGAACGACTGTGCCAGCCTGAGTGTGACGGTGCAAAAAAATAAAAAAATGTGCGTATTCTAAGCTCTGCACAGATCAGTGACCATCAGGACTGATGCTAAACGAAAGCAAGAGACTATTGCATTTTACAACGTAACAAAGTATGGTGTGGATGTATTGGCACGGCTGTATTCAGTCAAAGGTGGTACTCGCAGGTGGCCTGTGGCTGTTTTTTATAATGTTTTGGACCTGGCAGCCATCAATGCTTTGGTTTTGTACAAGGAGTGCACCGGCAACACAATCACTCGGAGGGACATCATTTTGCAGCTAGCCCTGGAGTTACGGCAGAAACATTTTGACCTGCGATATATTGAGTGGGTGGTGTACTACATTATAAATGCTTATTATATGTGGATAATTCAGAATTACGTAATCACTGTTAACCCTTTAAGGACCTTGATCGGGTAAACACGATAAAAAACGCACCTCGTTTCTTTGACTTACTGGGCCACCATACTTTGCAGTACAGGTTGTAAACGCATATTGGAGGGATTGCATTTCATTTCCTGCTTGTTTTTTTTTTCCGTGTGACTGAGACGAGCATTTAATTGTTAAAGGGCGGAGACAGTTTACAGCAGCATGCAGAAACAAAAAGGAACATGTTTAGAGCTAATAAAAAACATTGAAATCCCTGTAAATCTGATGTATTTGACTTATTATATTAGAACACATATTCTGTCCCATATGTTTTAATATATATGTATTTACAACATTTATAAATATCAAGAAACGAGTGGATATAAGCAGATAATGTTTCATGAACAAAATTTATCAGGTATGTTTTTTTTTCCTTATTACTGATAATAAAGGAATGAAGAACTATTATTTTATTTATAAAAAAAATATTTTGAGAAAATAAATCGAGAGTAGTGTCCATTGTTGCTTATAAAAACCCTGAGAATAAACGTTTATTATAGCATTGCAATCACTCAGGTGAAACAAAGTATTGTAATTTGCCCAAGCAGCAATATTTTCCATCAACACTTTTAGGAATTACTATAAGGTCCCTCAGGTCATAGAATAACACTGTTTTATACATGCAAAAAGGACACCAATTCCAAGATATTTGTAAAAAATAGATTCAAATACAGCCAAAAAAAAAACCCTGGTCCTGAGGGAGCATCCCAATCAAAATCACGTGGTCCTTAAAGGGTTAAATATTTTAAATAATTAAATATTAAAAATGTGTTACAGTAATTACCAATTCTTATTAAATTATATTTACAGTATAATTACCTTATGATTACACAGTCATTACCAAACAGTTACTCAGTAATTACTATGGAATATATGTGCCCTGGCCCTGTAACGCACAGGGCTAAATTCTCAAAGCTCTTTACTCCAAACCGTTAAGGAAAAACACACTAAAGTTACCACAGCAGAAATAAACCAATCATACCGTAACATAGGGTCTTGCTGCCTAGCAGTCTTGAGAGGTTTTATATTTGTCTTACTTTTATAATTATTTTTGGATCCTTTTGGAAAATTTGGAGTAAATAACAGCCCAAAGTGGTACAGACTTCACCACTTCACTTCTGACTTTCAATAAATTCAGTAATAGTTTATGTTTTGGTAAATGGACAAGCATTTTTATGTTTTCTTATTTACATATTATTTTGATAATATAACACTGACCACATATGGAAAAATCTTCATTAAGTTAAACAATGGATACAAGCTAGGTCAAGGGGCTCAACATAACTGCATTGACATGCTGTCGAGAGTACCATTCCAGTTGGGATGCCTACTTTAAATAGAGCTAGTGTGTTAGTGTTTTAAATGGATTTTGATATGTATTTATTCACATATAATACCCCTGACCTGTGTCCTTAAATATATACACGACAATTATAATCTGTTTAGTTGCCTAGGTTTTAACATTAAATTATATATATATATATATATATATATATATATATATATATATATATATATATATATATATATATATATATATATATTAGCTCAAAGAGCTAAACATATATACTTATGTTCTGTATTTATGTATCATAAACAGTGTCAATGTGTATATACGGTTACTGTTTAAATTATTATTGAAAATAATATTACCACATTTCATACTGAATGCAGAGTTGTTTCAAAAGGATGGAGTGGTGGCTTTTTTTTGGTGTCTATTTCCACTGCCCGTTTCATTTTTTAGTTGCAGAATGTTGTTATATAAGCATGTCATTAATAATGATGTCTAGCTTGAGTTAGTGATACAATCCCTGGTTTTACTTTTTGTTTACCCTACAAACCCTTAAAGCAAAAAAGAACATCACTCTTAATTAACAAACTCAGCTACCTGGTTTTTCCATTACACCAATGGAAACTTGAGGGGATTTTGTGAATTTGATAAATCTGTACTTGTCAATTGGCCTACTGTGCAGTATAAGAAGATCACAAAGCGCCACCTACTGTGAGCATACAACACAGCACATAGCTCAGTGGTATGAGATCAAAAAACATTATGAAGTAGTTTTAGAAAATGCTTATACATCTGTAAAATGTAGCAGCAAGAAAGAATCCAATAAGATAAGTACAATGTGAAGAACAAAAAACCTGCAGGACTACACTACCTACAGTAGATCATCACCACATATACATATAGATTCAATCCCAATTAGAGTGTTGTGTAACAAAATCAGATTTGGTGTTTCTGAGTCTATCAATAAAGAGTATTAAACGATGCATATGTGATGTGTATCGGTATGATTGTAGCAGTGTTTATCAGCAGTGTAATATCCATTATGTTTTTTATTTGCCTTTGCTTGTGTATGTTTTAGGTTTTCCATGTTGTTTGGAAATTTGTATACCTTTTCTCATAATGGCATCATCAGGGTATATTTTAATGATCAAAATGGACCCAGATCCAAATACTTGCGCCTTATACTGTGTACTCTATATTCATCCTGCTTGTGTATCCCACCTGTAATAATCCTGCTGTAGCATAATTCAACACTGTATCCAGGTCTAAGAAAGATAACTCCACCCGATACATGAATTTTGTGAATGTCCAGATATACTGATTCATAAACTAGATGAACAAAAAAATGGAATTGTGCTCCACAGGGCCTCTGCAACCTCTGTATACCACATGTCCTTTTTTATTCACTTTTCAATATAAGAAACTCAAATTACTTATACTAGGGTTATCTTCCTGTAAATTTGCTTAATGCTGAAAAGATAAATAAAACATGAATGATGTCTGAGATGGTGCAGGATTTTGAGTTTTTGTGCCACAGTATAAAGATCCTCTGATGTTTTGATCATTCGGTTTTTTGACTATCCTAATTCACTACATCACCCAGGCATGCTGTCCTGTACTGGTGACATGTTTTGTGCGATCTGTGATCTTTTTATTTCTGTATTAGTTGTATACAATATACCTCTCTTAGTCAGGCTTTCCTGAAGGCTATAGAGTTCTGTCTCAATGCACATGCCAAAAGCAATATCCTGACATGGATGACATCACTAGAAATAAAAGAAACCGATCATTGATTTGGTTGTATAGGACAGGAAATAATTCAATGAGGGGAATGAAAAGCAACAACCACAGTGCCCTTACAATGGCTAATGCAATCAACAAATATTATAGCAGTCTTGTTTTATCAGAGAAACATGAATCCACAAATTAATAAAAAATGCAGCCCAAGATCATCAATGGTCCCTTAAAACGTGAATTGCTTCATATTGTTTTTATATTAAAATGTCATAATTTACACTGCCTATCATTGCAATACGATTGTAAGTCGCCCTGGATAAGGGCGTCTGCTAAGAAATAAATAATAATAATAATAATAATAATAATAATAATAATAATAATAAAAATTGCAAATGTTCCTGACGACAAATTACATCTGAAGTATAATTTTCATTAAGCTAAGGTTTTCTCTTTTATCTGGAGATATGTTTAGAAAACCAAGCCAAGAAATAATCTACTACGAATTTTGTGCATGGATAATCCTCTTTAACGGGTTTACTGAATGCAGTGCAATACCGACTTTGTCACACCTCCTACTGAACAGTACAGAAAAGCCAGTACAGACACACTGATAGACATGAACAGTAAACAAGAAAGTTAACCATTTGGGAGTATTTTTTTATGTTATTTGTCTAAGGGTGTTTTCTTTTTTTATTTGCCTAAGTGCAATGCACACAGAACAGCGAAGAAATGCAAAAAAACTGGTGTGCAGCAGGTAATTTAAATTAGGTTTCTTTTTTTCTCTCTCTGTACTAGTCCAATATGCATTGCGAATTAGGTAGATCCCTATTTATAATACTTTGCCTTACAGTTTCTCTCAGCCTATTTAAATAAGAACTCTGGGATGGCTTTTACATTATGTTAAACCTAAGGTATTTTTAGGTTTTAGGTTAGCCACAATATATTTTTGGCAGGATGTACTATATTCTTCCCATCTGTTTGTTTAATCATTTATTTCAGGAAAGGTCTTGTTATTACATCTACCATTCATTGTCTAACAAGCTAAGGTGGCTGACAATAGATCCTGCCAAATTCCTGTTCAGTGATCTCCTATACTTTGATTGTGACTGTTTTCAAGTAAACCTTTTGTTCTATTGGAGAATATCCCTTTTGGAAATTAAATATATTACAATATACTGAAACATAGTATATAGTAATACATGGGTTTATATACATTCTAATGTATTAAACAACATAGCATGTCAATATTTAGCACATTTCACCAAATGACTTGGTTTCTAACCCGTCAGAGAGCAAAAACCGATGTTCATTATGCCACAAAATGCTTTTGCAATAAACATATTTCCATAGCAACGACTACTCACCTTTTTCGAAATTCACAGCAAAAACAATCCAAATTTAGAAAATATTTACTTTTTATGTTCTTGAAATGCAAAAAAAGCTTTTCACAGATTTTTTTTAAATGCTGTGAATGAACTTTCAGGGCAAACACTTCTTATATCATTGCATCTTTACTGTGGGGCCACATATTGCATTATAAAGTGGATTATTTTAACAACCTTTATCAACATACAGTACAGTATAGAAGTTTACAATAGAGTAGTAAACAGAAATTAACATGAAGGATACAACACCATATTAAATATTTGCATAAAATATTTTTAAACTATTTCAGCAGGAACAATAAGCAATTTATGAGGAAGTTCATCTTTAATTTTACTTCCCTTATATTTGTTTTATCCCACTGACATTTACACTAATATAATTTATAATATGACATTTGAACTTTTGTATTTTCCTTGGCAGTATAGAGCATGTTAAGGTTTCTGTGAGAACAAATGAAATATTAAAAGAGCCTGCTGCAGTCACTGTATCAGCCTACCTTACGAGATAAGAATGACAACATTAAGATGCGCACTAAGTATAACACTCTTTCCACTTTGAATGCTGTCAAGAACAAAGTGCTTTATGGACTTAAAATAAATCTAGGTACTAATCCATTGGATTTCTGACAAGAGGAACCCAAGGTTTCTATGCACTTAGCTGAGTAGAGCAGAAAAGGCTGTGCATTATTTATATTCACTAATGGTGCAGCAATGCTCTCTGTGTGAAACAGTGACAGTACAATCTGCTAAGATAGTGGCAGCTGTAGACAAAGTCATACATTTTCCTGAGTTAGATATTTTGACTGAGAGATCTATTAGAGTCAATTCTTGCTAAGTAAATGCCTTATCAGAGATTATGTCTTTTTATAAAAGACAAGGAGTATAAAGGGTAAAAATAACACGCAGTGTGTATCATTGTCTATATTACTGAAGAAGATGCAGGGGTAACATTTACCATTCAAGGCAAAAGATATTCTACTATTTTATCAACATAATAGAATGTTGGACACTGCCTCAGCCAATCAAGGTGCAACATTTCAGGTCAATAAAGGCCAGCTATTGTAAATAAGAAATCTTACAACTTTGATTTTATTCAAATAAATGAGAGCCACATCTGCAGCCTAAATGTGTTTAAAACTTGTCTTAAAGCATAGATGTTGGAAGACAAAGATCTGAGACGGGAAAGTATTTTAACATAATTAGTTTAAAACATTTTAAGCAGGGGTTCATTTGTGCCGGATCGCACTGGATCCCAGATCTGGTACCATTTTTTGATGAGATGAGAGTTAAACAGTTCTCAAATTATGAACTGTATGACGGAATACAAAATGTATTTTTTTTGTTGCAAAAAAGAATCCTATGTACATAACGTACAATAGAGAAACACTTTCCTGTTACATGAATTGAATGACAAAAGTGTACCGTAACGATATATTTTAAGTTGTGGCGTCTATGAGTACAAAACTTTTATTTTTTACACCCAAAACGTCAAAACGCCCCCAAAATAAACAAACACTCTTAACAACAGCAACAGTCGTCGCTTCTGTTCATTAGATTAGCCGACCCGCCGCTTGTTTTGTTCAGACCTGAAGATTAAAACAAGTGGGGGTTAAAACATGGCTGGGCAAAGGTCGGCATGCAGCAACTGACACCAACAATAAGGCACGAAACCCCGAGCCACAGGCAGATGAGAAGTTGAAGCATATATGGGAGCTGCTGTAAATCAAGGTCAGTACATTAGGTCTAGAATCAAAACCACTATCCCTATCCCTTTTGCTTAATTATAATATCTGGTACCTTTTTGTTTACAAATTAACCCCTGATTTTAAGAATATGCTTGCATCACACTGCACCCTCTTTGTTAGTATCAAACAAGCAATCATGTTGTTAGAAAAAAGGTGGTAGCCTTATACTACATCAGTGCCAACAGAATATATCTTAGTAAATAAAATAGCTGCACAAGGATGTCTGAAGGCTTTATAAATATTTACTTCCAAGCAACATGGCATTTTAAATGCTCAAAGTAGGATTCCCAGTCCATTACCAGTGCCACAGAAAACACAATCTTACAAGGAAAGAACCATGTTCCTTTTATAATAATTACTGTTTCAACAACCACAATCGAACATCAGTTTCTTGTTTTGACCCCCAAAGGGAACAAGGACAGGAAAACGGGTAGTAAAATCATGTCATTAAAGACACTGGCAATTTACTACAACATGGAAAACTCGTCACTATATGTAAATCCCAGCCATTTAAATATTTTCCTCACAAGCAAAGAGAATACTAATGGCATTACCATAATTTATTAAGCAGCTCTTTTGTTATATGCTGCAATACATTTTCCTTCTGTTTATATTTCCATCCAGCAACCTAATTTGCTTGAAAGGAAACACTTAAAGCTCCCTTGCCATACTGAATAAAATGTTAATGCAAGATTGGAGTAAAAGCTCTTTTGCATTAGTTCTCAGGAACTTTATTATAAATTTGTAGTCTGACAATAGAAATACTGTTCCAACCGTGGATGAGCAATGTAATGGTAACTGATTGTGATGGACAGTGAAAGACATTGTTAAGGATATGGAATGAACCATGTGAAGGTACACTTTTAGAGGTGAAATGTGCTTAACAGTGAAGATATATAAATAGTATCTGTGTTTGAATATACAGAAAACATACAGGTTTTAGATGTTGTAGTCCAAATTGTCACATTTTCAGGAATGAGGAATGGAGCCTTTGAAGTTATAAAAACAGAAATAAAGGAGCTTGTGTGTCCAGTGGAATTGTATCTGGTGTTTTATTTTCTTTTCAGAAAAGACAAGTGTTTGTATTATGTACTGGTAAACGGCGTATCCATCCAATTTGGTCAGTTTAGGGAAATAGTAAATGTTTAGTAAGTGCTCCGAACAGGAGTTAGGTTTTTGTTTTGTTTATTTTTATTCTGTGTAAAATAAACATGCACAGCAGAACTTAAAAACAAAGTTCCTGTGTTGGTCAGTGTAGCAGGGTTATTGCCCTGCACATGTGGAAATTAGTGTTGGTGTAATTTACATGGGGAAATGTTTACTGTATGTGTCCTCTGTGCGTTACCATCGCTGGTAGCGTCACACAACCTGTTTATTTACTTTCTTTTTTGAGTTAATAAATCCTGCACGCCTGTGCATCGTTTCAACTCCACATCCCATGTCTCTCTGTATTGCCTATCAGCGGTTACATGCGCATGTGACACAGTACCCTGTCACAGTCAGTCATTGTGCTTAAAAAGCATTCTTGCTCTTAATTGTATTATTACTTGTACTGTGATACTTGAAATGTATTTGCTTACGATTGTAAGTCGCCCTGGATAAGGGCGTCTGCTAAGAAATAAATAATAATAATAATAATTAAAAAGGACCCAAGAAGCAAAGCACAGTACACATATGGTGGCAGCACTCGTACTGACACAAGACAAATAGAAGAAAATTGAGTTAAAAGATATGCTAAAAGCATTAAAAGAGGCCACAGCAGCACAAGAAGAAAGCAACCGACAGCTGAGGCAAAAGAGGGGGTTACCTGAACCGGAGAGGCAACCTTCGGAGCTTGAGCTACTGTTCTGGAAAGTGGAGTGGCCTGCACCGGAACCGGAGTTGCCGCCACTGGAGCAAGAATCGCCTGTGGCGGAACTAGAGTCACCCGCACCGGAGAAAGAAGAGCTACTGACGGCTACAGAAAAGGGAGAGGAGGTGATGTGTCCATCTCCACACTGCCCCGACCTCCACCCCTGTGCCACAGTCTGATGCTGGTGGGTGTGGTCTCTTGCCCCATGCTTCTGGCCACCCTGCCGGAGTGTTCGGTCCTCCCTGTGCTCGACAGGTTCCCTACTCCGCTCCCCCTGTGTTGGTCAGTCATTGTGCTTAAAAAGAAGAAAAGCACTCTTATCATGATATTACCCACAGCAGAATAAAGTAAATCCACAGGAGTTGAATCCACTTTGTCGTGATTGACAAGAAATTACACTGATTTCATTCCTAGCACTTCAATAAGCAACTTCATTTTATTGGCCAATCCTACCATATCAGTTTGTTATTGTATGTTTAATTCTATTGAGTCCTGCAAGTGAGTTGTTCATTGAGGTGGTAGAATTCAAATAAGTTCTGAATAATTTTCCAAGCAGATTCCAGACAGCATAGCCTTAGAGATAATTTATATATCATTCATTGGCTATGTTTACAACAAAAATAGAGGTAGCACACCATGATAGTAGCACTATTATTTCCAAAATTATAAAAGTATAGTTCTTTAGTACGATGACAGTATGATGACATCACAATTCTAGAAAAAGAACATTCCATTCTAGGTGTCAGAAGTTGTAAACATAGCCATTGATTGAGTTCATTTTTTGGAATCTTAGGCTGATATTTGGGGATAAAAGGACAAACATCCACAGACCTGCCCATCAAGAAAACGAGTGTTCTCCAACCGACCACAAGTGAAAAGGCTCCAACTTTATTAGCAAAAATCACCGTTCCACGAAGAAGCAAACACATTTAAAAAATGCCACGTCCTAAAGGAAAGAGCCCTTCTTTATAAAGATTGTCCAACTCAAAGATTACTAGAATTCCTTCATGAAAATAAGGTCCCAATCCCCAAGTGGTTCAAGCAGAAAAGTATTATTCGATACTCTGTGTAAATTCCTGGCTGCTCAGCCATCAACAGGAATGACAGTCACCTTCAAGCGAGCCCTGCACAATCCATTAGAGACAGCATTCAAACAAGCATCATCCAACAGCACTTTCTTTGTCCATCAGTTCCAATAGAAGGAAGCACCATTCAATCAGCAGTACTTCACACCATTACTGACGCCCAGCTCACTACACCTACAGCTCCTGCAAGGATTTGTCACATCGACCTCTCTGCTCCTCACAGACATTCTGCACAGCCATGTATAAACAGCCTTATCCCTTCCAAACAACATTCATTACAGTGTGCAACTATCGACCATGCAATCAAGCTTATTAACCCTTTGCGGTCCATTTATTAATCGCGCGTCAGGCACGCCAGGTCTGATTAATTTTCACACGCGCAGTTAATTTTAGACGCGCTGTTTAAAAGTTTTTTTTCAGTCAAACGGGTTTAAATGGCCCTGCATATCAACAAAGCACTCACTAGGCATCTCCAGCCCCGCCCCACCCTTTCGTTTGCTATAGCGTTCACCTATGTAAGAAATAAATAATAATAATAATAATAGTCGTACATACCGATCGATCATCTCCGGATCACTCGTTTTATCACCAAACTCCTCAATAATGCGATCCAAGTCATTATTTTATTACTATAACATCTCAAAAAAGCTCTGCAAATGTCTGTGTTTTCTGTTCGCTGATTCAGTCAGCCAACTTGTTTACTTCAGACCGCCCCCGTTATCTGATACCTGATACCATGTATGACTATTCATGAGATACGCCAATTTTTTTTCGGCTCCTGTCGCTCCCACTCGGCAATTGAATGGTTTTCTCGGCTTTTTCCGGAGAAAAAACGACTGGACATCCGTTTATTGTGTTGCTATAATGATGTCGGACCCAGTCCGACAAAGGACCTGTGAGGAATAATTGCAATGTCGGACCCAGTCCGACAATGGCCCGCAAAGGGTTAAAGAAGCTGGGGGGGGGGGGGGGGGGGCTGGCTTTCAAAAGCTGATATAAGGGATGCCAATCCACCCTGATCAATGGCACTTGTTCAGAGTTTCATGGAAATATAATTTCTATGTTTCTGTCTGGCTTACTTTTGGGTGTAAAAATAGCCCTTTCAGAAGCCCTTTGTTGGATTCTATAACTACAAGATCCTTTTTTTAGTACTATTATTGGACGAATTCCTTCTGATCGATTTTTCATCTTCCCCTATGGACCAACAACAACTCTGAAGTCAGTTAAAAAAAAGCCTGGCGTTCCCGTATCAAAAAAAAAAAATTCTAGGACTCTCTACTTGCACAGAATTTTTTGGCATCATCTTGGACACCTTATCCTTTGAAGCACGGCTTCCAGAAGAGAAACAAACTAGGATACGTGAATACATCAAGCAGTTTCTAAAACTAAAATCAAGTACAAAACGACAGCTACTCAGCATACTCGGTCATTCTTATTATGCTGTGAGGATCATACCATAAGGCCAATCCTTTATTTTATTTCTTCTCGATCTAGCCTCATCTGTTAAAGATCTATTTCACCATGTCACCATAACAGCCAGTTGTCAATCTGACCTTGCCTTCTGGTCCCACCTCCTAGACAATTGGAATGGCATATCTTTCTTCTATGAAGATCATCTTACTGATACTAATGCTATCTAGCTTTTTACTGACGCTTCCCCTTCCTTTGGTTCTGGAGGATACTTGGCTGGCCAGTGGTTCTACGGAGCATGACCTTCTGAATTTGACCACTTGCCCATGCCAGAATGCTCTTCAGCCCTGTATGAAATATACCCCATCAGTGTAGCGATAGCACTATGAGGTCCATCACAGAAATCCAAATCAATCTTGTTTCACTGTGATAACGAAGCCACTGTTTCAATTGATGCTCTGTTACACCTTGTTGCTTTGTGCTTGCCATTTATCAATCATTGGTCAGTAATACCCTCAGCAGGGTTATTACCTGAGTTTGGTCAGTAATATCCTCGGCAGCGGTCATTAACTGAGTTTCAGCACGTAAACATTAACCAGTACCTTATCAAATATCAGTCACTCTCTGATATCTATATTTTGTTTGTTTGTTTGTTATTCCTTCACTTAAGTGGAGTTGGCGGATCCGCTCGGTCTTCAGCTTTTTTGGGGGAAGGGCGTGACTTCGTCGCGGTCCACCCTGCTGACCAGGCATCGTCACATCAGTTCCTCTTTCAGAGGGTGGTGGCTTCTTACTTCACCATACCCATACAAGCAGTCATGATCACTATATTGAACAGATATTTCTGTGGGCATTTTGTAATGTGTGAATGTGTAAGATTATTACTTTCTTTTTTCATCTCATCACTGGTCACCCAACCTCAGAAATAGGCGGAAATAGGCGGAAAGCAAAGGTAGAAGTATATTAAATTTGACAAATGACCTCCCATGTACAGAGCAGGAAATATAGATTCATTTGGAGTGTACGTGGAATCATGGTGATGCAAGCAAGGCTAATTGGGGATGACATATATTCTAAATCTAATTCAAATCAGCATTTATTACATGAAGACTCATCATATTTCTGATGAAACAGTGTACCATAAAATAGCTTAGCCAAGGCATTTTGATTATGTGATATTTTTTTCCCAAACCTTGACACTCTCATGACATATCAAGTACAGATAAGAATTACTCCTGTCAGAAATGTTATAATTTAGCATATATTAGGTAAATAGCTAATAAAGCTGGCATGCTACTACAAAAGTATACACGTATAAATGTATACACCGAAAGATGTCAATTAAGAGTCTTGGATTTTGATCTATTTATCTATCTATCTATATCTATATGTCTATATTTGTCCTCTCAAGCTTCATTTGTCTATAGCTATTTAAGTAGCTGTATAGTACTTTAACACTAGAACAGGCATGGTTATACTCATACCTAAACTCGCTGCTGGCAGTCATTATGATGGTTACATTTTAAACAACATCAGTATTAAAATGAATGTCAAACCATCGGATGCAACTCAAAAAATGTATTCATGTCAAACATCTGCACAACTGAAACACCGTATTTAAATGAACAGTTAAACAAACTTCAAGCACATATAAAGCACTACTTCAAAAAATGAAAAAACTATAATAAAATAAACATTTCAAAAGAAACTAATGTGTAAACAGGTATATGTACATACAAACTGTAAAAATGAAATTATTTTAAAATTTAAAACGAAAGTAACATATGTTTTGTCTTGCATGTGTTACTCGGTGTAGCACTGAATCCAGGTTGAGCTGCAGCAGCCGCCTGCTGCTTTGCAGTTTTCTGATAGAACTGTTTCTGCCGAAGCGCTGTGGCTAGCTTCAAGATGAAATCTCTACTATTGATATTTTCCCCGGTGCATTCCTTGTACAAAAACGAAGGAATTGATGGCTGCCAGGTCAAGTAGAGATAACAACAGGCTTGTGTGCATATATATATATATATATATATATATATATATATATATATATATATATATATATATATATACAGACATGCTCAAATTTGTTGGTACCCTTACAGCTCATTGAAATAATGCTTCATTCCTCCTGAAAAGTGATGAAATTAAAAGCTATTTTATCATGTATACTTGCATGCCTTTGGTATGTCACAGAATAAAGCAAAGAAGCTGTGAAAAGAGATGAATTATTGTTTATTTTACAAAGATAT
Source organism: Acipenser ruthenus (assembly GCF_902713425.1). Classification (NCBI taxonomy): domain Eukaryota; kingdom Metazoa; phylum Chordata; class Actinopteri; order Acipenseriformes; family Acipenseridae; genus Acipenser; species Acipenser ruthenus. The sequence continues at coordinate 57,648,268 of NC_081196.1, forward strand.
TCTAAAATGGCCTGGACACATTTGTTGGTACCCCTTAGGAAAGATAATAAATAATTGGATTATAGTGATATTTCAAACTAATTAGTTTCTTTAATTAGTATCACACATGTCTCCAATCTTGTAATCAGTCATTCAGCCTATTTAAATGGAGAAAAGTAGTCACTGTGCTGTTTGGTATCATTGTGTGCACCACACTGAACATGGACCAGAGAAAGCAAAGGAAAGAGTTGTCTGAGGAGATCAGGAAGAAAATAATAGACAAGCATGGTAAAGGTAAAGGCTACAAGACCATCTCCAAGCAGCTTGATGTTCCTGTGACAACAGTTGCAAATACTATTAAGAAGTTTTAAGGTCCATGAAACTGTAGCCAACCTCCCTGGGCGCGGCCGCAAGAGGAAAATCGACCCCAGAGTGAACAGAAGGATAGTGCGAATGGTAGAAAAAGAACCAAGGATAACTGCCAAAGAGATACAAGCTGAACTCCAAGGTGAAGGTACGTCAGTGTCTGATCGCACCATCCGTCGCTTTTTGAGCGAAAGTGGGCTCCATGGAAGAAGACCCAGGAGGACTCCACTTTTGAAAGAAAAACATAAAAAAGCCAGACTGGAATTTGCTAAAATGCATATTGACAAGCCACAATCCTTCTGGGAGAATGTCCTTTGGACAGATGAGTTAAAACTGGAACTTTTTGGCAAGTCACATCAGCTCTATGTTCACAGACGAAAAAATGAAGCTTTCAAAGAAAAGAGCACCATACCTACAGTGAAACATGGAGGAGGCTCGGTTATGTTTTGGGGCTGCTTTGCTGTGCCTGGCACAGGGTGCCTTGAATCTGTGCAGGGCACAATGAAATCTCAAGACTATCAAGGCATTCTGGAGCGAAACGTACTGCCCAGTGTCAGAAAGCTCTGTCTCAGTCGCAGGTCATGGGTCCTCCAACAGGATAATGACCTAAAACACACAGCTAAAAGCACCCAAGAATGGATAAGAACAAAACATTGGACTATTCTGAAGTGGCCTTCTATGAGTCCTGATCTGAATCCTATCGAACATCTATGGAAAGAGCTGAAACTTGCATTCTGGAGAAGGCATCCATCAAACCTGAGACAGCTGGAGCAGTTTGCTCAGGAAGAGTGGGCCAAACTACCTGTTAACAGGTGCAGAAGTCTCATTGAGAGCTACAGAAAGCTACAACAAATTTGAGCACGTCTCTCTCTCTCTCTCTCTCTCTCTCTCTCTCTCTCTCTCTCTCTCTCTCTCTATATATATATATATATATATATATAAACAAAATAGAATACTGTAGCTTATATTCAAAATAAAAACATGTATTGTAAAAGGCAGTCAAAATGACTGCTTTGGCAGTTCTAGATGGGCGGGATTATAACTTCCTTATTTTCGTGACCCTGCCTTTCAAACACCGTCAGGGTATTTAGTACATGTAGTTAAGAAAAGTCATAATCGGACAACCGCATAACTTTCAGACACGCAGAGTAATTTAAATTTGAAAACCTCAGTCTGTCAAAAAGACTGTCATAGCGGTTCTAGTGTTAAACAACAAAGTGTTATGGACTTGAAATATCAGAGATGTCTTAACTAATGTATTCTGGTTGTGTAGTGTTGCAGGAGAACAGGTTAATGGTTACACACTGGTGTACCAGATTTACATATAAATTACAGAGGCCACCAGGATGTGATGACTAAAACAGAAAATTATAAAAAATAACAATGATCTAAACCTCAGTAAGTGACATAAACATAGCCTTGCCCATGAGTTAATGTGGGACTTTTAATAAATATGGGATTACCTAGGATAAAATTATTTGAACTTCCTAATCATTTCAATAGCCCTCTACATAGCCACAGTTTAAGACTGGTGGAATGAAAACCTTAATTTAATTTTGTCAGATGGCTTCCACTATTGGTATTCCAATCAGTGTTTTGCAGGACTTACTGCCATCGTTTGTATGGAAACACAATAGAGTCGTTTCTCCCCATGCCCAGAATGATGAGCAGTTTTGCTATACAGACAATCCCTTTGCAGAACCGCTGAACACTTGGATCCGAATGTGGAATATTCAGGTCACTTTTTCCTAAAACTTCAAAACATCTGTTTTCTTTTGAACGATAAAACTGATACAGATATTTCCCAGTAAAACCCTTTCCATTCAGAACAATTTTCATGGTGAAATCCTCCCTGGCAAATGTTTTCAATTATCATAAATATTACCTTGAATTAGGAAAGAAAACAATACTTTAAACTGCAGACCACAGTTGTATAACTCCACTGAAAACAGCAGATGGGAGACCAGTAAAAATGTATCTTATATGATGTGCCCAAATAATGTATATAAAATCATTCCAGATTCATCAGGGTCATAATAATTGTTTGTGTGCTTTACTTAAGCATTAAATGTCCAACACAGCCATCCCTACTAGATATTTTACTGTTGTGACAGTTAGGTAGCCTAGGTGGTACAGAGCTTGAAACTTCTACCTTTACAGCATATATCAATCCCACCCCCCCAAAAATATAAATAAATAAATAAACCTGTCAAGAGAGTCTCAGATAAATAAAAAAAGAATAATTCAATCTCTTTGGAGAATGTGGTTGGAAGTTGAATTCTTATGACCAGTTACAGATATTAGTTCTCTTATTTCAAGACCTCCATTTGAGACTAAATTGCATTGCAGTGAACCTAATGCAGTAATTATTGTCTCTGCAGGACAGGGCTTTAATGTGGACATCGTATTTCCCAAAGTATTTTTACATATAAACAGTCAGTGGTGGGTTTGATTGTACTAAGGGTCAGCTGAACCTGAAGAGAGAAACAAGACGTTTGCTATCATTTTTCTTACATATACTGTATATTCCTAGCGATGCAATTGAACATTTGAATTGCCTGTTTTGTTCTAACATCCTGCCCTGCAAAGACCAGTCGGGTAATCTGTGTTAATTACTTCAGGCTGCTTTCAGTAATGAAAGGATGGTTCTCACTTCTATCTTATGTTTCTTTTCAAAAAATGCTATCACTGTAGTTTAACAAAATATTAGCTGAAGCAATGGACCTTGCAGTCGGATTGGTACGCAAGATCTGGTTTGATCTTCATCTTAACCTGGCACCGATCTGAAAGCGTTTACTAAGCTACTAGACTCCAATGCTGCAATACAGAAAAGAGTGGAGTTAAGTTCTATCCTGAAACTCACCTTGAAATTCAGCTTCAACCTCCATCGCAGCTGCTGTACTTCCTTCCTCAGTTTCATTTGAAACTTCGCCCACTCCATCCACATTTTCAGCCTTTGCTCCGCCCAATACTTTTCAGATGCCACTTTCTATGCAAAAGTTCACAATAAATGGTAATGTGCAGTTTATATTTAACAAGTGCAACTTAAAATGTATTCTTAAATACAAATTAAAGGTTATGTCCTTTGAACTATATAACACTGCGGATATATACACAATAAAAGATTATTATTATTGTTTTTTTTTTACATTAAAAAGGTGTTTTATTGATTTTATTTCTCCCAAATGACAATTACACCATTTTGGGTCATGCGGTTTCCATGAAATATACACATGCCTGGGTGGTTAAAGGCCCTTGTCTTCGCCTCGGGACTAATCACCACCTAGGCGTGTGTATATTTCATGGTAACCACACGTTTATACCGTTTATATATGATTTTTCTTTAATGAAAATTTGTACCAATTATCAGTCATGTGTCTAAAAACCTTAACATTTAAAATGTGTTACGAGAAAACAAAAACTTCCTTGGGGACAAAGTTATTAAGACAATGAAATGTGTAGTTCAGTCCTGATAAACATGATCAATTATTTGCACTTTTGCAAATTTTAAATCTTCACAACTCTGTTAATCAAGAAGCTTGCTCCACATACATTCTTAACTCAAATAATACAAATATGTACTTTACAGGAATTAATGGTAACAAGGTTTTCTTTCATCTAGGCTGATTTAAAAACTCAGCAACCAGCTGCTGCTTTGTCAGAAGAAAAAAGTCAGAAAAAGCTGAAAACAAAGCTAAATAAAAACACCTTTTTTTCTGGCACTTCTGCTGAAAAAAGCAGCCCCAATTTACAATGACCATCTGTTTGTTATTTAATATGTGTGAATACATGCTGTAATGAGTTTGTTTCTGCTTCACTCAGTGCGATGAAACACATAAGGGTTCTTTAATAGCTGCAGTTTTTAAAAGCTAATCATTTAATTGGACACAATAGTAAATGACAAATGGAGATGCATAAACTCAGCCAGCTGTGAAGTGAATATATAATCATTGTGAAATCATATTATTTTGCATACTTGAAGACAGCTTAATAGAGTTTAATGTTTGTCAGCACGCTGTAAAGCAATGATCAGAGAAGCCATAATTATATTTATTTTTCAAACAGCCATTCATTTTTTAAATGTATCTCTTTATTTCTGTCTATATTTAACAAATGACGACTAGTTCTCAGTATAATACAATAATCAGCATGTCTTTAAGTATGTGCCTTTAAGTGTATTTATTATTTAATTTTAACATTTTTGAAGAAAATCTGGATGCGTTTTGTTTTATTATTAGTGTGCCTATTAGAGCTACATACAATGATGTAATGCCCTGGCAGTACGAAGCGGGTGACAGGTGCATCTGCATTTTAATCTGATTTACAGAACATCACATTTCTATGATTAATCTGCATGTCTGAAATAGGGAATGGAGACAACTACAGCAATTATTGATTTTCATGTGTTCCGTTATGATGTAAATTACAAAGGACTGGTTTTACTTGACCTTCAGAATTGCCCTAATAATAATAATGATGATACTAATAATAGTAATAAAACCCTCCTGTGGAGGTAGCCTCCACAGAACTTAATGGTGGATTTTAGGGGTGACCAGTCACGCTAGCCTTGGTCGTTCCGGAGGGATCCCCGGGCCAGATGGATGTGGTTTGTGGACTTGCATAATTGTGTCGGCCCTTGGTAAATTATTCCCTGTGGCTTGTGTTGTTTCTTGAGGTTGCTTTGGAAGTCACCTGGATAGCAAATGTGACCAGAGGGTTTAGTACCAAACGGCATTGGTGGCTTTGCCATGGCATTGGTAGTCAAGGGGGTGGAGTTAAATAGCAGAGCCAAATTGGAGATAAGACCGAACCTTTGCAACATTAATATGTCTGAAGCACAAATCCAACTCTGTATAATATTATGAACATGAAACAAACATTAAAACCCTAAAGGTATTCATTCAACGAAATATAAAAGGTGTGTATTTTAATTAGCCACAACTGGCTAAAAGTTCCTGAAAATATGCTTCCAGTATTATTGCTTGAGTCTAATCAGACTCATTTGTCTCTTAATACGTCTGTTTTAGAAACATTCACATTCCAGTATGTGCCTGGAGGGATGTACATAAAAGTATTCAAGAAGAAAAACAAACTGAAGACACCTGCTGGCTTCTAACACTAATGCTAAAATATTCTATAGCCCGCTGAAAGTAGAATTGGAACAATATGTCATTATGAAGGGATCTCTTTCAAGTTCTAATGTACTCTAATGAAAACAGTATGACACACCTAATGAGACAGTGAAGATGTGGGGAACTGTTTCTATAATGTTTGGTAAGATTTCCAACTCATATTGGCAAACATAAAATTTAATGAGGTTTTATTATTAATTTAGATTCTTTACATCTGCAAAGAATTTCCTTAATTTCCTTATTTCATGAAGATATCAACATCCTTGTGTTTTTCCATTTATATTACTTGTTTGGTTCTTTCTATGTACAGGATGTAAACGACAGTAATCGTTATTTCTGTATTTTGACAATGCACTGTTGTTAAAATGTGTACATTTTTTTGTGCACAATGTACTGCTAAATGTAAATGTAATAATTAAATAGCACTGATCGAATCCAAACACAACCAACAGGGACACAACTACATACATCAAGTAGTACCTCTTATTGGTTTTCATTTTAGGGGCAGATTTTACTATAAATAGCTTGCAGAGTTGTTGCGAGGATCATTTTTGCGAGTCAACTTGTATGTTAATTGCTTGCATCCTGTTATTTTGTGTGCTGTGCCTTGTGATAATTTAAAGCATTGTCTAATACTTCTAGTTACACTGACATGTAGTGATTTATGTTAATGAGCTTTACTATGTCAAATGAGCTCTGAAACATCATTTTTAACCATTCAACTGCAATTTCTAGCCAAGGTTGCAGTTCGTCTTGAGATGCTTGGGGTATTGGTATTCCAGTTGTGCCATGATTATCCTGAGTTGCACTGTGAAAGCACCATTACCATAAACCATATTTTTGGAATTCTGACCTTCCGAAAATAATTTTGAAGATTCCTAAATGTGTATTATAAAAGCTAACGAGGACATAATAAACATACTGTAATATAAAATTATATCAAACATCTTTGAGTACTTTAGCATGCTGTGTCTTTAGAACATTTTAAAGATTAATTGAAGCAGCTCCACAGCTGTGGAGACATGGAAAATAAATAGGAGCTGCTTTACATTGAAAATCTGCAAAAAGTTGTTTCACTCTATGTTATTAAAGGGAAGTCAACAGAAAGAAAAGGTAAAAGATTCTGTTAAAGTATCCATGCATTGACTACATCTGAACATTGTTTAGCTGAGAGAGGCATTCTCGTATTTGATCACCTGTCAGAAGAGCCTCTGTGAAATGTCTTGTAGAGCCTTCAGTTTATACAGGTTACCATCTGTGAAGCAGAGAACAAAGCTGAATCACAAGTGATGTATGCTTGAATGGAAATATTTTATGGACATTCATTTGTAGGTTTTTTCAGCTCATGTGGAAATTATGTTTTTTTTTCCTTTTTTTGTGTGTCCAACCTTTGAATAAAACGTAACTTACATAAAAATAAAACATTTATCTTACTTTCAGACTTTTCCATGGCTGTGTTGGAAGTGGAAAGGGATTGCTTTGAGTGCATGAGGCAAACAGGTTCTGGTACTTATTATGACACTAACTACTATGCTCCACTCTAACAAAGATCAAGAGAGGTATACAATATCAGAGTACTATTCTCATAGACTTGTGAACCAAACATTTTGCATTGCAATTTAAAGTACATGGCATCCCAGTAAAGGTAGGATGTGATCCATCTCGTCTTGTACTCTCATCTGTTATTCTGTAATTGCTGTAGAAACAGTTATTTATCGATTAATTATTATTTAAAATAAAAATACAGTTAGATGCAAAAAAAGGTATGCCGTTTATTTTAGCAAATTTTGCAATGTCAATTTAATAGCTAAATGAAATGGTTGATGTATTGTACTATATAATGTATACTACACAAAACAGCAGTTCTACTGTTTGGTCTTCATCACTAAAATTAATAGCGATTAGTTTGTTTCTTGGAAATATAAAGCTACTACAAGTCCCATGTACAATTTTAGTTGTATTTGCTTTTGTGGTGCTTTGGAGAAATACTGTACCATGTTGTGGTACTTTTTATCACAATATTGATATTTACACTGTGCAGTTATCCTCCCACAGGAATACAACACAATCTAGGTGCTCTATAATGTGTTTGAACTACCTTCCTGTAACTGAAATTATATTAAAGAGATACTGCTTTACAAAGTAAACTGTGTTACATCAAAATTACTTTTCGGAACTATCAGCATGTTCTACATTACAGTTTGCACAACTATATTATTTATTGTTTGTTTTAATATATATATATATATATATAAATCAGAAAATTGTTTGAAAAAAGCGTGTTTTCTCTCTGTTACTCTCTCGCTCCTTCACCACTTTGTTCCCTTTTTGTAATGGGATCAAAAGAACATTTCAAATAAACCTCCCCTTACCTGGTTAGTTTGAAACACCGTAACCCCTATCTGCACCTTTATCGAAATTGCTCAAAGCAAACATGCACATTTTTTAATCAAAATCAGGGGCAAATGCGTTTTACCCTAGAGTTAAATGTTTGCCCTGTCGTCTAAATCGGGCCCACAATCTTACACATATATCAGCTGCTCAATGTCTAGTTTATTAGTATTCTAAATGTTCTTTAGTTATAAGCTGTGTTTAACTGTGGCACCTTTGGCTAATTCCTTGAATTTATTCAATATACCAGCAAACAACTACTATGGTTTTAGTTTATCTAGCGTCAAACAGTAATTTGTGTCGAGAAAGGGATAATTACAATGTCAGAGTTTTCCTGTAGGCATGCTTTGTCCTCATTCATGGATGATTTACTGACATAAATAATGTCCTCAGCAAAAAGATGGCAGTTCACTGATGAAGGAGACTTACCAATGTTTTTATAGGGGAAAACAATAAGGCCTTGGGTCAGAGTTCTACATAACATTGTTTGTGCAAGGTGATAAGATTCCGTTTTTTTTTTTTTTTTTACTTTCGGATACTGTACATCCTGAGCTCTGTGTTCAAAGTATATAAGCATATTCAAGCAACTCAACTTCTTCCCCAGAAGGAAATTATTCTTTAGTTATGGAAGGTAATTATTGTTAAAAAAAGTGCTTATATGGTTAACTGCATAAACTGTACTGCACCTAAGTAATTATTTGACCTGTTGGCAATTGCGTCTCAGGAATTTGCCCAACAGAAGCAGTTTCTTTCCATTTTCTTTAAAAAAGAAAATGTGTCATTCGTGCTGTTTTTTTTCACTTTGGTCATCAGTTGAATGGGATTTTGATTGTCTCAAAATATTGATATATAGTATGGCATGACTACACAGGCCACCTTCGCAAAACAGTAGAAAACTTGTCCATAGGCACTTTAAGGTTGTGTTAAGATGTTATAGGGAATATTTAATACCGTTTTAATTTTTGTGATAGAAACAAATCTGTTAATGGGATTTTATGCATATGAGTATGTGTTGGTTTTTAGCAAGTGGGGTCTATTTTAATGAACTGAATGCCAACAACTCTTTATTAATCTCACTGGTGACCCCTTTATTATTTCTGCTAAATTCAATCATGTTTAAGAGTGGCAGTATTGAGATCTGCCATTGTTTAGATCATTAACAGAGGTCATAAATAAGTTAAGCCAGTGAGTTTTGGCCTGAACCCTAAATTGCTGCTAGTCACTTTCACAGTGCGGTTTTGCGATGGAAATACTGAATGAAACACAGCATGTATTTTGCAGCACATTAAACAGCAATACTGGACTCAATTGAAAATATCAGAGGTACCAAGTGTTTTTGAGTTCTAGGTACTGTTACACCATTGTAATGTATAATCTGACACTCCACTTTGTTCCAGTCCATAGCAAAATTGAGATTCTCTACCAAGTACTTGATTTACAATTAGTCTAATTCTCATGGTGTATGTTGTTAATCGTTTCAGGATGCAACAAAACCATAAATGTACAAAAGGGTGAATCAATATCAGATAGACAGCATTGATTCTCATGACACTAATAATGCTAAATACATGCATGCATACCATCAATATCTCCGCCTCTGATGCTGTAAAATGACTTTGTTCTGATGCACTTAGAACTTTTTACTGAAGATTGTACCACAATAGCACAATTGAATCTAGAACCATGTCCCATACAGGTCCTTAACTACATCATTTATCAACTACATTCATTGAAACATAAAGACCTGGTTGTAACTAGGCTATGGACTCATCAATTCAATAGCTGAGTGGTCATCAGAACAGGGTTCTGGACTGGATTGGATTCACAGAGGCAAAAGTAAGTTCCAATATCATCTACAGATTTGGATGGTGTTTCCCATTGTTGAGGCCTTACAACAGAGTATTGACAGCAGTTGGAGCTGCTTGATGCGGCGTCATGCCACGTCCTGGTTTCATCGCTCACAGTGACAAGCAGGGTGTTTGAGTACTTAATCAAACAAAAATATTGTTTTAATATTTAACTGCTTGCTATGGGTATGACACATCCCAGTAATCTTAACTTATGGATTGGAATTCTTGTTTAGATTCACGCTGAATCATTTTCTGTTTCAGTCATCACATCCTGGCAAAATTAAAATGTTAAAAGCACCAGAGGTAACCATTAACCCGTCCCCCTTCAACACTTTGCCTCCAGTTTATGTAATGTGTATTTATCTGTTCAATGTGTGCTTATTACAGATGTATTTCCTATATTTCCTACGGGAAGAGTGTTGCAGACGAACAGGTTAATTGGTACACTGTGGTCTACAAGCTACACTTAAAGAGAAGATATGTTTGAGAGTTATTTTTAAATTTGAAGGCATCATGGGTGCTATAAACTTAAAAAGACACCAGTTGTGATGACTGAAACTGAAAATGATACACAAAGTGAATCTAAACACGAAGAATAATACATTAGTTTAGATAACTGGGATATTTCATACCCATACTAAGTATCTCTTTAAGATGTAATTGTTTCCTCCCATGTTTGATTTCTGTAAAAAAAAATATATATATATATATATATATATATATATATATATATATATATATATATATATATATATATATATTAAATAAAATATCAAAATTACATGGCCTAAATATATCATAATGGGTGTTGTAGTATGTTGTGTATCATAACTGGTATTGTAGAAACAGGTACCAGTTTTTTTTTTTTTTTTTTAATTGACAAATACAATGCTGACATTCCAGCTAAGGATGGAGGAGTATGGCACATACTAAGTAAAACTGAATTATTACTTCCTATTCCTGTTCTCACACTGTCCTTTGAGGCAACTATGCAAATTACCAGGTGCAGCTAAGAGGCTTGATAGTCTCCAACAAAGGACAGCTCCAACAACAGCCACTGTAATCTACGGGTTATTGCATTTAAAATGCATCAATTGATGCCGCAAGTAGTTTTTTCCCCCCTAAATTGTTTAGTATTCCTAAATACTTAGTTGTGTTTTCATTTATGTGACTGCTGTCCGGTAGTTGGAACAGCTAATAAGAATAAGCCAGCATGATCAAAGACTGTTTTATATAAATCCTTCACCAGCATTTTCGTTTGACTTCAAAGTGATGAATAACTTAATTGTTTTAAAACCTGTGGGGTGTAAAATAAAATGTTACACTCTGAAATTTTTATTTACACAATAGTGATGTGCTGTATCCCAAACAACCATGGGTCTTTTCATCACAAAAATTCAAATTAATTAGTACTGCCTACTTCAAAGGCTTTAATCTGGATCTGTGCTATTAAGAACATGCATTAGCCATTTCCTGTTTTTATTCCTGTTTAAAGGAATTGTTTCACATTCAATGAGACACATCTAGGGCTGTAATGTACAATATTGACAGACTAATAAAAATAGCAAATTACACTGCAGGCACTGAGCCAATGTCATTAAACTGCTAGTTGAAACAACTGTTTAGCTTACACCCAACAATGGTAGTATGGAGAACTGCGTTAACTCTTGGGTTCCTGTGAAAATCATTTATTATCTAAGCACATGTGAAATGTGAATTGTGTGAAAGTCACGTACTTCCCAATCACATGTCTGTTTTACAATACGTTCCTCTCTGTGATATGTATCTGTTTTACACTAAGTAATTGCTCAGCATTTCACATGCCTTATTGTTATTTCCTATCAGTCTTCTGATTGCAATTCCTGTTCCTATTGGATGAGTTGATAACAAATCCCTTTTTTATTAACTCAAATTCACTGGCATTTTAAAATTAGATTTGATCTAGACCTACTTTTTGCCCAAAAAAATGACAATATATAATAATATATAAATGAAGGAAATCTGATATTCACACATTCCATCTCATGAATCAGTTTGGCACATCTGTCATAAAATAATAATAATAATAATAATAACACATTTTAAAAAATAGCCAAGTAAGATTAAAAGAGAAAAAAGCTGCCAAATGTAGCCTACTATACTTTATATCAGTAACACAAACAGGACAGTGGTGTTAGACAACAGGTAGTTACTCATATCTATAATGCCCAACTCTCATGTTCTAAAAATGTTTCAGCAAAGTTCCCAATTAGTTTCAACGGCTACAACGTACATAGTTCTTGTTTTAATAAGATTTAGATCATATAATCAAAAAGCATATACAGATCTTTCCATGTCTTATCATTAGGCTGCTAGTCAGATTGAATCCCACATTTATCTTGGTCTCAAAGGATTGCAGGGACTTCAGAGGATTAAACATTTATGCATATGAATGAACCATCTATCGTTAAAAACTAGAGTGCAATGTGAAGAATTTCTGTAAGCCTTTATTAAAAAAAATAAAATAAAAAAGATTTTCACAAAGAAAATATCCGATTATCAAAATGTTCTCTTCTGTTTTGCATTCAAAGCTCTATGTCTGAAGCATTGACCAGCAAACACATTGGCTGTGACTGTGTACTGTTCCAATAGGAATAGTCCTAATCAAGGAGAACTTGTTTAAATACTGTAAGCACAACCACTAAACTTCATTCTAACAATATGATTTGGTTTACTTTGTTAAAAAAATGAATTCATTAAATCAGATTGATTGCAGTATTTTTGTTTTGAGGGTTTTTAGGTTAAATCCATTAGATATCACTCAGGATTAATGGATCTAATATAAAGCACATACAGATTTTTCTGGCTAAAACAGAATACTAAAACTAATTTATGAGATGTACATATATCTGTAAGCATTTTGGCTTTTGTGCTGTCCATATAAAGAAACACAATACAGTACAGGCGTATCACTTCATTTACAGTAGTAATCCCTCAATAGTTTTGTAATGCCTTTGACAACATTACCATTGTCTGAGGGTTGCTGTTCTCTTCACTACAACATATACAGCTACAAATAATTGAATTTAGCATATCGCTTTATCTTACAGACAGATATAAAGTTATTTGATAATGTTCTCTTTGATAAGAATTACACTCTTGTGTTTGATCTATTTTTTGGTTGCAATGTGTGGTAAAGGTGTGTAGTTGATATATATCTTAATGAATATACTTATATGTATTCATTATGTTAATAGGTACAATAACTTAGAAGTTTTATAATATTGAGTACTGGAGGTGATGCCTCAAAGCATTTCAACTCTGTATAACACACACCAATGTGGTGTACCATTCAATGTCATTTCACAGTAATTAAAGAGGAGTTATGATGATGGTATTATAACATCAGAATTCTAGAACTAGAATGTTCAATTTTGAGTCACAGTAAACATAACCAATGCTACAAAACAGCTTGACCTTTAGCACAGGAAATTATACAGTACCTAGAAGAAGCTTAAATATTCTTGCTCTATAGCGTGGTGCTTAAAATGATCTGCATGTTCCCCAATTAAAATAAGAGGTAAGCCTTTGTTGTCATAACGTTCTTGAAATGAATGCATGAGTCATGTTTAACCCTGCTGCAAATGAACACATTTAAATGAAATAGTGACATTACTAGCATACTGAGGTAATACATAATGACACTGTAAAGGTAATGTCATTCAAATAATATGCTCATTTTCATACCTCCTGTGAATGCCTTCCCAATTGAACAAAGAAGCCTTTTAGTTGTATTATCTAACTGAACCACATTCCTTTCTGCTACAAGTGGCAAGAATGATTGCCTAACATACTCACCAATGATTTACATGTTTAATGTTCCTTTGGCTAAAAGACTGGAAAACACCCAGTCCTACCCAAGGAATTACTCATTTCTGTCACAAAGTGGAGGAAATAGATTGTTTTTTGCTTCTCATGGATGGCCTTTTGATATATTCTTCATTTAGTAGTCTGAAAAGCTATTGTACCAGAAGAAGATAAAAAGCTATGGTTAATGTTAACATTAGTCATTAATAATAATAAAGATAACAGGAACTAACTTTGGTTAAAAAGTACAGACATGTTTTCTGTAGTTTTATTGCGAATGTGTTCAAAGCATTTGAAACAAATGCATTACATATATGTTCTGGGACTTATTAATGCAGCTGAAGTTCTATAGGCTTTGCATAAACATGTTATTATTTTGATGTTGTGCTTTTGTTTATTTGTTTTCATTTTGAAATAACATACTGTATTTATTTACCTTTTCAACAATATTTTGATCTTCTTACATTTAGTTTTTTTTTAAGGTTTCTGACTGGTTGATGACATTTCTAAAGTTGCATAATAACTAGACCCTATTGGTCATCTCCACATTTAGAATTTTGCAGACAGTGGTCTCTTGCGCATGGAATGTCACGGATGTTTATCAAAGAAAACATTCTACATCAAGTTAAATAAAAGATGAAAAAAATAAGTGACCTAGTGACTCGTCAGTATTTATGGCTACTGGTTTAAAAAGTGAATGCACTTCAAAGTACAGGTACATAAACTGCAATGTAGATACAAACTACTGTAGTTACAATATTTAATACATGTACTTATAACAAGATTGCATGATCAGGAAAATAACTGGCTTTTAATATGTTCCATCCTCACAATCACAGAATGCATGTAAAAAATGTAACTACAGTGTAAATATACATGGCTAATCTAACTTTTAACATCCATTCACAACAATTATAAACACTAAACTCAAATAATGAATTACGGGAGTTATTAACCTGAACTGAGCCATTTCAACCAAAATAGGGGAGTTTCGTTTTCACTTGTTATCTATTAGGGGCCACATGTGGCAGTCGTGTTCCTGTAACCTCCATTCTATATTTTTGTACAACGCCTCAGATTAGATAACGAATAAATGCAACCCTGCAGCATGTTTTGTTATAGTGATACATGAGAAAAGGTAAGACATACTTTACAAAATGATTCCTTTGAAAACCCTCTGTGAGGACTTGCTGTTTATTTTATTACAGGGTGCTGCTGTACAGCGAAAGCTGAGGTGGTGTAGCATTAGGTTACAATTAAAATGATTCAATGTTTTATAAAACAATTTGACCAGTGAAAAACAGTAATTATCACTGATTCAGTTATATACAGTTCCAAGGCGTCATGCAAAACATTAGACTGAGATACACCATCCACTCGATAAATCCGCTATATATCGAGGGCCGCGATATAGTGAGAGACCCACAGAAAAACAAATAGGCTAACAAATACTGTACAAGCACTCCCTTGTTTTATCGTGGGCGTCAGGGTCCAATATAAATCCTCTACGCAACCCGCTTTTTCTCATTTTTTGTATAAAAAGCAGCATACCGTTTTAATTTATACTGCAGAGGGTAATTGCTTCTCATTAACTTAAGTTCTCAAATGCCCAAACCGCTGCATTGAAAGAATCCATTCCCAACATAGGAGGCTTGTTAACCCTAAACCTAACCCTAACCCTAACCCTAACCCTGTGACTTTTGCTAGTGCATTGCTTAAAAAAAACGCTTCAGCAAGTAGATATTTAATTTGCTTTGTGTTATTGTGCAATGCATGTGTATATGATAACAGTACAATATTAATTCTTTGTTTTTAATTGTTCTGTATATTTTAGTTTGTGATGTGCAGTACAAAATAAAACGAACAGCAATTCTAAGTGAAATTGTCTATGTATAGTGCAGCTAAGGCATGCGCAGTTAGAACGCCAACTCCAGGACCGCGATATATCCGAATCTGCAGTATAGTGAGGGGCGTATCATGAATACATTATTGTGAGAGGCAATTGGACATTATGAAGGGTACTATAAAGTTATATCCCATTACAGTGCTGTTGCTGTGAAAAACATTTCTTGCCAAATTGAAATATACCAAATGTCAAGAAGTGTAGCAAACTCCTGTGAGAATGCTATAACTAGTATGGCATTACAGTAGAACAATGGTTTGACAAATGATTTGACTGATTTGTGTAGTGTGATCTAGACACCTTATTGAAAATAAAGTGGCTATTTATTGAATGGACACTGTACAGTCGTTGCTCACACTCACAATAGTAAATGATAAATTTGTCATAGTACAATTATATATGTCTGGATAGATGATGTACTGTTATTATTGATTCTAACTCAGAAAGATATTCCCTATTGTTAGCAAAACAAACAAAAAAAACTTTCTGTAATGATGCAAATATGAAAAAAAAATGTGGAAAATAGCTATAGATAAGCCAAGCTCTGTTTGTGTGAAACAAATCAACGTAGTTCATGGAGTACTTCACTTTAATTACTTTGGAAAGTAATATTTTACTAACATGTGAAATCTAGGAAATTTGCCAAAGTTTAGGTAATGTTGCCATATGCATGAGATCAACTAAACCCCCTAAAGCAACACATGGGCTAAGTGTTTATCCAAACATAAAGCTGTGAATAAAGTACCTATAAAGGATTATCTGGATGTCAACACATTTGTAAAATGTAGTTTTTCCACACCTAATACTGTTTTCCAGTGACAGATTTTATAGTCGAATTCCAATTGTGGCTAAACAACAGCAGAAAGTAGCACAAAGTTAAATATAAGAGTTGCTCTAGTCACTATCAAACATATATATGTATAGTATTTGTTTGTTTTGTTTTAACCTAAACAGGGGGGTAGAATGGAATATGGTTATGTGTTGCTCTTCACTGTTCTACTGAAACATATTATAATTTGCTAAATTATATCTATTCGCACTCAATAGAAATAATACTCCTACAAAATAAATGTATAAAATGTTGTATGGACAAGGTGAACATCTGCAAATTCTTTCTAATTTTCTTCTGAGACCTAAATGTATGGTTCAGGACATCATTTCCCGTGCTTATTACAGCAAACATACTCACATAAACAATACATTGCTAAACATATGTGTACGGTTTGGCATTTCCAGTTATACATGCTTGTTTAAAAAGGCCTGTATTAATAGTAAATGTGGAAATGTTTAAAATCAGTTTTTCAAAATGAGTGTGACTTTTTCCACTGCCACCTTATAACTCTTATAAATACAGTCCTCATCTTATTGTGGAAATGGATTGTCCACAAAGAATGAATGGGAGACTCTTCGATCTGCACATCTTACACATTTTCTGAAAATCTTAAAATATTAGGGGTTTACTTATGGGGCTAAAATTACCTTTACATCTATTATCTTTAATTATGGCATTAAAAAAAAAACAACAACACTTTTTAATGTAATATACTGTGATTTTTCTATGAAATTGTCAATACTTTGTGTTGTTCAGTATTGTAATAAAAGTGCATTAAGCTCCCAATCCAATTTAAAGAAAATGATATAATATATTGTTTGTAAAGTGCTGTTTTATTGTACTTTATTGGATGTTCTTGTTACTCATACAGACTGATACTCACAGGTACTTAAACCTGCAAAGAAAGCATAAGCAGTAAACATTAATAGGGAAGTAGTTAAACTGATACATGATGCACCATATTGTTAATGATTGATGAATATTGGCTGAATAATTAAGGAAAAGAGTTACAGTGTTATTGTATGCTCTGCACCTGCTGTTGGTACCAGTATCTTAAATATAGATAAGCAATACAGCCTAAAACTGAAGAAACAGTAAATGGTGCTGTTTATGCTAGGGTTCCTGTAAACACACTTCTCTTCTTTTTTTTCTTTATGTCCTTTTGTATGTTAAGTTTAATAAACAGTAACATATGCTGTTTGATTCGCATACAAATTTGAAGAGCAGAGCCATGAAATTTTCTTAACCTCTATTGCGTCTCAATAAATCACAATCAGACAAGAAAGTTAAGCAGTGCTTCAGTGGAAAATCAGCAGACAGATGTAGCACACATTCCCCAAAATAATTCAGAACCTGTTTCAATTTATCAAATGCCTACTTTATCTGTCAAAACAATGTCCTTTCTCTAAAAAGGGCATTGTTCCCGCAGAACGAAAATGTTTCGATGTATTTTTATCTGCATGTGAATGGCAGAACCATGTGGAAACAGGCAGCATTTCAGACATGCAGATCAAAGGCCAGAAAGCATCACGGATCCTGTTTAAATAAATGAATGAATTATTATTTTTTTTTTTATTTATCAGAGTTTAACATTTTCATTTGAACAGAGCAGTCATCACTCATGCTGATATGACTGCTTTGTGCAGGATGAAGACACGCACAACATGAAAAGAGAACTAAGCATCACTGAAAACCCAGTTTTTGTTACTTTGTATACATTTAGGTTTATCTGTAACTTTTACATCACATTTTTTAACCTGTGTTAATTAAATAGTTGTAAGTGACTCTGCAGCTGATGCATAGTTCACACACCCTAGTCTCTAAGTCGCCTTGGATAAAGGCGTCTGCTAAATAAACAAATAATAAATAATAATAGTTTTCTCTGCATGTCTCCATAGTCGTGCCCCTCACAGCCTGTTTATTCATGGTGTGCACAGTAGCTTCCCTGCATCAGTATTTGCTTTTTGAAAACACCTGCAGATGTTTGTTTGGATCACAAAGCCACAACTTTATCCCGTCTTCAAAATCACTTGGGTAAAAATGGTTTGGACGACACTTGGCGGTAGTGCAGCCATAAAAACCTGGAGCAAAACATTGTACCAAAATCATTTCACAGTCTCATTGCTGTCGTTTGCGCCAACCTTGCGTCCCATAATCAGGCACTAACAAACTGTCTTAGTGTTAGTGTGTTGCCCTGCTATCGAAATTGGGCCTATTCTATTAACTATCTAAGGATCTTGTCAACGTGTTACATAACCTGCATACATAACAATGCCAGCAATGTGTTTTAAGGCATCCTTCAGATCAGATGTTAAACTGATGCTTTTGAACCTTTTGTTGTGTTTGATGTAGTGATAAAAAGAGATGAAGATGCCTCTGTATCTGCAGTTTCTCAATTCTGTATAATACATCACCACAGAAATCAAATGAAGGCACTGCCCATGGGGCTGTAGGTGTAATTTGTGAATACATTTGGGTGAAATCAAGCCATTCAACCCGTCACAGTGCACTTGCTGGAAAATAACCAAAGGTGAAGTGGATGGAAAACTACAACACTACTAATTTGTGAGTTACATAGAAGATCAGAAGGTTATACAAGTATTAACTTTATTTACGTTTACCAGTACAGCTTGGTACTGTAACCATTAGGTGTTGTTCGGGGAGCAGGAGCAGGGGCAGGGGCTCCTCCCTAATTAATCCAGCCAATCTATCAATTATCCTCCCTATTTAAGTCCTGGGTCGAACACTCATTCTCTTGAGTGGAACCACCTGGCTCTAATTTAATGAGGGACACCTGCCTGGTAATTACAGGCAGGTATATAAACCAGGTGATATGTTTGATCTGTATCTGTATGGAGGCTAAAGACCGATGTGGAGACTTGTGTGGTCGAATAAAAAAAAAAAAAAAAGTACTGTGTGTTTTGGGACTGGTAAACGGCTTAGTCGTCCAGTTTAGTAGGTTAGATCCTGAAAAGGTTTAGTTAGCAATCCTAGGTGGAGTTAGGCTTTTGTTTTTGTTACAGTGTTTTGTTTAAACCTTTTGTGTTTGTAAATAAAAGTGCGCAGGAAAGCGCTGAACTACAGCTTCTGTGTCTCGGTCAACTATTTAAAGGGCACAAACCAGCCTTGACTGGGGGCTATATCATTATATATACTGTGTATATATATATATATATATATATATATATATATATATATATATATATATATATATATATATATAGTGATATACTGGCTGGTCCTCCTTCACCACCTTCTGCAAGCAAAGACAGGTATCACCTTCTCCCTTCAGCTAGGAAGTCATCCTCATTCCTCATTCACGCAAAAGACAAGCTGCACCTCCCCCTGGAAACTCTCAAATCTATCCCCTACTCCCACCCCCCCATTCCTTTGTAATGGCACTGCAACCTAGACAGCCAAAGTAAATATTAACCAGTACCTTGTCAGATAGCAGTCTATCTGATATCTATTCGGCCAAATAGAATATTGCTAGTATACCTGGAGTGGGACCACCAGAATTTTCCTCTCACAAGGGGAGGTCTTCTCTGCTGAGTGGTGAGATTAGTCCTTAATTATATAATAATAAAAATAAAAAAATAAAAAAAATCTTCCAGTATTGATTGTCATTATTAACCTTGTTATTAACTCTTCATTCTTTCTTCTTTGCATTGGTGGCGCAGATGCAGGGAACCGGGGGTCCTCTTTTGGGGGCAAAGTGACGTCACTTCCCAACCTTAAGCCCAGCCGAGCTGGCCTCGACCTCCGAGAGCCAGAGGGCCAGAGCCAGAGGGAACCCCCTGCCAAATCCATCTTAACAATCTCTCTATTATTTCTATCATGTGAGCAATAATTTAACATGCTAAAAAAAATTCCTCATGTACATTTTACAGTCAACAGATGGATTAACATAATTGTGATTTTATAATTATTAAAATGACACCTTAATATAGCCTAGCCATAAAGGTGGTATAACACTCTCTTTTAAAAAATGGATACATAATTACCAAACATTGTTACTACCATATATTACTGTTCTATAGTGTCTTATTAATACATTATACCTCAATTAAAAAATGACACCTTAATTGTTTCAATATTAAAAGATAAAGTAATAAAATAATCCCCAAAACAAAATCGAATAACACAACTATAACAAATGACATGTATAATATACTGTACTATGGTCCATTATCATAAAAATATGAATGTGCCAATAAATGTATTTGATCCCAATCCCTCTTCTGCTGCCCTAAAGCTTTATGATTATGTCCCTAATATAATTTATTATCAAAACATTTTGCTTTTTCCCTCTTTCTCGAAATTAACTCAGGGGTGTTACTAATTCAGCTTTAATAATTACAATAGCATTGATGCTCGATTTCCACTATGCTGCTGAGCAGCCTCAGATCACACGAAGCAGCCTTGTCTCCCTGAAGCCGTCTGATGAGACTTGACCCAAACCACAGGGCAGACCTGCTCTCAGGGTGATGTTGAAACTCAAACTTACTGTCTGGTAAAAACATGGAAAGACCATTCTTCATCTGTTCCAAGCTGGGAAAAACGTGATGTAATGTGACACAAGCAGAAACAAAATGTACAATTATTGAGGATAATGTATTTAATGCTGTTAAATAATGGTACATTAAATGGATCTTTAATGTTCACTTTTTATTTTTGTTGGCGTAAGAAACAATATATTAAAAGATGCAATATTAACCTATGTAGTTATGTACTATGTAGTTCTATACATTACAGATAACATCACTACATTGAGACTCATTTTACAGTTAAACACTTCTTCCTGTAAGAATGACTGTTGATAAGGACTTTAAATGGCTTGCATTTGAAAGGAAGTTAAATAACTCAGGAAATATTTGTATATGCTGATACCGAAAAAAACAGGATCTTGCTCTTTATATTATGAAGTAATGAAAGTCTATTTGATAAATGACTTTATTTGACAAAGCCCTTCCTAGCTACTCTGAACTTTCACAAGGTGGTCAGAAACCACATTGTTATCATTGTCTCACAACTTTAAAATGATGCTTGATTTGCTGTTTTGTTTCAGTTTAAACTCATTGTGTAAGTGTACAAAGGAAAATGTAGCCATGTGTGAAATGTATTGCATGAAATCCAGTGGTTTGTGGTTTTGATTTTCAACATATTTCAACAGAAATTAATGAAAAGTGATGACTGAAACCCATAAACATATCATTTACAATATTGTAGTGGCAACTGGTCCTAAGGTTTTGGTCTCATAAATCAAAAGACAAGTTTACTGTAACATTTTCATATTTTAAACAATCCAGATACCTTTGGCACGCTTTGTATTTTTTTGTAAATTGGATATGTATTTATTTATTTTTCTTCTAAATTTCTAGAAGGACTTCACTACAATGCCATCCATTAATCTCCTTGCATGTTAAATCCCCTTGTAAAATCGCATTGCATTTCCAATATAGTTATTAAGTCAGTTATGGTAGTGGATGCACCAAACAATTGGAAACAAGATTATACTACATGTATTGGTCATATATACTTTAGCCAATGCATAGAATAGTTATTTCATTATTGTTTATTCATCTTCATAATGCGTTAGACACAAGACAGTGCACTGTTTGCCATGTCCTTTTCATATTTATCTAATTTTTAGTAACACAATTATTTCTTCATCATGTATTATTTTATAAAAAACAAAAATGTATATGTTTCTAATATTATGGGATTGTCTCTGTATTTATAATAATATACTAATTTATGATCTTTTATTTGTGTCAGTATATTTTATTGGTAGTCATTGTATTTCAAAATGCTTGTACACACACATGTACACACACACCTACACACACACATATATAGTTTTGTGTATCCCATGGTAAGACAGGATAGTGTTAGACTGGATTTGTAATGCACATTCTCTCATTCAATGAATGGTCATTATTCAAGGTATTGTGCTCTGTCATTTCATCCCAGTTATAGAATACTTGTTTTCAATTTGTTTTCAATTTTTTTCAATTTTGTGAATTGTCAATCTTCTCACATGCATATGTCCAGCATTGAATTCCAGCAATGTGCAAGCTGGGGTATTTGATCTTATTTGCAATTGAATTTTAAAAAATTGCAATCATGTAATCAGAAACAGCAATGGAGAATTATAGCAAATGCACAAAATATAAATTCAATATTACAGTGTTCATATATCATTTAATCTCGGTTCAGAGGCAAAGAACAATTTCGTTTTTTACTGGTTTACTCAGCTAATAGATGAAATGGTGAAATTCCCTTAGACATTTTAAAATACAAATACATACATATTGTAGGCTACCTTTTATTCCAGTTGAAATTTCCCAGAAACAATATGCTATTATGATGTACTTGTTTAGAGTCTATATCAGCATAGTTTTCTTAATGACACCGAAACTAACAAGTAACTACGATGTGATAGGTGTTACAGAAACTTGGTTGTCTGAGAGTGATGGAGACGAATATAATATTAGTGGGTACACACTGTATAGGAAAGACAGGCAGGACAGAAGAGGCAGAGGGGTAGCGCTATACATAAGAAATAGCCTTGAAGCCCAGGTGTTAAATCAGGACAAAGAAAACAATGCAGAATCAATATGGGTCAGAATAATGGACACAAATTCAAAGGGCATAATAATAGGAGCATGCTATAGACCGCCAAATTCAGACGCTGAGCAAAATAATCTGTTGTACAATGACATTCGAAATGCGTGTAGAAAAGGAGAAGCCATACTAATGGGGGATTTCAACTTCCCCTGTATAAAATGGAAAAACCCAATGGGGGGCACGACGGACGAAAGTGAAATGGTGGAAATGACAAATGACTGCTTCCTAACGCAATTTGTCAAGGCACCGACTAGAGGGGAGGCATGCCTTGATTTAGTCTTTTCAAATAATGAAGACAGAATAACTAAAACAGAGGTCAGAGAGCCATTGGCAAACTCAGACCACAACATGGTCTCATTTGAAATATTTTTTAAAACCCCAAAAGTAATGACTAAAGCTAAGGTTTACAATTTTAGAAAAGCAAACTACGAAGGTATGAAACAGAGACTAATAGAAGTAGATTGGAGTAAAATAGAGAAAACATCCACAGAAAAAGGATGGCTGTTTTTTAAAAATGTAGTACTAGAGGCACAAAACAATTACATCCCAAAAGTAGACAAATCTAAATCTAAAGCAAAATGGCCAAAATGGTTTAATAGATCAATTAAAAAAAATATTCAGCGAAAAAAGGCACTTTACAGAGCGTTTAAAAGGGACCAAAAACAAAGCACACAGAAAGAATACTTGGAACTGCAAACACAAGTCAAAAAGGAAGTTAGAAAGGCCAAGAGAGAGATAGAAATCATTATTGCTAAGGGGGCTAAAACCAATTCCAAAATGTTTTTTCCAATATTATAACAGCAAGAGAACATTCAAAGAGGAGGTTAAATGTCTAAGAGACACAAATGGCAAAATCATAAATGAAGAAAAAAAAATAGCAAATATATTAAATGATTACTTTTCACAGGTTTTTACAAAGGAGGACACGGACAACATGCCCCACATGTCGACCTGTTCCTATCCAATTTTAAATAACTTTAGCATAACAGAGGCAGAAGTGTTAAAGGGACTAGGAGCTCTTAAAATAAACAAATCCCCTGGGCCAGATGAGATCCTCCCAATAGTACTCAAAGAAATGAAAGAAGTTATTTACAAACCGCTAACCAAGATCATGCAACAGTCTCTTGACACAGGGGTTGTACCAACAGACTGGAAAATAGCAAACGTAATACCGATCCACAAAAAGGGAGACAAAACCGAACCAGGTAACTACAGACCAATAAGCCTGACTTCTATTATATGTAAACTTATGGAAACTATAATAAGATCCGAAATGGAAAATTACCTATATGGTAACAATATCCTGGGAGACAGCCAGCATGGTTTTAGGAAAGGGAGATCATGTCTAACTAACCTACTTGACTTTTTTGAGGATGCAACATTGAAAATGGATAATTGCAAAGCATACTACATGGTTTATTTAGATTTCCAGAAAGCTTTTGACAAAGTCCCGCATAAAAGATTAATTCTCAAACTGAACGCAGTAGGGATTCAAGGAAATGCATGCACATGGATTAGGGAGTGGTTAACAGGTAGAAAACAGAAAGTACTGATTAGAGGAGAAACCTCGAAATGGAGCGAGGGAACCAGTGGTGTACCACAGGGATCAGTATTAGGTCCTCTGCTATTCCTAATCTACATTAATGATTTAGACTCTGATATAGTAAGCAAAGTCGTTAAATTTGCAGACGACACAAAAATAGGAGGAGTGGCAGACACTGTTGAAGCAGCAAAGGTCATTCAAAATGATCTAGACAGCATTCAGAACTGGGCAGACACATGGCAAATGAAATTTAATAGAGAAAAGTGTAAAGTATTGCATGCGGGCAATAAAAATGTGCATTATAAATATCATATGGGAGATAGTGAAATTGAAGAAGGGAACTATGAAAAAGACCTAGGAGTTTATGTTGACTCAGAAATGTCTTCATCTAGACAATGTGGGGAAGCTATAAAAAAGGCTAACAAGATGCTTGGATATATTGTGAGAAGTGTTGAATTTAAATCAAGGAAAGTAATGTTAAAACTCTACAATGCATTAGTAAGACCTCATCTAGATTATTGTGTTCAGTTCTGGTCACCTCGTTACAAAAAGGATATTGCTGCTCTAGAAAGAGTGCAAAGAAGAGCAACCAGAATTATCCCGGGTTTAAAAGGCATGTCGTATGCAGACAGGCTAAAATAATTGAATCTATTCAGTCTTGAACAAAGAAGACTACGCGGCGATCTGATTCAAACATTCAAAATCCTAAAAGGTATAGACAATGTCAACCCGGGGGATGACTTTGACTTGAAAAAAGAAAAAAGGACCAGGGGTCATAAATGGAGATTAGATAAAGGGGCATTCAGAACAGAAAATAGGAGGCACTTTTTTACACAGAGAATTGTGAGGGTCTGGAACCAACTCCCCAGTAATGTTGTTGAAGCTGACACCCTGGGATCCTTCAAGAAGCTGCTTGATGAGATTCTGGGATCAATAAGCTACTAACAACCAAACGAGCAAGATGGGCAGAATGGCCTCCTCTCATTTGTAAACTTTCTTATGTTCTTATGTTCTTATGAAACATTGACATTTAAAGACACATTATAATGTGTTATGATACTGAATATCACCTGGTCAACTGAGTTTAGGAACAACAGCAATGTCATCATTAAATCTCCATCACACCAGCAACACAGACGTTAGTTAGTTTAAACTCAGCTCTTGCATTTCTTTTGTTTAACCATTGTCCAAATAAGGTTGCAGCCCACTTATATTTAGGTCATCATCCGTTTTAGTTTTGGCAAAACAGTCAATAACTTTACTCTCTGTTGCTGGTTCACATGCCTTTGTTTTTTGTATTTTTATTTTTCCAATGCCACTTTCATGTTCTATGTCTAAAACATAGTCCTTGCTACTATCTTCACTTACAACAGACACTTTGTAAGTGGGATTTCAAACTCAAACTCTTAGCAACTCATGACAACATTCCCACAATATGACAGACAAACATTTTAACTTAAATAACCATAACAAAAGAGCAAAAATTGAATCCAATTACCAAATTAACAATCAATTGAATCTCAACTAAGAAGAGATGTTTTAAGTGGCATAAACAACTCAGTGTTGAATCGGTAAGAAAATGATCCAGGTTCTCGTGTCTAACGGCTCTGGAAACAGTGAATTCGTTTTACTGATTAAACACTTATTGCTGTTTATCCCTTACTTTTGTACTGTATTTACTTCAGTAATAACATCTGTCCTACTGCCTGAGCAGCAAACTTCAAGAAAGACACTACTTCAGGAATATTAAGTAAGACAGGGAAGGTGTCACATATAAAAATAGAAAAAATCAAGTCTGAAGGTTTTTATAATATGTTGTTACAGTATATCTTAAACATTTGGTCTTGACATATGAAGCATTAAGTAAGGCAACATGCAGTATTCATGTTGAAGTTGCCATTTAGTAATAAATGACAATGTAATGTTGTTTGCTGACAGAGTGAATCAACAGTAATGTAAACAACACAACAGAAACAGACTAGTTAAATGTTTGTTGCTAGTGAGGATAATGACACACTTATCATCCATATGTAAACCATTATTTCTCATTCTGCACATTGCAAAACAATTATTAGACACACCAGGAATCCAGAACTACATCATTTGCCCATCAATTACTTTTTCCACTACCAAAGCCATAGAACCCTTTCCTGTTCCTAAATATTGCTCTTATGCCTGAAGCTTTTTTTTTTTGGCAGAGCTTTTATTTTAAAATGTATTGCAATACTTTATTGTACGTATGTCACTTTTTATTTTATCAAAATGTATGCCCTTAAAGTTATTCACAAAACGAAACAATCTGTGACTACATTAACATCCACATTTGCTTTCAACTTTCATGTGGAGCAAGATAGCTCTCTGCTGGCCATTTATTATTACTGAGCCACATAATATTCAAAACCTTGAGAAGATGCTGGTATTCTGTTGAATAAGAACGCACGACTGAATAAGCTTATGCAGGCAAACAGGGAATCTTTCCATTGAAGCATGTATGTGTGCATGTGTTAAAAAGAAACAACAGCATGTGACAATGTTTATGACTGAGAATGGAAACACACAAAGTAGTGTAGAAAGATACAGTACCAGTTCTGTTTTTTTTCCCAAAATACAGTAGATGTAGTTATATTTATGACTAAATATAGAGGGCCTTGATAACAAAGTGCTGGTATGCAAATAAAGAATCTTAACCCAAATCCAAAATAAAAAATACTGGGTAACTGTACACAGCCTCAACGCTATGCATTCCATTTGCTTCTCTGTGAGCATCAAATACTGCCTGGCATTTTGTAGGCTTCCAGCTATTGACCCATAAAATCACACATAGTTTTGAAGTGGTGGAGAATGAGTATCCTATACTCTCTGTAACATATCCCATGCATGCTCAGTAGTCAGGGGAATAAGCAGGTCCGGATATATTTGCATCATTAAGAGCTTCATCTAGGAGTCTAATGTTCATGCATTACAAAGATCCATTTCACCATGGAACGAAGTGCAATATTTCTGATCATATCTAGATTGTATACAGCAGATGTCAGCCTGTTTGTTTTTACCACATTAGCACAGCCTTAAGTCCAACCCCATAGTATAACTGCCACATCTCAGAAGGGATGTAAGTGTTGCACAAGATATGGCCCCTGCTGATGTCTACTTTCAATGTGTAAACCATAAAAAGTATTTTATGAACAGAATATACTGACAGCATTCTCGTCCATGTGACGTGTTCTCTTGCTCATTGAATGTATGTGTCTAGAAAGAAAAACAGCTTAAAGGACAGCAGGCACCATCATAGTGCAGTCAATTCCTAGTTGTGAGATGTCACAGACACACCAAATGCCAAGAAGTGGTGATCTAAGCTGACATTCTAGCAGTGTATGTCACAGACCAATAGTGGTTGTAAATCAAACATGACCAATGTGATTTGTTTTCTTGCATCTCTCCAGATATTAGCTACACATTTGAGAGAGTCATACAATAATGAATGGTGAATACTTTGGCATTGATTTTGGTATTTGCTGTACTGAACTAGAAATTACACTAATATGTTAGATGCAAAGCACACACATTTTTATAATGTTGGTGTTCAGTTTCAATATTGTTAATATATACGTTTAATGGCATACAATTCAAGAAATGTACTAGTAACTATAAAACAAGCTTAAAAATATATCATTCTGTTATAAAGGGTAAAAGAGGAGAGTGCTTAAAGAAACAAGGGAGGTCATCGGCAAGTCCCTGGGAAAGATTTTACATAAATCAATCAAAAAATGTCCCAGGTGACTATCTCGTTGCAAATGTAATTTAAAAAATATATAAGACAGAACCAGGAAACTACAGACCCATCAGTCTCACCTCCACAACATGCAAAATCATGGAATGACTTGTAAAAAGAAAGCAAGAGGAGTATCTATACAGTAATGGCATCATAGGAGACCACTAACATGGATGCTTCTGCTTGACAAACGTCTTAGGCTTCTTTTGAAGAAGTCACAGCAACGATGGACACAAAAAGAGCCTATGACATCATATACTTGGACTACCAAAAAGCCTGTGACAAAGTGCTGCATGAAAGGCTAGTGGATACAGACTGTTACTGACTCCATGCTAATATTGGACTTGGCTTTCACTAAGATGAAATTAGATAGTAGTGGTGAGGACCAACCAAGATTTATCTTTGCTGTAATATTGGAGCCTTCAGAGCATTTCTTCCGCCAGGTAACATGGATTTCCTATTGGACCGATGTTGTTGGCTAGTGTAATGCTGGCTCCAGGAATCTCCCTAGTGCCTCAGCATGGCAACCGTCTGGAATAGGTTGGGTGTTGGACTTCACAGGGGTCATCAGGTGGGCGCCTCCTGTCGTCTGTGTTTCGTTGACTTGTCCATGACACCTCAAGAAGGCTTGACAGTGATGCTGGTGTCTCAGCACCACTCCCCTCTATCTCCCACCCAACCCTTACCTTAGCCATTAATTCATTTTCACTGATGTGAACTTCCTCCATCACCTGTCTTTTGAGGTCCCCAGTCGGCCTCTTTCCTCCTCAACCAGTTGTTACTCCTCGGATAGAGCCTTCACTATACACCACAACTCCTGTCCACTGAATCCAGTATCTCCGAGAAGTCAGGTCATGGAGACAAATCTCTCTGGAAAGTCAGATCATGGTGTGACAAATCCCTGATAACATTTAGATTTAACCACATACAGAACTAGGCAGAAATGTGGTAAATTAAATTCAATGCCAACAAATGTAAATTTTCACTCGTCTCAGACATTAATGTAAGATCCAAATACCAAGAGAAATACCTTGGTGTTGTAATAGATCCATCGCTGTCAATAACCACACAGTGCAGGGACACAATCAAAAAGGCAAACAGAATGCTTGGCTATGTAGCCAAAAGTGTAAAGTACAAATCCAAGGAGGTTATGGTGAGGTTTTATAATGCACTGATGAGAGTGCACTGGGAATATTGTGTCCATTCAGATCACCACAACAACAAAGGGGCATTGTGGCCTTGGAGACTGTCCAGAAGAGTCCAGACTGATCCCAGAACTTAAAGAACTGATCTATGAAAACAGGCTGAAAGAACTAAACCTACTTAGCCTGTAAGAAATACAAATCAAGGGGGGCATGACGGAAGTCTTTAAAATCTTAAAAGGAGTTGACATAGTTAAAACAAACCATTACTTTAAGCACAGTACAGAAAGCTGGAGCAGAAGACACAGTTGGAAATTAAGAGGAGATAGATTTAAGTGAAATCCGGATAAATAAAAAAAAACACACATGGTAAAATATTTGTGCTTTTTTTTTGCACTTGGCACTCCATGGTTTACATCTTTACATATCTAATAGACCTCAAAGTTATGTTTGCAAGTGACATATCAGTTGTCTATATCTATGAAGAATTACAACTTTATGCAATGTGTTTTTTTTTTCCTTCTTTCTATTTATTTGTATTTTTAAAAATGAATTTTGTATGCTTTTGTGTTTTTGTATAAATCTGTCTAACTGGGGTCCAGTTATCTATCTGTAATTATCTGTCATTGTATATATTTCTGTGATTCTTGTTTATACTTTGATGCCCGGATGAAGGTGTGAATGCACTGAAATGTCTGTTTTTGGCTTTTTTTTAAATATGTAGAATCAAATACAATGATAACAATTGAACTTAGTTTCATCCATCAGGAGTTTTCAATGTTTCTGTGCATGTGTAATGTTTTGACCACATGTTATGTTCTTCGTTCTGAAATGTTTAAAAATCTTAAAAAAAACAAAAAAAAAACAACCTGGTTGACATTTATTTGATCATGCTCCTCCAAAGAATGAATATTTCAATTCTGATTTAATTAATGGCTATAATGGCTGTGGGGAGCAATAAACTAATGCAAAATACTGAAAAAAGTTGATTTTCTTACCACCTTGCCTGCATATTTCACTTAATCACTTACGATTACAGTAGTCTTTGTCTAAGAGAACACACCTCTGGAAGCAAGCAAAGTGTTCTCTTAGCCAATGTTCTCTTAGCCGAATCAATAAAAAATACATATATATTTTTAAAGTGTTTAATTATTACAACACACAGCAGAGGTGAGATTTGAACACATTGTGTCACAATAACTTTTAGCCTATGTAAAGTATTAACCCAGTAAATACACTGTTTGTAGCAGTTGTATGCATTATAAAATTACCAAAAACATAATAATTATACACTACAATCCCGTTGTAACGAATATGTGATATAACGATTTTGCATATAACTTACAACCCCTTTTTGATACCTCTTTTTTATAACGGTTATTTAAGCACGTATAAGAATTAATATTTCAGGTATTTTGCATTGACTGTCGAGAGTCACAGCAGTGTTACTCCAGCCTTTCTTCTAGCTTGACTGGACACTAGGTGTCACTGCAAAATACCTGCATAATGTATTAACTGCCACTCTATTCCCATATGCAATCTGAACAAGAATATCCTTTCTGGGCTCCAGGCACTCGCCCTGCCTTAGCTCTGCCCATCTATGACATCATTGTCCTCTCCTTTTTACTGTCCTTGACACCAAGCAAAACCATGGTAGTCTTATGCAAATTTACCCTTTTGCGATCAGGTGGGCGTGCACAAAGCATAGGTACCATAGAGATTATTGACACACAGATAGGCTAATGTGATGTAATCCTTTCAGTCACGTAATGGCCTTTTGCAGCAACTGTGTCTGATATAGTCATTATTTCAATTATATTAATGTATTTTTATGTATTTTTGAACTTTTGTTTGAGATGTGCAAATAATTAATTTGCAGTATATTGTTTGCTTTTAATAATATATCATGAAATTGTGTTGTGACTGCAACATTACAGTATGTACCGGTATGGTAGAACTGATATATAAAAGCATATTTAAATATGTTTAACTTTTGTTATATGACTGGTCTGTACATGTATAGGTCTACAGATGAATGAAAATTGATGGCACCTCGTATAACAAAGACAAATTATTCCTTCTGTTAAAAGGCTCTCAGCAGGATTCAGATTTTAACTTTATGTACATATTCGTATTTTGCAGTCCAGTGTAGTCATTCTTGTATTAAGGTAGACTTACACAAATAAAAAGAATTAGATATAGTTCCTATATTTTTGCATTATTAAATTAACTTATTGTTGCAGGTGTTGTAGGCTAGAGACTAAGTAGAGTACAAAATTGCATCATCTTGTAATTACTAAACAGGTAAGTTGCTTAACCTTAATATTTATTCTAGAAGTCTCACAGTCAAATTAATTGTGTGCACATCCCAAACAATTAAACGTTAAACTGCATTAATATAATATACAGATTTAGTATTTAAATAATGGCTATTTTGGACACAGGCACTGCAGAAGGCCTTCACGTGACTGGAAGGATGTTTAGCCTATCTATCTGTCAATAATCTCTGAGTTTGTGCAGTCTTTTTCAGGCCCCTTTTCAAACTTTGTGATTTTAGAAATACACTGCACCACACATTTAAACGATATTCATCACATCTGGCGTGATAGCATTAAAATGGGTGTGTTAATATGAAAATTATTTTAATAGCATTTACTGTACACATTACTATTTACAGTTGACAATCATGACAAAGTAGGTTCCAGCTAGAGAGACCGTGTTGCCTTCTTATACCACCAGAAGGCAGTGAATAACCTTGCTATTGTCAGAAGTGCAGAGGTAGTCCATTAATAAAGCCATGTCTACAGCAGAGTGTCCATTCACACGTGTACTCTCCTTATGTAGATTGTCTTTAAACCAAAGGTGAAAACAATGCGCACTGTGCAGTACTAATTGTATTCCATACATTTGTATATGCTTTTCATTATAGAATATTAAAGCTCCACAATGCAGCTCTATTATTGCTTTCTTTTTATATGATTCTTCCCCTTCTTGATATTATTGTTATTGTTATTACTAGTATGACTGTATTATTATATAAACGTATTTAGTCGTGTCTGTGTATTTCGATTCTGGTCCAGGAGCAATACCCAGAGAACAGGTATTGGTTTCACAGGGGATTTCTCTGAGGCTGTATGTTGAAGTCACATTGTGGTGCCTGAGGTGATACAAAAGAAAGAAGGAATGGCTGAAATCAATGGAACTGTGACTAGTCCTTCAGGAAATACCTGAAAGAGCATGACAGTTCTTGATGCAATAGTACACTATGTTGGATGGAATAAGGATTTAAAACTTTGGGTGCAGGGAGTGTAGAGCTTTGCATATGAAGAAAAGAAAAATAGATCTTGCCTAAGGGAACAGTTACTAGCTTTCGTGGTGTTTAAAATACAGCTCTTAAATTTGCATTTTGATGCTGAGAGATTTTGAATATCATATT
The DNA here is from genome assembly GCF_902713425.1 of Acipenser ruthenus. Taxonomy (NCBI): domain Eukaryota; kingdom Metazoa; phylum Chordata; class Actinopteri; order Acipenseriformes; family Acipenseridae; genus Acipenser; species Acipenser ruthenus. The sequence goes on from NC_081196.1 coordinate 57,681,087, forward strand.
AAATAATTTCTCTCATAACACCTGATACTACTGCTGAGGAAAACTGATTCACCACTGCAGCTGAATGTGTGCAAAAACATAGATGGTAAGGATTCACTGTATGGAACTGGGATGTGTACATTAATTTGAGGTTGTTATGCTGAGAGCTCACAGTTTATCCCAGCTGCATACTGTAACCAGTCCATAGATTACAACATTTGATTTAGATAAAAATATATTTCTTAAATTTGACCAACCTTCCTTACAAAAAAAGCAACATTACTGCAATATGCATTTGCACATGATTATAAAAACACCACAGCTAAAGGAATGCGAGGGGAACACTGTATGTCTACTGCAGAACGGCTGTGTCCTAACCCGAGTTTTGTGTAATATAATTTCACCCTGTCGCATTTGTTATACAGTTAATAATTCTTCACAAATAATCAAGCCCACTGAGTGCGTGCTGGTCTTGCGTGTAGCAAGTAGCAAACAACCAGCCATCAAGATGTTTACTGTAACATGTCCTCATTGGTGGCAACATGAATGAAATAAAAGTAATACAATGTTAAAATATTGATCTCATCTTTTGAATTATTCATAATAATAGTGACTATTATGGTATGTTGCGGTAGGGGGCTTGAAAAGAAAAACATTATATTGTTTCCCTGTGTAAGTCAATAATTAGGTAAAGGTCCCAGATCCCCTGTTGTGACTTGTTAGTTTGTAACTAAATCCTGTGATTGTGCTTTGAATGGATGTGGTGATGCTGACCTGGGCAGGTACCGCAGTGTAATTTGTGAAAGTGCCAGTGTTTGTATAGCAGTGTATGTTTGAGCTGGTTTTGTTCTCGTTGCCAGTGTTTGTATAGCAGTGTATGTTTGAGCTGGTTTTGTTCTTGTTGCCAGTGTTTGTATAGCAGTGTATGTTTGAGCTGGTTTTGTTCTTGTTGCCAGTGTTTGTATAGCAGTGTATGTTTGAGCTGGTTTTGTTCTTGTTGCCAGTGTTTGTATAGCAGTGTATGTTTGAGCTGGTTTTGTTCTCGTTGCCAGTGTTTGTATAGCAGTGTATGTTTGAGCTGGTTTTGTTCTTGTTGCCAGTGTTTGTATAGCAGTGTATGTTTGAGCTGGTTTTGTTCTTGTTGCCAGTGTTTGTATAGCAGTGTATGTTTGAGCTGGTTTTGTTCTCATTGCCAGTGTTTGTATAGCAGTGTATGTTTGAGCTGGTTTTGTTCTCGTTGCCAGTGTTTGTATAGCAGTGTATGTTTGAGCTGGTTTTGTTCTCGTTGCCAGTGTTTGTATAGCAGTGTATGTTTGAGCTGGTTTTGTTCTCGTTGCCAGTGTTTGTATAGCAGTGTATGTTTGAGCTGGTTTTGTTCTTGTTGCCAGTGTTTGTGGCAGTGTATGTTTCTCACTCTTGTTTGTTTCCTGGTATCACTGCGTTACTGTTGGTCTCTTTACTGTTTTTGAATCATGATCATTTGTATAGATATCTTCATCACTTTTTCTTTTGTTGTCTGTTTTGCGTGTCTTGGGTATGGGGCATGATCAAACTTACTTTTTTCTCCCCTATGTTTATTATTTGTCTCTCAGTGATTTGTTATTGGTTAAGTTTTACTTGTAGGTTTCTATTGAAGCCGGATCTGGTTTCCTATTCCTTCAGTACTGGTCTTATACCATAGGTGATTTGTATTATCATAGTATTTCCAATCAGCTAAGTTGTTGTGTTTTGTGTTTTTTGCCTTTATTTTTTGTATTCATATCCGGATACACTTCAAAATAGAAATACATTATTATGTATAACAGATACATAAAAACTGAATAGGATGCACATTTATACAGTAATATACTGAAAAGTGTATTTGTCAGGAGACCGAAGAGAAAGGCAAAAAAAAAAAAAAAAATTCTATTGCCTTTTTTTCCCATTTAAATAAGATATTATCCAAGTGAAAAGTTATGGTTTTAATAAACAGCGTCTCTTCATTTAAACAGCATCTTATTCCACTGAGACTGTGTTTGATATAAATGGAGAAGAAAAAAAAACAGTAACTGGAACGATGTCAGGTCTGAAGTAATTTATTTCAATGACACCATATAAGATATATTTTCAATTACATGTCTTTGCATCTAAATCAGCTACATTCTTCCTGAAAAACTCATAGTTTTAATGACTAGGATATAGTATTGGACTTTTCAATTACATGTTTGAAATTACATTGGCCCAGAGTTATAATATTGATAAACAGCAGTGCACTTATGAAGATTTGTGTATGCCTGTCATTCAAAACCCCATCTGAAGTATGAACCAGCTGAAGAACTGTTGATAAAAGATTTATGAGAAATTATATATTATTTTTGTCCTCATTTAATGTACTATCTTCTTATACGTTTGATGTGCTGCTATGTTACTGTCATTGTTTCAAATGAAACTGTGTGTACAGAATGAATAAAGTGCAGCATGAATTATTGGTGGCAGCAGCTTTTTACGATTTGGGGGGGCAAAGCTTCCTCAATGGTATTTTCAATAAATTCAGCTCAATGCAGCCAGATCATGAAAACATTGCTACAAGAAAGTGTTTCTTTTCTGCCACCTATGGCTTGAATGATCAAAAATAAATAGAAAATGAGGGCAGGGGTTTGTTTAAAGCCTTTACAATCTTAAAAGGAGAAGACAAAGTCAACCCTAACCAATACTTTAAGCAAATGACACAGTTAGAAATGAAGTGTAAACAGACTCAGGACAGAGGGTAAGAGACACTCAGAGAGTGGGGAGGTTATGGAATGGGTTACTTAAGCCTGGGACACATGAGTAGCGTGGCACCACTGGGCATTTTTACAGTGCGATACCACTAGTCCGCACCCGGGCACACATGAGCGGTATGCACTACCTGACTGACTTTTCTTACAATATTGTAGGAGATAACATAATTTTGATATTTTATTTAACATCATGCAATCAAGAAACTACATAATTATATTGCAAAAGTCTACTGGAAACTATAATAGTAGTACAGTATTTCATGTTAGATTTCAAAATGTCACATTTTTCAATTTTTGGAAAACTACGAAGCGGTATCTAATTCAATATGTTAACGTAACATTATTCAGCAGGTTTAATTTGACTATGAAGCAAAAATAGTTAATTGTATAGGGTGTGATGCAAACCTACTAAATGAAAACACTGGTTTGTTTGTCAAAGTTGCTTTTCTGTCATCTATATGCAGGTGTATGAAATGAGCGATCAATTTAGCAAAGAAACAACTTCAATTATAAGTGGTTCACCCATGTTGATGGTTATTCTGAACTTTTCATCCAGATTTGACATATATCCAGAATAATGTGAGCAGTATCCTGAATACCTGTATCCTGGAAAGATAAGGGATATTTAAGTGATATTATATATATATATATATATATATATATATATATATATATATATATATATATATATATATATATAGTAAAAGAATCGCCCCTCTCTGCAGTTCATTGCCTCTTTAAAAACACCGACCCAACACACAGAAATGGATTTTTGAAAGCGCAGTTGCGCTATTTTTAATGAAAATACAAAAAACAAAATAAACAAAACAAACACCTAGCTCTTCTTTGAACAATAACTAAAACAAAACATGAACCTAAACTAAAAACAGGACAGCTAAGCTGTTTACCTGTAACAAAAACAAAACAAACAGAACAGCACACACAGAAAAGGATTCACTCTACCGTTCCCCTTTGAAATTACGGCTGTACCCACACACCAGCACAGTCGGGCTTCTACACTCTTCAGCAGCTGTCCAGAGCAGACTGACTGCTCTCCTTATAAACCCTGCACCTGGCTCTAATTTTCAATCATGGCCAGGTGCAGGTGATAATTAACAATTAAACAATTAACAAAACAATTAAATAAAACCCAAAATGTGCCTACGCACATGTTTTTTTCTGCAGGGAGGTTTTAACCCCCTCCCTGCTGTCTTACTATATATATATATATATATATATATATATATATATATATATATATATACCTTTGTGCAGTGAACTTGGAGGAAACATTCTAAATTTTAATTTTAATTTTTTTATGTAAATACAGTACACATAAATCAAATTATCACTTAACTGTCACACAAGTCATTTTCAGGATAAAGGTATTCAGAGTACTGCTCACATTATTCTGCCTATGTTATTTACATGAACTGAATATAACATATATTCCAAGTAATATCCGAATAATTACTAGCATTTAAACTGAAAGAATTACATTTCTTTATGAAACATGGCATTTGGTAGATGGCTATAGGTAAAAAATAGAAAGTAGTATTATTTTGGGGATAATTTATTAACATGTTCTTAGCCTTAGGATTTTATACAGAAAATAATATTCTGTTCTATTAAATAATGGAATATCTAGTCAATTTTAAATGTAGTTTACCATCCAGCAAACAGTATCTTTAACACAAAATATTGGCCTATTAGCTCTATCCCTAGAGATTTATTTTGGTTCCTGTAGCCAGAAGCAACAATATTAGGAAATAATCTTTCTACATACTGAAGGACAAAACCTTCCCTACCCTCATGAGAACAAATGAATCATGAATATATTATGATGGATAAGTTACTTTTATTGAGCAGGTAAACCTAGATTCCTGCAGTCTCTTTTTAAAACAGGTCAGTGTTATTTCAAGCTGCACTTTAGTGACTGGAATTTTAGTTCTGGGATGTAAATCGAAAAAAGGTACAAAAGTTTCACTCAGGTAACCCAACAAGGAGGAGCATCCATCTGAATAATGGATGATATAATAATGAATCTTAACTAGCTTGGAAGTTGTATGTGTATTACTTGTACAATAAACAAGGTTGATAAGGTTTACTGCAGACCCCTATGTAAGTTGAGTAACTTCTGAGTGCTCTCTACAGAGTATACACTAATGCACAATATGTGGATATGGCATAAAGTGATGATGTAATGTTTTAGGACTGCTTAAACCTTAAGGTAAGAAAATGAATGTGTTCATGTTAAAAATATTCATATACAATCAAAACCGTATCGAATTATTGCCAAATGCAATCCAAAACACCAGTACTCAAGGAGTGAAGATTGGTGCACGATCAAGGTATTTATCATGTGGCAATGGGACATTTTTTGTATGGGGATCATAAAAAAAAAGGAACTGGTTGAAACAAAATCCTTGACCTCATTGGGTGTGGTTGAAAACCACTGCTTTAGTCACACAGATCAGTATTTTATAACATAGTTTTAATTCAGATTTAACAAGTAAGAATTAAGGTTGTGGTGTGTGTTAATTGGTAACACAGTAAGGGAGGGTTACTGTCAAAGACAGGGCATTATTTTGATAAGGGTGCTGAGGGTAGACAAGAAGTGAATGAATCAGATGTGTGAATGAAACTGAAGCTTAAACAAAACAGAATTGTGTATTTGTATACATATATTTTTCCCTTTGGTGGACACACATCAGACCACTGGCAGCAATGGATTTAGAAATATGTTGTTTCTATTATTATTATTTAGCAGATGCCTTTATCCAAGGCGACTTACAGAGACTAGGGTGTGTGAACTATGCATCAGATACAGAGTCACTTACAACTACGTCTCACCCGAAAGACGGAGCACAAGGAGGTAAGTGACTTGCTCAGGGTCACACAATGAGTCAGTGGCTGAGGTGGGATTTGAAACGGGGACCTTCTGGTTACAAGCCCTTTTCTTTAACCACTGGACCACACAGCCTCCTAACCACTGGACCAAATAAATACATGGCCAAAAATGTAGAGCAAAAAAAAAAAACCATTACAATAAAATGTAGCATCATAGGATAAACAGATCTGTCCATTTCGGGAAAATGTACGACTTTATGCATAACTTACATCCTAAAGTAGTGTCATTTAAAAAAAAAAAATCCTTACTAATTATACCTACCCTAGACAATTGTTCTGTTTTAAAAATCCCTATAGAAAGCTGCTTAGCCTAAGAATGATTTAAAATTGGCAAGCGTTATATAACAATACATGGCTTTACAAACTTCCTGCATGTTAATTACAATTTTTTTTTTTTTTTTTTTTTTTTTGTAATTTGGAAAGTGGTTTTATTCTCAGAAGGTGCTTTGACTGCTGTGATGTCTATGAGTCCAAGGACATTCAGAGACATAAAAGAAACATGTTGCTTAAAATTTAGTTGGGCACTTATGCTTGAGCTTTCTGCTCCTTCCTATCTCCAGACTATCATTTCTCTCTACACCCCCCTCGCCCCCTCTGCTCCTCCACCACCGGCAGATTAGCTGTACCCCCCTCCGCTCCCTCGCTTCCAGCTCCCGCTCCTTCTCCACTCTTGCCCCTCAGTCGTGGAACGACCTACCCATGGATATCAGGACTGCTCAATCCTTAACCACCTTCTGGCACCTCCTCAAGACATACCTGTTCAGACAGCATCTGTAAACCTCACGGCTCTCGACTATACTGGACTATATGGCACCAATTGTACCAGTACTTGCATCAGCTTGTACTTGCACTGAACTGCTCCATAACTTGCTGTATTCTACTACTGCTCTTAAGTATAACTACTTCCTGTATCTTGTATTTGACTTTACTCTTATAGGTATCTGTATTCACGTTTTTTTTTGTAATTGCTCTTATTTGAAATCATTCTCATCCATTTATCATACTTACTACATGCTCATACTGGACTTTACTTGTGTAAGCAAATATGTTTAATATAAGTTTACTGCTGTTAGTCGAACCCGCTCTTACATGTAATTATTTACATATTCTCTATTTTTTGCTCTTATTTGAATTTGATATTTTGCTACTGATTTTATTGTACTTTCAACTGCTCTTATCTGTAATGTGATATTCTGTACTGTGATATTTTGTAACAATTGTAAGTCGCCCTGGGTAAGGGCGTCTGCTAAGAAATAAATAAATACTTAAATAAATAAATAAATAATTTAAATGTTTATAATTTCTACATGTTATAAAACTTTTATCAGCATTATAAGGCTTGCTATGTAAATAAAATGTGCCTCTTTTAAATGCAAACAGTTAGACAGAAAATTGCCACACAGATTAAATGACAGTTTCATCAATATGTGAAGTTGAAATTATATGCATGCACACAGTATATGAAAAACACGCTAGGAAATATAATGAAGTGGTTCTATATTTACTTTGTATTTCCCTGCCATTGTTAACACTGAATAAAACATTAAAAAATTAGGAAAGAGATGATAGAAATACACAGCAAATACATATAGACAGTAAATATAATCTTTTAACTTACATAAAAACACCAAGGTTACACATTGATATACATGAAGTAATCTATGTTGGTTTTCCCCCTAGAAAACTAAATGTATAAAATATAGATTACTTCTGTACATCTGTTGCTATATATCAGGACTCTGTTTTAATGTAACGTTCTCACAAGGATCCTTAGATTTTGTTAAGCGCACTTAAATATTAATTCATATTTGTCAAAGTGCATTTTATACTATAAAAAGTAATTATGAAAATAACAAACACTGCTTTATCCCTAAGAGCATCATTCAGCTGACTTCTAGATATGCTTGAAAGTCTTAATGCGCTACCTAATACAAGGAAGCAGACTTTATTGTTTAAATTCCAATTACTGTATCTGTCATTGTGGTCAGAGATTAATTGACTTCCTTGCCTTCAAAGTGTCTGGGACCTGTCAGAGTCACCTTGGTCAGGTTAATAGATGGCTTCTGTAATTTAAAATGAAAATGTCAATCTAACAAAGTGTGCAACATAACTATGTCCATGGTTAAGATACACGATATCAGGGGTGACCCTCGGGCGAATTCAAGAGATGGTTGATAAACTAGATAAAATGAGTTGGTTTGAACTATGTTGCAGTCCCTATACAGCTGTGAGATTTAAATATAGAGGCTTGTCCATTGAGAAGCAATGGATCTCCGCATTTAAAAATACCGATCCGGAGCTCGACACCGCCTGAATTAATGAGAAATTATATTAAACAAGCAGATTTAATTTACAAAAGAAAAATATATTTTCTGGAAAAAGCCTTAAAAAGAGGGGAGCGACTTTTACGCCAGTGCGACCTATAAAACGATTTTTACGGTATACAGTACTGGTAAGAAGGCCAATAGCTGCCATGGTAGCTATGGTAGTCAAATCCATTTAGACTATGTGTGGCAATAGCAGGGGAATGTAATCAGGTATCATGCTTCTAAAAGCAATCTAGTATTGAGTAGCAAGCGGCTTTTCTGTATGCTTATTATGTTCAAGCCTTTCCCATGAAGTTGCCAAAAGATTACTAAAGTGTCAGCTTTTGACAACATTTAAAACAACCAACAGTAACATAATTCGACAGCTTTAAAAAGAAGCCTGCAAAGACTTATGACATGTCTTTGTTGTTACAAGACTGTAAGCATATGTATTTGTAAAGGGAAATGCATCTTTGTTACAGAAGATCATCTTATCCAGAAAAAACCTCAGCTAGCACATCTGTTGCCAATTACAAGAATTTCAGTCCTTTAATCCTCCTGCATTTTTGGTCGACACAGCTCCTGTTCCAAAGCCCTTGTCATTGTTTATTTCTTTTTCTTTCTTTTTCTATATATTGCCTTTAAATATGCACATATCCTGTCACTACGCTGCATTTGCAACAATATGAATGTTCTTAATATTAGTGTGAATACAAAATGTATAAAGAATATGTGCAAGGCAGATTTTGTGAACCTACTCTTTTCTGCAGAAAGAAAACAAATTATACTTTTTTATTCCAAAGGAAATGTGTTATTCTGTTTTCTGGTTAAATGTTTCATCCCATTTTGATATTGTATATACATATACTTTGAACATTAAAATCATGGACAAGCTGTAAATAGAAAGATGACATGTTTGAGAACACTTTTGACTTCACAGGAGGACTTCAGATTTGTGGTAAATCACCAGGATGTGATGAGTGAAACAGGAGATTATATATAATGTGAATCTAAACAAGAGGAATACTGTATTAGTTGACTATAGCTGTGATATTTCCTATTACCATGTTATACCAAATAATTTTAAATGATGGGACTGGTCTTGCAGTTTGAATGCTGACAAAGTGGATTAGCTCTGACCCAGGTGAGGATAACACCTTCAGAGAAAAAGTGGTACTGATAATCTCAATTCAGCAATCAGAGCCAGAACGAAATGCAGGTTCAAATAGAATCAGGTGAGATCAATGCATGTCGTTTGTGAACTCAATCAAGATATGAGGGTAAAAAGAAACAACTTCCTTTGAGAATTAGTGTTTGATTAAGAAAGCGAATCGGCATCACGTGATCAAAAAAAAAAAACCCAAAACTAGAAGCCCTATATTATAATGCTACAACTGTAAACACATTATTGTTATTTTGTTATTTAAGTTCTGTTGAAATACTCTATTTCCGTCATAATTACAATAAATAAATACAATAAAAAAAAGTGTGTGTTTAAAAAATATAGTAAACTTTGTTTTGAAAACTGTCTAAATTGCTTAGGGCTAAGAATGAAAAATCTGCAGAAAAAAGGAGCATTTTTAACATGGAAATTGCCAAAATAAATGGGCGGCTGGGTGGTTAAGGAGGAAGGAAAAGGTGGAGAAGTCTGTGGGGTTTGAAGGAAGACAGGATGAGAGATTCATAGTATGAGAGTTGACAAAAATGAGGACAGGTGGGGAAGTATAGAAAATGGCTATTATTCCCCACAAACTTTGCTTTTGTGACCAGACAGTGATATTTTGAAATTTACCTATTTCCAATGAGAAAACGGGCGAATTTGTGTCTTTTCGTTCACATAAAGTCAGAAAAAAACAACATATGAATCCAAATTAACATGTATTTATACTAAAGTAATACAAAAATGACTACAAAAGATTTAGAAGTGAGTAGTTTTTCGAGATTTACAATTATACTGTAAATCACTTTCACGAATCAGCCCCCAAATGTAGTCTCCCATCATGTTCTCGTTATACTGTCCTTGGTAGCGGCGTTCAAAGTCCAGTATATCCTGGTGGAAGCGCTCGTCTTGCTCCTCCGAGTACGCTCCCATGTTCTCCTTGAATTTATCAAGATGAGCATCAAGGATATGGACTTTGAGGGACATCCTACAGCCCATTGTGCCGTAGTTCTTCACCAGAGTCTCAACCAGCTCCACATAGTTTTCGGCCTTGTGATTGCCCAGGAAGCCCCGAACAACTGCGACAAAGCTGTTCCAAGCCGCTTTCTCCTTACTAGTGAGCTTCTTGGGGAATTCATTGCACTCCAGGATCTTCTTTATCTGTGGTCCGACGAAGACACCGGCTTTGACCTTTGCCTCAGACAGCTTAGGGAAGAAGTCTTGAAGGTACTTGAAGGCTGCCGACTCCTTATCTAGAGCTCTGACAAATTGTTTCATAAGGCCCAATTTGATGTGCAGTGGTGGCATCAGCACCTTCCGGGGGTCCACCAGTGACTCCCACTTGACGTTGTTCCTCCCCACAGATAACTCGGTCTGCTGTGGCCAGTCCCGCCTCACACATCTTAGCAGATGCTTCCAAGGAGTACTTTTTCGCTCTTGTCTTGATAAATTGGCCGCAGACATAGCAAAATGCGTCTGCCGGATGCTTGCAGCCTCTTGATGCCATCTCAGAAAAATGCAGATATGTATCCACTTAGGCAGCTGGAACTAAACTGAACTGGTGGGCTTAAGGCCCCTGTATTTATACTACTATTTATATTACTGGAAAGTTCTAGAAAGTTCTAGAAGTTACTCCAAGTTTACTCAGCACTGAATCTATATGGAATGTTCTGGAAAAACAGGTAAATTTCAAAATATCACTGTCCTGGTCACAAAAGCAAAGTTTGTGGGGAATAATAGCCATTTTCTATACTTTTGAGGCATAAGCAATTAGGAAATAACACTTACTACCCAGGAACCAAAAAAAAATAAAAACTTGTTACACGGTGTAATGATCTAGATCAGAGGGGAATTTGTATTTCTTTCATCTCCGCTCAGCAGCACATAAACCAGTACAGGATGAGTGGAGCGTAGAGGACAGCCAAGGCCGGACAGGGGCAAAGTGAGTCGGGTGGGAGACGACCGGACAGAAGGAATCAAGAGTTGTGGTGAGAGACAAAGACAGATTCCTGGTAGCCGAGTCAGCTGAAAGCAGGGAGAATGATTCAATAGGAGGAAGAAGGGAGAGAGCAGAAGTAAAGGTTGTTGAGGAAAGGGAGTTCAGATTGCAGTGAAAAGAAAGAAGGGGTAGAAATAGAGGGTGGGGAGGACAGAAGAAGTAAAAAGGAGATGAGAAAGTGATCAGAGAAGATCATGCATGATACATTGGGCTGATGCAATTACAATGGTTAAGAGAGCAGTACTTCTCATTTTTATATATGTTGGTGAAGTACATTGTTTTATGTTTTTAGTGTTATGTTTTAAAAGTTTTCCCTGTACCCACTGAGAAATATTATATATTTGAAGGTGATGTAAATTACTTGTCTTTATTTTGCAGTTGCCTAGATCCACAGATGGAAGTATGTTTCTTTTCCAATTAAACGACTAACTGTACAATTACATCTATAACACTTATCAGGAGGAAACACACGGTAATATAACAAAGTAAATCAATGCTAGTTAATGATAATGCAATAAACCCTTTCAAATTGGCAGGGTGGAGCGTTATAGTTTATGTGGAGTGTATGATGATATCCAGTAGCTGTCCTTGACCTTCTGAGGAAATTGAAATGGTTCAATTATATTTTTAATACTCTTTGGGGTAACTGGAGTATGGTTTGTCTCAGATAAAGTTGAACTTGGTCACTCACAGTATATTATAGTCCAGAGGTTCCCAACCGGTGTGCCGCCAGGGCTGCTCAAGTGTGCAGTGAAATTTCAGAGGCAGACAGTATAACACAAAGTCACGGCTACTGATAAGTAAGCAAAGTAAACAAGCTTTATCCAGTTAATAAACTTTATTTAAGCAAATCTAAAAAATTGAATGGTTTAAAAGGTACCAAAAAACGTACTGTACCTTATTTCTCTTTCTAGCAAAGAACTCTAAACTCGTCAACACAATGAGCCCACAACGCAGGACCATCCGCATTACGCTTTGCATGGTCACCCATGGCAACCTGAGAACTTTCTTCCATTTTACGTCCAAAGTATACCCTTTTTACGGGGTAGCCCTACACTGTCAGAAAGTAAATGGAATCATATAAATATAAAATGTTAATCAATTTCCTTGGATCTTTTTTTCAAATCTCTAAATCTCAATCTGGTCACCTGTGGCAAGAGTTTTGTTTGTGTTGACTATGAGTTACACCCAGCAATATATCAGTCAGCTCAAATGATGCGCTGGAGGGTGCAGAGCGTCCTTATTGTAGGAAAACAATCATTTCTAATTTACTTACCAATGTGTATAAAACATGTAGGTAAGCAGTTTTATTCTTACATTTTTGTAGTTTACAGAAAAACAATACATTCAAACTGTCTTTTAAAAATAAATAAGTAAATAAATTAGCTTAGAAACAAAAAATTAATGAACAGTTAATTCAACAGTAATAAGTTCTTTAAGCTAGTTTGTACTCTCTTCAGCCCCTTCTCTACAGGTGCACCTCAAGGATCTGTTTTGGGGCCCCTCTTCTTCTCACTCTACACCTGTTGCTAAGCATTCTCATCTCCTCTTTTGGCTTCTCCTACCACCTTTACGTGGACGATGCACAGATCTTCCTCTCCTTTCCATCCTTTGACTCCCACATCTCCTCCCGCATCTCAGAATGCTTCATGCACTATGTCATTGTAGGTATAACTTGTTGTAATCTTAACTTGTTGCATCCTAGTTCAAGTTGTTTTTTAGTATTATTTTCACTTTCAATACACTGTAATTAAATATTAAGCTTGCATTGTAACCCTTTCCTGCCCCATAACCCCAGTGTCGTCTTGGATAAAGGCGCCTGCCAAACAAATAAATAATAATATGTCATGATCATCAGATTTTCATCATAAGGACAGCTCTGAATTTTCAGCCATGACAGGGTATCTATGCTTCTAATATACTTGTTTCTTCTTATTTGGTCAGAAAATGTCTAAGTTTCTAAGGTTTACATAAACCAATAAGTCATTTTTGCTTACAATCGTCAGTCGGCAGAGAACAGAAATAGATCTATGCTGTCTAAATGAGTGATAATGTTGTACATAAGTCTGGAGGCAAAGTTATCAGTATTTGTACCTACAGTATGCTGAGAAAATCTGGAATGCATGCATTTCTGTTAGCTCTGCCAATCTGAGTCTGTGTAGTCAGACTTGATCCTTTAGGCTAACGTTGTGCCTAAAAAAGTACTGGACATATTGCACAAGCTGTTGGTATCCCTTTGGGCATCACTAGTGGAAAGCCTGTCATCTGAAATAATATAAATTCACCTTTAATGTCAGATTCCCCTTTCAATGCTTTGTGTCTTGTGGATTTCTCCATTTGGCCATAGGACAAAAGCTGTCAGTATTCCCTACACACTGAAGACATGAAATATAATACAATATTTGACACATATAGATCACTCAATTCTCATTTGGAATACTTTCATGTGAAGGTGCAGTGATGATTTATTTTTTATTTATTGTTGTGTAGCGTCCCAATGGAATGTGATTGATGGACAACAGAACTAGGACCTGTCTCTTATCTCAGGTGCTATCATGGGATCTAAATCACAGGTTCAGTAGCACTGTCCCCATGCAACACTGCCTTTTGGAATTCATAAGAATTCAACAGAAATAGGCGGGAGAGTTACTCTGTATTTACAAAAAAGGGGGAAAATAGTGGGGTTGCACAGTGGGTGTTACCCAGGCTAATTATATATGCATTTTGGGGTTGTACTGAAGAACCGGAGAGACGACTGGTCAAACAGAAAAGTGACAGTCGACCTTAGAAACTGAGAGTTTATGCTAAGCTTCAGGTACATACAGATTTAGCCCCACATTCATTCTGCTTCGTGATTAAATAGATTAAATAAATAGACCACAACTTTATATGTTTGTGTGTGGTTAAAGTTTATTTATTGCACAAAACTATCAATCAATCCATCAATCTTTATTTTATATAACACCTTTCATAGTAGACCACCATCACAAAGCGCTTTACAAGCGCTTTGGTCTTAATGATTTCAGAGAAGTATTTCACCCTGGCCACGGCAAGCGCATGCCTGTAGCTCGTGAGATGGTCGGTCTAGATCTCTCTGTAAACCGTTAGTCCAGACGACCTCCACTTACACTCCAGCTTGTGGCAGGCAGACTTAAGCAATCGAAGTTCGATCTTTCTTGACGGTTCTGGTTGTAAGCTGGGCAACAGTGTCAATGATATGAGCAAGGGTGGCGTTGTAGAGAGTCACCGCATCATCAACTGGGAGAGTACCATTTAGAGGGGATGCAGAGACACATTCTGAGAGTTTCAGAGGATTCAGCAGATTCTTGAGATGGAAGGAGATAACAGTATCAGTAGCAGAGGAAGGAGCAGGGAGATTAATATTAGCAGTGATTAAGAAATGGTCCGAGAGAGAGAGAGATATCTGAGATGGAGAGATTGGAGATATCAAGGCCCCTGGTGATGAGCAGATCCAGGGTGTGTCCTCGGGTGTGAGTGGGGACGTTGACAGATTGAGAGAGTCCAAGACAGTCCAGAATCATGTTGAAGTCAGTCACTAGGGGGGAGGAAGGCAAGTGAACATGAATGTTGAAGTCACCTAGGAGTAGGATTGTGTCAGTAGAAGTGCAGACAAAGGAGAGGAATTCTGAAAACTCGCAGAGTTGCTATTAGGTGGACAGTAGATAACAACAAGGGTGAGGGACATGGGAGAGGGGAGCTTGATGGTGAGATGCTCAAATTAAGAAAAGGCAGGCAAAGAAAGAACTGAGGAAGCGAGCACAGAATTTGCAATAACAGCAGTGCCCCTGCCTCAGCCAGTGAGGTGAGGTTTGTCAAAGAGGGAATAGCCCTTTGGGGTGGCTAGATGCAGCGAGTGCATGTCGTTTACAGAGTGCCAGGTTTCAGCTAGACAGAGAAGATCAAGATTGGTATCAGTTATAAGTTCACTCAGAA
Source organism: Acipenser ruthenus (assembly GCF_902713425.1). Lineage (NCBI taxonomy): Eukaryota > Metazoa > Chordata > Actinopteri > Acipenseriformes > Acipenseridae > Acipenser > Acipenser ruthenus. The sequence continues at coordinate 57,696,153 of NC_081196.1, forward strand.
GCAGAGATTTGTTAGTCAGAAAGAGCGAAAATTGAAAAAGGAGATTTTCAAGTTTGTAGCAGGCAGCGTAGGGGAAGAAGGAGTTAGTAACGGTATGTGCAGCAGGTACTTACCTGTGTTCATTCTGGGAGTGGAGAATGAGTGAGCCCACTTTGTCCAGGGGATCCAGACGTTAGGTGTCAAGGTAGGAATGAGGCCTCTAGAGGCCATTGGGAGGGATTTGCTAAAGGTCCTCGCTCCACCTGTCCTCGGTCTGACTGCCACAGCTCAGACTGCCCTTGGACGTGTGGCCTTTAGACGGCTGGCTATGTTAAGATACGATAACGTTAAGTCTGCGACACAGACCCACAAAACTATAGAAATTGGAGTTATCACACTGCAAGCTACCTTTTACAGGTGCTTCTCAGGTTGCTAGGATACGGTCTGTCTTGTATCCTCAGAACAATCATCTGGGATGAATGAGCTCAGTGGTCTATCAGTTTTAGTTTTGTATTTTTAAACAAAATCAGTAGCACTAAAGAATCAAAATTAAAAAAAATAAATAAATAAACAAAGCACAATCAATACTATGATTAGATGCATAAGTTCATCGTATAACATTACTAAGTTTCTCTATAATGTGTTCATGGAGAATCTCAATTACCCAGGGTGTCATTTTTGTAGCACTAAGCAACTTTAACGAAAGATAACTATTATTTGCCCTACTTTCAGTGCATTATTCTTTAACCTTGTTTTTACTTTACTGTACTACACCCAAGTGCAAACTTTTATTAGGGAATGCCATGCATTCTGCAACTTGTCACAAGTCATTGTGCCAGTTTTGAGATTATCGTGTGCTTGTAAATTTCCATTCCTGAAACCCTTCTTAAAGTCTGAACAGCCTGGGAGTGCTGAGATGCTTATCTTGCCGAGTTATTGAAAACAGTACTGCATGATGCCTGAGCTGTAAAACACAACACAAATGCTGATTAGCTTTTTTCAAGAGAATTAAAGTGCCCAAAGCATTTCGAAGATGAGATAAGCACACAATATCAGCATTTGACAAAAATCAGCTGGGCAGTCAGCATGCGTTACATCTAATAAGATGATAAGAAAACTTTGGGAACAAGAAGTGGCCGTTCGGCCCATCAAGGCTTGGCCTATTGATAGCCCACCATTCCTCCTGTTAGGTTGATCTAATTTGATAGGACAGAATCTAGTCATTTTTTAAATATGCCCGGTGTTTCAGATCCTACTCCTTCACCTGGTACGCTACTCCATGCATTTATAGCTCTCTCTGTTAAAAAGTGTTACCTGCCTTCCGTTCTAAACTTACGTTTACATGATGCATTATTAGATGGTATGTGGTGTGAAAGTTTAATTAAAACAAAAAGCAGTTTTGAATGTTCTAATCATAGGAGTGTGGAGTAGTGGTTAGGGCTTTGGGCTCTGGACTCTTGACTGGAAGGTCGTGGGTTCAATCCCAGGTGGGGGACACTGCTGCTGTACCCTTGAGCAAGGTACTTTACCTAGATTGCTACAGTAAAAACCCAACTGTATACATGGGTAATTGTATGTAAAAATAATGTGATATCTTATAACAATTGTAAGTCGCCCTGGATAAGGGCGTCTGTTAAGAAATAAATAATAATAATAATAATAATAATAGGTAGTCTAAGGTGGCAGAGACAGGTAATGAAAGCAATTCATTGACAACTGCAAACAAGGAGGGACAGAACAAGCAGGATGGAGAAAAACAGCATTGGAATTTACTGGCACAGCATTACATCTTAATGACAGAATTAATACATGGCACATGAATGCAAACATGTTCAGTAAATAAATGTAACACATGCATTTAAATCGCTTGGACACTGTGTTAAATAGACAATTACTTTCTTGCCAAAAGTATATGCAATCACTGATTAAAGAAAAATGTGTGAGAGAATAGATCATGTTAAATGTATATTTGTCTACTTTGTTTCTTGGGTCCCTTTTGAAAACAAGCTGGATGTGCTAATTTAATACGATTTTCCTGGTGTGTATGTTTAAAATGATTTGTTTTCATTTAGTATTCTATAGACATGTAATGTTCTGATAGGACACAACTATGCAATGTATTGACATTGTAACTCATTTCTCTCAGACTATGTGCCGCATAAGCTAATAGGAGTTGGTATTAAAAGAAAAATGTCGAATGCCTCCCAATTGCTTGGTATTAAAACAAAAATTTCAAAGCACCGGAAAAGGGTATTTTGCAGTTTCTCTAACATAGAGCTTTGTAAGGGGTAAATGGTATATTGTAAATTGGCATTACTTTGGGGTCCCAACCAAATCCCTACTGAACCCTATCTATTCTGGAAACCGGTATGATTTGTAAGTCTTGCCTCCTAAGAATTTTTTGTGATTTATTTTTTTAATTTATAATCAAGTATGTTGCATAAACACACACATGTGCTGTGGATATGGTACATCTGCAGTACAACCTTGGTTTACACAGAGCAATAGCAGCTTCTAACTACATTTATACTCAGCATGGAGCTTACAGAACAGTAACTGAGGCACGTCTGAACATTTCACCCATCAACTTTTGACGCTGTAGGCTGTCATAGCTGGGTAAAAACAGCAGAAAACCCATTTTGAGAAAAACTGTAAAACCTATTAATAGTGCGGTTAAAATGAATCAACCTTTTTGACAGCAATTATTAGATGAACTAAAGTCCATTTTCTTTTTATTATCAAGCCTTCCAGAATCGATCCCCAAGCCTTATCACTTACATTCTGGGGTGATTCTAGTCCCTTGGTTACATGGTGCTGATATGGTGTATGAACTGGTCACCATGCTATTGCAGATAGGAGTGGTTCCATTAGATATATGGTCACAATGTGTTCAACAATAGGGCCCTTTAGTTCAGTGTTAATAAACACCCTGCATTTTCAGTGTTAATAAACACCCTGCATTCCCTCCATTCACCTGTGGCTTCAGTTTGATTACCTGTACGTCGATTGTTAGTGCTAGGATAAACAAGGAATTGTCATGTTTGGGTATTGTTTAAAATTCAGACAAGTATTTGAATATTCTATAATTTGCAAACGGTAATCAAATCCATTATATGTAACACTGTATTAAATTAGGAAAATATCCCAACAGTAACAATATGTTGTGAATGCTCTGATTTGATCCACTGAGAGGTAGGGTTATATTTAGTGTACATGGTTTGATTTTTACTGATTGGGAATTTATTCCTGTCTCAATCATTGATGGGAATGTGGGGAATGTGGAAATTGCCTGCTTATCAAGCTTGTTAATAACCATTAGGCAGACAGTAACCATACAGGCAGTTGTAGTTTCCTGCCTGAAACATCATATCGATTTATATTATGGATTTCAGATCAGATTATATTCTACTTTAACAATTCAACTTCCCATTAATATCGCAAGGTGAAGCAGCATTTTCCCTGACACCATTTCACCTTCACTAGAGCAATAGGGTAATTTTCTACCTCTTTAAAAGCACTATTCACGAGAAGGACCCTCACACCAGCCAATAATACCTGTCAGGAGATGTGATTCATCTGTTCAAAATTAATCTTTGCTGTATCTACAAAAAAACACCATCTTAAAAACTGGCTCTAACTGATGAGTTCAATAAAACTTAAATGTAGAATCGGTAATTCAACCTTTCAGTCTGCCACTGCAGCCTGAAAGACTTTAAACAGCAATGAATCTCTCTGGACAAAAAATAAAACAGTGTACAATTCTGTCTCCTGAATAAAAGCTGCCCTGCTCTATAGTGAAGAAATCCCATCCTTTTTTAATACTATTGGCTGCACCAGCTCTATCAGCCACTGACACTATTCCATTGACACGATTCCATTAGTTACCCAGCTGCTGCTTCCATGGTCACCTCATGGAAATAAATATGCTGCTTTCACTTCATCCTGAGCCATTGCGTCCTCTTTGGGGCGCTAGTGTAATAGAGCTTGTTTGTTCATCTCTTTGTTTAGTATTATGGCAAACAAACAATCAAGTAAACAAGAAAGTCATCCCCTGCCATGGCTATAAATTACAAATTAGAGCTATTCCAAATTATGAAAAAATCTTGAATTTTTTATCTTTATAATTCGAAACTAAGGTATTGGCAAGATTTAAGCCTGAAATTGCCAAATCAAGCAGAGTATTATTTTTTTTAGCTCTTCTGAGCTGTGAGTACTTTATTGTTCATAATTTAGTTATCAATGGGATTATATTTCTTCATTTGTATTTGTATGTAGAAATTGGGACTACACCCATTTGCCTGCTTATTTCCAATTAACTTTGAAAATAATGCCTACACAACCACAAGAAAAAAGAGCTGTTAACTTATCAGTGAAATAAGAGCTTTGCAAATAAAGCAGGAGGCAAAGGAATATTGCATAACAATTCTAAATGACTAGGGGTGCAGTGCGACAGACATGGCAGTGTCATGGGGAACATTACAATTTAACCCCACTTGCAAAGTCAGGGCAACCAAGGAAGACCTCAAGAAAGCAGGACTGTGTTATCAGGGAAAATTCATATATATATATATATATATATATATATATATATATATATATATATATATATATATATATAGTGGTAGAGTAGGGGAGGAGAGAAGAAACATGTAGTCCAGGGGATGATATGTATAGCAAACCCACAGATGCACATCTCTATTTTAATTATCTAAATCGATATAACATGTTTTTGGGAAATGCCACTTTTAAGATAATTAAAATACACATCATGTATCTGTACACATACTGAACGTTAGGGTGTACTTTCTATTCATTTCACTCTAGGATTGCATTCAGTCTATAATTAGGTTTAACTAGCCTAAATATCGTTCATTAATACTGAAAAATAATTCCCTCCCCCAGATTTATAGTTGTGTTTTTTAATCACTAACTGATTTACTAACATCATTAGTAACTATACAGCCAGCAGTCTTTATGCGTTTTTATACGAGGCACTGGGATTTTTATGATCTTAGAGGGTGTTGGTATATTTTGCTTTATTACAGTAATACTGGTGCAGGGACCAATGGTGTGCTTTGATGCATGACAATACAGTAATTGCAGCCTCCTATAACAACAGTATTGACAGCAATCTATTTTCACATGTGGAACCGCTTTACTGGTGTTTTATAGTTTATAACACAGAGCTTCTGAGTGTCAAAACCGTGTTAAGCACGAAGTCTAAAACACCTTTATCTAGACTCATACTTGCTGTGCAGCTGCTTTCATCTTTTGGCATCAAAGTTAAAATCTCAGTGTTTAAAATCCTACAAAGAATCTGTCAAAGCTTCAAAATAAAAGCTGGATGTGAACTTACCCCCCACCCCCCACCCCCTTCAGCATTTCTTTCAAAGCACAGATGCGTCACTCTCTTTAGGATGGTGAGGGGAGGAGGAGGAGAAACAGTAACAGAAGAGGGCCCTACCAGCGCTGTCATTGTATTTAAAATGAGTCTGCCTGAAGATTGTCAGGATATCTGCTGGTTCTGCCGCGGTGAGCAGGAGCTCCCTGGAGACTGCTGGGAGGGGTTGTGGTGTAGGAAGGCTTATAGGTGACTGCTCTCTTCTGCCTGCGCTCAGAGGGGGACTTAGCCACCTGCTCTAGTGATGCAGAGAGGCTGTATCTTCCAGTAATCTGATTACTGCTTATGAGCCATCCTTCTTATATCTCTGCGTGGTTACTTCGGCTTCAGCATGTGCATCTGTGTAGTGCAGACTGGAAAAGGTAAAGCCTGGCAAAGGTGTTATATTGTTTTTATTATTTTCCTCTGATTTTTTTTTAAAGCAATCTGCCTTGGTGAACCAACTCATCAGTATATGTCATTTTGGACTTCTTTTTTTAAAACAATCTGCCTTAAGCAAAGCTTTTAAAGAAGTTTGCAGTTATTTTTATTCATATTGATTTCTCTCGAACTGTATTCAGTAAATGCTTATAAGCTATTGCCTTGGATGCCTTTTTATCAATTCAAGCAGTGTGGACTTGGTTTTCTAAATTATATATAGATGGAAAGCATTTAAGGAAGCTTATTGATCAGTTCCTTTGATTATTAACATTTGTCTGTAGCCACGTGTGTCTAACTGACTAAAAATCAAGCTATGCCTTGAAAGAAGAATGAAACATTCTGTATGTATATCATAACCAAACATTAATTTTGGAAATGTCAGCTTCGGGAAGAAAAGAATTTGATGTAAAACACATCCTGCGCTTGCGATGGAAACGTTTCAGCCATCCATCGCAAACCTCAGCCAGTAGCTGCCTTCCTCAGGACAGTTTTGAGCACTGGGGGCCAAGCCAGACTCGGCAAAAGAGCCATGGTCATGAGAGAAGTGTTTTTCGGAAAAAGTCTGGTGATGTAAATGGTTCGCTATTTTCCTCTCCCAGAAATGGTAGAGATGGGAACTGTGATAATGACCAGCAGCGGACTACGTTTTATGTGGAAGCAGTTGGGGAGATGTCTAGAATGGAATTTACACGGGAGGTCAAGCCCTTTGTACAAGAAGTCAAAGAAGAAGAAGCTGACTCGGACTGTGAAGAGACTGGAGAGGGTTGTGGGCAACGGTAAAGAACTTCTATTTTTAAAAGCTAAATACCTGTACAGCAATGGCCAATGGTTTAGCATCACCCTATAGAATTGCTTCACAAAGTCGATTGAAACCTGCTGAATAATGTTAGGTTAACATATTTAATTACATACCGCAAAATTTAACATGAAATACTGTACTACTATTATGCTTATTATGTTAGGGTTTCACTCAGATATGATTAAAATGTGATTTGTATCCATATTTACATAGTAGATAGCTAAGGTATTGCAGTGTTTTAAAATTTGAAACATGTTCTTTAGGTGCATTGTGTATCACTATGACTTTCTATTTGATCACATATACCATTGGGCATTTGTTTACATACAAGCAACATCAATTATAACATCTGATGTCTTTCATTGAAATTAACAGAAGATACTACTGCACCAATGAGACTTGAAATTGTGATTCTGAGAATGATCACAAATCACAACATGGAGATGTTAAAGTTTGTTACCAGAACTTTACAGTTCAAAGATGAAAAGGGGAGTTCTTGATTTGTTTATGGTATTTACTATATATATATATATTAATGAAAGCTGCAATCACTACATAGTATATTACAGGAATGGGAATCATTTCTACATGTCCTCAGAGCGACCTTAAATATATTTGTTAGCTTGTCCTTAAAATGAACCTTTTGAAAAGCCCAGCAGTATCAATTCATTCTGACTTTATTGCTTGTGAAGTAAAATAAAAAAAAGAGATCAGAAAACTAAAGTCGGCAGACTTTCCGAACATGTACTTGCTAAAGAGCTTGTCTTTTTGTGCTTTACTGCTGTCAAAACACAAAAGGCTTCATAGAAGCTTCATGAAATATGCAACAGAATGCATACACAGTTTTGCTTACCTAAGAAGTTACAATCCCTCTGACATTGTACTTAGCCTAAAATGCATAACATTCTCACCGCAATGTGTAGCACATGTCCGGCCCGCAAGGGACAACCAAGTGGCCTGCCAACAGGAATACCATATTCCAGATCACCCATCCTTCCTCATTACTGTGCCACAAAAAGTGGTTAAAAGACTGCTGAAAATGGTATAATAAATTTACCAAGTTACAGCCAGGTTACAGTAGTTTCAACTTGCATAATAATATAACAGGTCCGAATGAGGAATTATTTATTTTAAATAATTCATGCAATAGAAAAACGTATACAGTTCTAACATGTTGGATGAAAGGGAAAACTTCTGGATTCACAGACTTAAGACTTCCCCATGGACTGAACATGGAAGACAATGTATCATTTTAAGATTGGAACTCCACCTCAGAACAGTTTGTCAGTGTTCTTAGAACATTCATCTGTAAGTCACTGTGCAACTTTCAATCTATCTAGCTATTTCTACCATGCTATCTGAAGAAGCTGAAACATTGTAGCTAATTATTAAAATAGTGAGTTTTCAGTTAATAAATGACTTTTCTTCTTCATTATTTTTAGTGATTGATGAGTATCCTGTTGGATCCTGATTTTCCTTGGATATAGAGCTGTTTGGTGTTTATGAATTCTCTGTACTAATATATATGCAGTGATATCGGATGGCAGCGATCTGATGTAGGAGTTGACTGCTGAAGAGGACCAATGCCCCATGGTCTTGATCAGACGATGGCAGATGCGGGCTCTGGGTGGCTCTGTTCAGGATTCACATATATTGACAGGAGTTCATTGTGTGAACTTAATATTTTTATTGGGTTGATGTTGGTTGGGGGTGGATCTTAATTCCCAAATTTGCCAAAATGTAATCACTTTCTGAATGAATTACTGCAGATTGGTAAGAAAACAATGTAATAACTGTTTCAAGCCACTAGAGGCCCTCATATAATATAGTCGCCTACTTTACAAGAATGTTTTCTGGATATGCTTTGAAAGTAATGATGAGTCATTTATGATTTTTATAACAATTATTGGTTGTATTTGTATGGATTTTGGTCAATTGATTTTTGTTGCCACTGAGACAGATAAAAGTATGTGGATTAAAATAATTTTGGCCTAAATTGACCATAGTAATCATTTAATTAAGCAACGTAAATCTGAAAACTTGAACTGACATTTGAGATGGAAATAACACTGAAATGTTAAATTTCATATAAATTAATTAAAAGTAATGCTGTCATATATACATAGTGGACAATATCAGAAGATAAAAAACCCCTTCTTGAATAAGAAAGGACATTTATCAAGATGTCCTTTAGCAGATTGCAAAATCCACATTTGAAATAAAAGGTTACATATACATATTAATGAATAATATATTCTTATGCAATGTCTTGCATGCTTAAAGGGTACATCAGCACTACATGAAAGATAAAACATGAACTATCCCACCTTGCTGTTCCGAATGTATTTGGTCATTGTATAATAATCTGTATGCGCCCAAACATCTGCATAATGCCACACTGCTTGTCCAAAATTACTGTTCTTGAGCATCAGTCTGAGCGAGAAAACATGACTTCCGCATGCACCCTCACATGTACTCTGAACGTACCAGCGCATGCCCAATGAAGCGCTGTATTAGCTACATTACCTCTGTGTGGAAACACACTAGTCTGTGTGACAAATATGGCCTGTCTAATTTTCCATAAGGAAGGAACTTGTATCTGCTTTCGTTTTGTGTAGTAGACATCTTTCACACTGTACATGTTTCCTTCACATGTTGCATTTTGATGTATTAATGTTAACTTTGGTGAAATTCAAGGGGTCTGAACCAGGATTTTGCTATTTCCTAATTTCACCTGTCTATCATCATTGACTCCCTATTTAAATCCAGTCCACTTACTCTTCTTTGTTGTGGTTACTGCTTCATAACTAGATCTGTTGTTTGGAAATTAATTTAAAAAAAAGTTGATTTAAAAAAATATATATATTTGAGAACGTTAAGACAATGGTTTGATGAAATCATTACATGATATAAGGCATTCTAATGCCCTATTGTAATGAATACAAAAAAACCATAAATACTAGACAAATGTATTGAAATTTAAAAGATGAACTAAACAATAAGAAGGGCAATGAAATAGTTTTGTCATGTTTTTTTTTTTTTGCGTCTTTTACAATATGCTTTACCATGGGTCTTATAATGCTTGCCTATGCTGTACTATGCTTTATTACACTTCATCATGCTGTTACTGTAAAACTTTTTATAAGGGTACTTAAACATCACAGTTCATGAAGAGAGTTTAGTGCATTTCTGTCTTCAAGAAAGTATAGAATGCCAGAGAGGATCTAATTTAGTGATTTAAAAGATGATGGTATTTAGATTCGTCAAAATTAAGATCAATTAAAGAGCCCTCAATATTTTAAAATTCAATAATCATTAAACATATGCCAGTATTAACTTAAAAGTTTGTGGATTTATCTTTAGGGAAAACATTGTTTGGCCTGGAAATGATTAGAATTAAAGGATTCATCACCTGACAAGATTACAATGTACTGAAATAATAAGCTCTGTGACTGAGATGTCCCCAGCTTCATTTGTTTCCCCTTATAAAAGAACCCAGGAAGTTATTTCCCTTAAATCCAATTTCAATGGATTTATTGAAGTCTCCGAGGTATTGATAAGTGTTTATTTGTATACTGTCTCAATCCACTTGACTTTCTTTATGGATTATTATTTACTTTGAAGAAAGGAAATAAGGTCTGGTATGCTCAATAAGAAAGTAATATGGCTTACATACATGCCAACAGTCCCTATATGATCGGGACAGTCCTGATTTCCTAGCAAATGTCCCGTGTCCCGATGCGTAGGATGAAAGTCCCAATATTTACACATAGAAAAAAATTCATTTATTCTGCACAGTAAAGTTAGTGAAAAACACACACTGTGCTCTTCATGCGGCTGACACATCTGCTGATCACTAACTTATACAAAGGTAAGAACGCTTCATTATGTCTATTGTTACTGTCATGATGGTCGTGTGGTGTTGAGTTGCGGGGATACGTCTATTATTATATGATAGTGTTTTTTGCGTATGACCCCTCACATGTGTATGATGTGTATAACTTGACTGTTGTTAATGTATCCTTTTCCAAAGCTACTGTATGTAGCAGTACACTTTTAGATTTGTATACATATTAAACCCCCAAGGCTTAGGAATAAACCATTATTCATATCATGTACAAGCTGTGAACAGTCTACCAACTTCATATGTGCATCTTTGAATCCTACAATCTGCTTTCAATGATGGGTAAATACTGAACAAATGAATATTGGATTACCTGACGATAGTCCATCTCAACTCAAACCCATTTTATCATTTTTTCAATCAGTCCCATTAATCTGTCAGTTATGTTCCACCTTGTTTTTGACCTAGTACATAGCTATATGAAATGTCAGGCTTAGGAGAATCTCATATTGAACTGACAACACATTTGTATCACCAGTCTTGATCCATTTTTTAACATTAGTGTGCAATATCAAGAGTTGCATTTTATTTCTTCTATTTATTCCCCCTAGGACATCACTGCCATTAGGAAACCTTGTTATTGGCAAATCTAGAAATCATTGGTGTAATTTACACAGGGGACATGTCCCCCTCACTTTTTTTATTATTTCAGATAGAATGATGTCCCCCCCACTTTGCAATGTATCAAAAAAAACTAAGATCTGAATTTATATATTTTAAAGAGTATATTAAAGTAGCAAGTAGCAATGAATAATTCAATATGATGCCACTAAATGTTTTGCTGACACATGTGAGTAATAGAGCTTTAATGTACATTTCACATCAGTTATATCAGATATACATGACTATACTGCGAGGATTGACAGTGTTCATAAGTTTAAAATGTCTGCAACTATGACACTTTTTATTTCCTGGGGGAATGGTCTGCTGTGTGTGTATACAATAGCCATGAATAAAAAGGTGTTTTTAATAGCCACTAATAGTCATGACTTGAATTCTGACTTTTGAACATAATGGCCTTATATTAAAATGAATGCAACGTGACAGACAACAGCTTCCAACAGTGAATAACGAAACCCAAAATAAATAGGTAGACTATTATAATTCACCGCGACCCTGTAAAGGAGTAAGCGGTTAATGATAATGGATGGATGGATGGACTATTATAATTTCTCACTATTTAAGTCTGCTTTGAAATGTACTGCTTTGCACAGATAGCATTATGCCCATTGTGCAAAGCCGCACTGTTGGTAATGTATTGTCTTTGTAGTCTATAGCCGACCTCAGTGCATGTGGTTTGAATCGTATCTCTTTTTTTCTTTTACAAAGAATGTTAACCTGGTACATCAAATGAGAACAAATTTGCATAACTATGAAATATAAGATTACAGCTTGCATTGCCTTTGCTGGAATTTGACCCCCAGCAAGGGGTTTATAAAGTGGCTATTTTTTCGCTCTACCATCTGTTGCTTTTTTTAAGAATATACTGAATTCTACTTATTACAAAAGCCAACACCCTACTGGTCTGTATGGGCTTTCTAGTTTTCATTTATATTTTAGGGTACATTATTGAACGATCCCACTGTTAACGCTTTCTTCAAGAAATATAAATGTAAGACATTACAAGAATTTTAAGTTTATAAATTAGGGCTTTGTGTTTGGGCAATTACATTTCAAGACGCTGGTTGATTCTTGTTCTTAAGTGTAAGTTACACAAGAAAACAAAAATGTATCTGGCAACACCTTACTGGTATATTTCTATGCATTTAAATGATAATTACTTTATATTAGGATACAAATGCCCAGCTAAGCTACTTATTGTATTCACATATTATGGAGAACAATAAATATAACTCTAGATCACTACATATTTACCTTGTTTACTTATTTAAAGAAAGTCTGTACCTTGTAATGTCAAGGAACAGTGATTCTTAAAAAAAAAACAAAAAAAAAAAAAAACTATTAAAACTGCAAGAGTATTTTAAATAAATATTAATTAAGTCACTCTGTCAATCTGAGGGAGGTGGTCTCGGTACGGTTGCCTCCGTCCTCAGTACGGTTCGCTTATTTTTGCTTCAGTGTGAAAAAAAAATGTTGCTCGGTTCAGTTGCAAACGAGCAAGTGCACCAAACAGGGTCGAACTCCCTGAAGATGATGCTACGTAAGCGGTAAATCCATGAGTGGGAAATATTCTAGGCTTGGAGTTGATGGAGTACTCTGGTAAAAATAAAGAAATGCATTATGTTAATTAATTATTACTTACCCTGAAACTTGAGATGGGTTTGAAGATATCAGCATCATTTCGTGTGCATGAATAAAAGTGTTCCATTGCTTCTTCTGCTACTGTAGACATATTCTATAATTCCAGTCATGTCGCCACCCGAGGGTAAGTCACCTTTGCCAGTGTTTTTAATGCCAGTGCCAATGCCATTTATTTTGTCCCTGAAATGTGTCAAATACTAAAGTATTAAAACACAAAAAAACAGGATATTCCCCATGGCTATAGACATTTTAAGTTCTCAGCATGCACTTCACGGAGGTGATGTGTTTTTTATGTTCTCAGTACTCTTGCTGATGTGTAGTGTGAAAGGGAAATGGTCTCAGTACACTTGAAAAAATGGAAGTGTGCTCAGTACACTTTACAAGTGTGAAATGATCCGAGTACATTTCCCCTGGAAAGAGCTACACTTGATAAGTGTACTGTACTCAGTACATTTACAAGTGACCCAGCGTGAAAGGGCCTTTAGACTTCAACAACCTTTAAGGCACTTTTTATCCCAAATAAATAATCCCATTCAAATTCTGCCATGATTTACCCAGCTTGTTTGATTTGACATTAAAAACTTTAAAGTGAAGAAAATAAATCTGTAAGTTACCTGCAGTACATTATTATCTATAGATAGCATATTTAAGCATTCCAGAGAATAACCTATTTAAAAAATCTATTTTATTTTCAAAGACTTTATTTGCATTATAAGTGGCATTAATACAGTTAGTAATCCAACATGACAGGCATTTTTTGAGACATTAGGTGCAGGCTGTAATACAATAATCATGAAGTAACAAAATCAGCAACATAAACTGGAAATGTAGTCATATATAAATTAGGGCTTCTGATTATTGGTTTCAACCGATAAAAACTGATGAAATACCCTGATACAAAAAAATGAAATCAGTGTATAGCCAATAAACACCGGAACATTACAGAAAAACAGGGGGGGGGGGGGGATAAAAAAAAAAAAATTCCCAGTGCAGTTGGACAGTGTCCCTCCTTCCTGACTTACTAAATCCACTCCAGCATATTTAACATATGTTGTTGGTAAACTAGATCACTTTCTGCACTACCACCTTGCTATTTTTTGTTGCGGTTCTGTGTGGAGTCCTGTGTTGAAGTCAACTACTCTACCGAGTCACTAATATAATGTGGCAGAGAAATAGAACAGGTTAGCCTTGTAATAACAAAATGTTCAAGTGTACAAAAATAAATAAATAAAGACTTTCCTGATTAAAATACCCTGCACAACAACTAACCAAAAAGTTAGACTACCACAAACTGTCTAGGCTGTTTTGTGCAGTACCGTATAGTTGATATATTCTTACAACAGTTGTAATTCCTGTCCTTTTAAGTGTCAATGCTACAGGCAAGAAAATGCCAGACTGTCAAGTATATATATATTTTTTTGTACTTATTTTTGAAGAGGGCTTTAAACTAAACTGCTTTTCTTTTGGTCTAACCTTGCTGCGTTGACAGTCTAATTAGATAAGGCTCTTTTCTGGAGCAGTCATTTTTTCTTATTATGAAAATGTACTGGGCTCTATGTAATGATTTAAATTGTACCTGATCTAAATCTTCTTGCTGTAAAGAATTAAATTGGACCAACTGTGTTGTAAATAGGAGTCAGGTTTAATCAAAAGACAGTATACATAACCCGTTAACTCTTCCTACATGTGGAGGTTTGATTGAATAGCACCATACAAATAAATATAATTCATGCCATAAGGAGTAAAGCAATCTCCCAGACTATAGAAATCAACATACCAATATATATGAATCTTTAATAGTTAGTAAAATGCATGGGCAGCACTATATTATTTACGTCAGTGGTATTTGGAACAGTAAAAATGAGCTCAGTGTCTTGTAGCACGATTTGTGCTACAAGAGGCTATGTGGTCCAGTGGTTAAAGAAAAGGGCTTGTAACCAGGAGCTCCCCGGTTCAAATCCCATCTCAGTCACTGACTCATTGTGTGACCTTGAGCAAGTCACTTAACCTCCCTGTGCTCCGTCTTTCGGGTGAGACGTAATTGTAAGTGACTCTGCAGCTGATGCATAGCTCACACACCCTGGTCTCTGTAAATCGCCTTGGATAAAGGTGTCTGCTAAATAAATAAATAATAATAATAATAATGATTTGTTATATTAAACAAACATTTTCAATATAATTTTACAAACAAAAGTGGTAATTTTGTTGTTGTTATAATAGAGAAATATGTAGCCATGGCTCATGCAGAATTTCTCTCGTCACTGACTTTAAATCAGTACTGAACTTTGAAGCCACAGCACAGTATTCAATGGATTATAAGGAGGCTTATAAAATCCAAACTAACGCAGATTTGTAAATGTCACAACTTTAGCGCAAATAGAAACACGCTTAGCTTTAGCTTTGAAGCTTGCATTGTCCATGTGGCCTTTTGAAGCCCATCAGGGGTTTCCAGTGTGAGTAAAATGCAAAGTAATCTTCTGCTTTACCGCAACACAGTGGAATTTGACTGTGTAATTAGATTTAATTAACAACTGACTCTGACATCTGACCTGACAGCCAAGCTATGATATGATGATTGGCAGGTGGTATGATGGTTGACATTTTGTTAGATAAGATCATGTGCACTGCAGGATTTTCTGTATGGATCTCCAATTCAAAATATGTTATAATATGATATCCAGAATACAGTAAAGATGGGAAAAAAAATATTTAAATAGCAAATAGAAGCTCAACATACAAATAATGATGTGCTTCAGATGAGTTATACAAGTAACATTGTAACATATCAATTACTCAAGTTATAGTTAAATTAAATAAATGAATACAATGCATTTGGCTGGATGTAATTTTGATGGATTTGTCAGAGATCTGAAGTAAATGAAATATATAATTAATGCATATAAAATGTGTATTACTCCATTTTCTCCTGATGAAGGAACCTGATACAAAATCAATTTAATTATGCAGAACTACAGGAAACGTGCATTTATAGTCTGCAGCCAATAGTCACTATGGTGTGTGGCAGAAGACAAGTACATATTCCGTTCTCACACAAGTGTTTTCTTGCTTTGCTAGTGTGGTACATTTCATCTTTGTAATAAATCATGGCAATTTGGAGTCTGGAAAATCAAAATATTGCTTGAAGCAGATATACGGTACAGTATGCTGTTCTGGATTTTTTTCTTAATCGTCCTAAAAATAAAATGAGTAACATCATTAGACAAGGGTACCAGAGGTGTACCCCCTGCCCTCCTTTAACAAATCATGTTACATCTGTAAAGCTGGAAAGTAAGCTTTATGACAGCCAGAATAATGGTAGCCATAACAGTTAACCCACTGAATGTAATCATTGTCAAGTTTTGTGTATTTACCTTTTAACCCTGAAATTAAATGCATTGCATTTTTGTCTTGTACAGAAAATTCTGAACTGTATGCTGGGGAATTTCAATAGCAAAACAATACTGCAGTTAGGATAGAAACTCATTGTTTGTAACCAACCATTTAAACCAATGTTCTTATAAGCAAGCTAAATGTGGTCTTCCATGTTGATGGTTCAAACCGATAATCTCTAAGCTTTGAAGTGGAGGTGAAACAAGTTTCGCTTCAACATAAAAGCATCAAACAATCTCAGTTGTTTTAAGATGTAGTATTTATCCTTACAAATATGTTAATCTATTTAGATAAAAAAAAAATCTTACAATTTTCTTTTTCAATGCACGTAGTATTTTTTTTTTTTATCCAACACATTTTTCATAGATATAGGGCAGTTCACAGCATTAATAGATATTCCTTGTAAGAGCTAACCGACAGTAGTGCCTGTGAGGGTATAACTTTGATGTTTTATTTATAAAGGTATATACTACTGTCTCAAGAATATAGATTTTAAAAAAGGATAAATAGCAAAGAACCAGGCATTAGGATATTACAGAAAACACCAGTGGACATGCAGGCTGGGGGGCAAGAAAACTGCAGTTTTTTTAGTAAATCTATTCTGCCTCCTAGGCAGCCCTCGAGGCAGTTTGAAGACACATTTTATTGAAAAGATTTTCACAGCAATTGGAAACCAGGGAAATTTCACCAATGCCTGAAAAAAAACTTCTGCATTAGCAGCAGAAACTAAATATTTTTTGTATTTATTTTGTTCTGTTTGGGATAGACCCTTGAACCAAAGGTATACAGGACCTTGTCTCTCTTATCCATATGTATTGCAGTGTTCCAGGTTGCCTGAATTTTTTCATCTCCTTTATTGGGACTTTCTTAGATTTTTCAATTACCCATTGATCCCATCCTAATGCACCATTGTCACATGTTCATTAAATAAGGAACGTTATGAAATTTCCATACATCTACAAAAAAAAACATGTATGCCCTGTTGTCCACTGAAACATGTAACATGCTGGCATAATTGAATCTGTTTTACTTCCCATCACCCCATTGATCTGCTGTTTTCTCTTCCTTGCTCCCTGTTGGCTCTGTCTACCTCTATGACTTCCATTCTCATTCTATCTTCAGTTGCTTACCTTTCTTTCTTCACTGTAGCAATGAATCGCTTTATTTTGGTGGGTGACTCGCCCTGCAGACTTTGAAGCAAAAAAGTACAAGTTTTTTCTTGTTGTGAATTGAAATACATTTGATGAGGATGTTCACAAGAAACTAAAAAATGTATTGGACAAATGAGGTTCTGATTATGTACGTGGACAAGGTTTTTGTAATTCAATTTGGAGGGATGCATGCAGATGATTTCCTGGGGATTATAACTTAAGTGTAAGAAATCTAACATGGAGGGTAGACTAAATCTAAAACTAAAGTGGATGTGCATTCTGAGAAGCTGCAAAATTTTGTGACCTTTACAGTTGGGGTTTCTCTTACGCAGCAACAAAAAATTCCTGAAATTTAAGATGCCGCAAAATGGAAGGAGAGATATATCCTGGGTATGTTTTCCCTTTTGGGAGGGAACTGAATTTAGCATTTCAACAAATCAGACCAACTGAAATAAAAGAGGCTGAAATCGCATAAACACCAGCATTAGGAGCAAAGAAACAACACATTTAGAAGCAAGGGATAAATGTTGGTATTAAAACACAAATTCATAATGTCGGCCAATTGCTTAGTATAGTAGTTTCCGCGTATAGGAACACCTCCTTTGCTTAAGGGAACACCCTTGTGGTGTAACAGATTGTTCCCATTGTAAATGCTCTGGCTAAAGGAACAGGAACATAGCTTAAAAGAACACCACCATGGCACCGATAGCGATTCATTCACAGCGGATACATTTACTGTTTTGTAACTTGATAATTCATCATCATCAAACTTAAATTAAAATTGTTTATTCAGTCTTTTCAAAAGCGACTTGTCATCGCGAGAGTCTTGAGGCACACTGATTGGTTTATCAAATCTTTCCAGAACTGCCGTCATATCATTGACTCAGTTTGTATTCTGATTTCCACATGTGCACCTCATTGTTACAAAATGGCATGTAAACAAACGGCAAAATGTGCCGTTGTTTCTCTTGCTACAAAAAGTTGGAAATTGTTTGACCTCTTGAAAAAATCCTGAATCAGACGCAAGTTGCTGAACAATTTTGTGTTTCCTGTTCTGGTGAGTTGCTTCACCATTCTGTTAAATAATGTGCATGTCTTGACTATTACTGCTGCATTTTTAACATGTGTAGGGGTGCTGTGTTAAATTAATTTGACAGTTTATTAACATTAATTTGTCTGTTACTTTATTATTATAGTTTATTAACAGACACTTGCCTATTGCTTTTCTTTTACTTATTCGGTTTATTTCATATGTTGATGCATGTGTGTCATGACAATACAAATTTATTTATTTATTTATTTATTCATATTGTGTTTGGTGGCTATCTCCATCTGAGAGAACACTTCGGCTATAAGAACACTTTGCTTGCTTCCCGAGAGGTGTTCTCTTAGCCAGGGACTACTGTATTAAAACAGAGAAGCTGTCAAATTAAATTTGTTTTAATACTGTACCAATATTTAGGAGGCGCACATACTTTAGACATCTTTCATAAGCTTGCTGTAGGAGCCACTAATTTTGAAAAGATTAAATTAAAGCATTGGGAACTCTCTTTATTGCTTAGCTTTGTTTGTTCAACAAAAAATATTTGTATAAAGTCACCAAAATAGTGCTTAGCCAATAAGGTTTAAACAGAAAATGAGCTAGTAGCACAGTATAAGGCATTTGTTACAGGCAGTAAAGAAAGCTCAAATGATTATGTTGTATTGTAGTTCTTTCTGTGGTGGTTGTCAGAGGGGTATTGATTTTCATTATCAGCTCTTCAGAGGCCTGCTACAAACAGTAACTAAGACTACAGAATTAATACCACTTGCATCAACTGTACTCTTTCTTTTGTGTTTTCCAGATTGTCTGTGGCCAGTTGGCCCTTGACACCTCAAACTGATATGGACTCTAGCAATCCTGAGGAGTTTTTCCAATCTGTGCAGCATGCTGAGCAAACATTCAGAAAGATGGAAAACTACTTAAAGCAGCAGCAGCTGTGTGATGTGATTCTGATTGCTGGAAATCGCAAAATACCGGCTCATAGGTGATTTTGTTTTGTTTTCTTAAAATTCTTTAACTATTTTATACTTAAATAATTTTGTAGTTGACAAAAGTCCACAATGATACAAAACAAACTGGCTTATTTTTTTCTTTCGAGTCTGCGTTTCAGTGATGTCTGCAATAATGGTTATTTATTCAAATATTATATGAGATGGGTAATATACTGTATAAATCTGCTTGCACCTTGTAACTAAAATAGTGACACACCGTCAATAATTAATATTCTATCATGAACTGATGTTATAACTGAAGTCAGTACTTATGTATCAATATTTTATTGCTCGAAATTAACAGTTCAACAGCAGTATATATTTCCGGACTGTATAATGTAGTTTTTTATGGATCAAACTATAGCACCGGAAAATCGTTGACTTTTGTTTACTTTATTACTTCTTGCACCAACTTTAAAATCTGAACCGACTTGTTTGATCTCTTCGTTGTTAAAGTCCAATTCAACCACACTCTATCCCAGCTATAGCAACTGCTGATTGGCTGCATTTGGTTCTAAAGACCGGGGCACTTACAGGCACTCTTGCCGAAGCCGAGCAGATCAGATCTAAATTGAGAGGACATTTTTAATTTATATGATTTTATTTACTTTTTGACACTGTTAGACTAATGTACAATTAGGGAAAAAACTAAATATCTAAGAGGACTGTAGTTCCACCTTTTAATGGCAGCTAAATTCACTTTTTTTTTAAATAACCTACCCTTTGATATGTATGCAGTTATTTAAGTCCATAATGTTATACTCTACAATTCTAAATTTTTCTTAATGTAATTTAACTTTCATTTTTAATGTTCCAAACTCATCATTTGAATTGAATACTCTTTACAAACAATGACACAAACATCAAACAGCAACACAAATACAAAATATTTCAATTTGACTGTTAAAAAATGTATTAATCATTACGCAAATCAGATTTGTATTGTCAGTAGCAGACACATTCCATATAATTGTAGCAACTGATGTACTGTTTTATTAAAATAACAACAAATAGGTTTGGAAAATCCACAGCCATAGGAAATGAATGTGGACGGAAGTCCGTGCCAGGAGGCCTGTGGTCTGTGGCCTTGAATGAGCTGCAAAATGTCGGCTGCAGACAGCTGGTGTTCAGAGAATTTAAGCCTAGCGTTCTGAAAATCCTGTTTCCAAAACAACCAATCAGAACAAAATAACATTCTTCCATGTGACTGTCTTACTATTTCCTCAAACACTCAAGTGTACAAGCCACAAAAAGCAATCAAATTCTAGCCACCATAGGTAATCAAGCAAGCAGGGACCGCTACCTTGGCGCTGAGTACTGTAGCTCTAGCCATTACAGTTTTTTCTCCAGGTTTATATATACATAGTGGCACAGTAATAATTACAACTGTGTTTTTTGTTTTTTTTACTTTAAAATTGTTAAAGTAGTCCTAGAAATTGCTGAACATTTCATTCCCTTCGATATGTATTTTCAATTTGAGAACTACTGCCAAAAAATATACAGATTTTGTTTTCTTTAAATACAGATGATGGTTTTATTATTATATTTTCATTACCCAATCAAATCATTATAAAGGAAAATGGTGACTGCAGTTAACTTTGAAGGGCAAGATTGTCTTTTATATTAAACAACCCATTAGATTGTGCACTTACTGGAAACAATTATATATTTCATCTGCTCCCATGTTGGACCAAAAGAACAAAAACCCAGTTTTCAAATTTGATAAACATTAAATTGCAAAGATGAGATTATAAGATTTATTTCTGTTTACATAAGAAAAAATAATAAATGCATTTGTACCTCTGTGTTTTTTTTATGGAATTAGGCAATTAATTAAAAAGACACTCATTAATGTTTCATTTGCAGGCTCGTTCTAAGTGCTGTGTCAGACTACTTTGCTGCCATGTTCAAAAATGACGTGTGTGAAGCCAAACAAGAAGAAATCAAAATGGAGGGGATTGACCCTAATGCACTCTGGGATTTGGTGCAGTTTGCATACACAGGTATTATTTAAATGTCTATTTAAATTGCTCAAGCATTCATTTTCACTTAAGTTGTTAACACAAGCTGGAGTTTTCTGGGTATTTTTTTTTTGTTTACTTTCTGACATGGCTTATTAGCATAGTTCATTTATTGACAGACAATAAAGCTGAAATTATTATGTAAATCCAGTAAATCATACTTATGACCAATAAGAACAAAAATAGGATAACTATTCAATTACTAGAATTACCATTTCATTGGGTTGAAAGTAGCAACTATCTTGCAATCCAACCGCCGATTAAACCAAAGAAATAGATGTTGCTACTGAACCCTGGCAACAAAGACAAAGCCTGGGAAGCATCTGGCTGAACCTGTGGGGCACCTGATCAGTAGGGAACGACGAAGATCAATGAGGTGAACTATCCCTATCTGATTTTCTTCCCCAACCAACAGGAGCACAAAGGCCTATGTAGCGCTTCCTGTGGGCCCTCCCTGCTGTGAGCCAATAAAACCATGGTGCTCACTGAGGTCCTAGGGATTGAATTGGGACTGATTCATTCCAAAATCCATGGCCATCCAATCCATCTTTCTATAGGTAAACTGTGATCCTTTTACAGTTTAACAATCTTCTTGTCATGCCAGACAATTTTTCTTTTCCTCATGGATCTTCAC